>NW_026529342.1:0-300000 GCF_028500815.1 Rissa tridactyla | reverse complement strand
GGGAACCGCTTGCGTAGCCCCACAGACCTTAGGGCTGCAGGCTTTGCTGCTGCCTTCAGCCTCAAAGCCACCCTATCCCACTTGGCGCCGCGCCAGGCACAAAAATGGCCATACGGCTGGAGATGGGTCCCCCGCCCAAAGAGCCAGCAGGGAAAACTATGCCTTGTTCTAAAGCTCTTTGGGAACCGCTTGCGTAGCCCCACAGACCTGGGGGCTGCGGGCTTTCCTGCTGCCTTCAGCGTCAAAACCACCCTTTCCCACTACGCACCGCGCCAGGCACAAAAATGGCAATACGGCTGGAGATGGGTCCCCCGCCCAAAGAGCCAGCAGTGAAAACTATGCCTTGTTCTAAAGCTCTTTGGGAACCGCTTGCGTAGCCCCACAGACCTGGGGGCTGCGGGCTTTCCTGCTGCCTTCAGCCTCAAAGCCACCCTTTCCCACTTGGCGTCGCGCCAGGCACAAAAATGGCCATACGGCTGGAGATGGGTCCCCCGCCCAAAGAGCCAGCAGGGAAAACTATGCCTTGTTCTAAAGCTCTTTGGGAACCGCTTGCGTAGCCCCACAGACCTGGGGGCTGCAGGCTTTCCTGCTGCCTTCAGCCTCAAAGACACCCTTTCCCACTTGGCACCGCGCCAGGCACAATAATGGCCTATGGCTGGAGATGGGTCCCCCGCCCAAAGAGCCAGCAGGGAAAACTAGGCCTTGTTCTAAAGCTCTTTGGGAACCGCTTGCGTAGCCCCACAGACCTGGGGGCTGCAGGCTTTCCTGCTGCCTTCAGCCTCGACACCACCCTTTCCCACTTGGCACCGCGGGAGGCACAAAAATGGCCTATGGCTGGAGATGAGTCCCATGCCCAAAGAGCCACCAGGGAAAACTATGCCTTGTTCTAAAGCTCTTTGGGAACCGCTTGCGTAGCCCCACAGACCTTAGGGCTGCAGGCTTTGCTCCTGCCTTCAGCCTCGACACCACCCTTTCCCACTTGGCGCCGGGCCAGGGACAAAAATGGCCATACGGCTGGAGATGGGTCCCCTGCCAAAAGAGCCAGCAGGGAAAACTAGGCCTTGTTCTAAAGCTCTTTGGGAACCGCTTGCGTAGCCCCACAGACCTGGGGGCTGCAGGCTTTCCTGCTGCCTTCAGCCTCGACAGCACCCTTTCCCACTTGGCGCCGCGCCAGGCACAAAAATGGCCATACGGCTGGAGATGGGTCCCCCGCCCAAAGAGCCAGCAGGGAAAACTATGCCTTGTTCTAAAGCTCTTTGGGAACCGCTTGCGTAGCCCCACAGACCTGGGGGCTGCGGGCTTTCCTGCTGCCTTCAGCGTCAAAACCACCCTTTCCCACTACGCACCGCGCCAGGCACAAAAATGGCCATACGGCTGGAGATGGGTCCCCCGCCCAAAGAGCCAGCAGTGAAAACTATGCCTTGTTCTAAAGCTCTTTGGGAACCGCTTGCGTAGCCCCACAGACCTGGGGGCTGCGGGCTTTCCTGCTGCCTTCAGCCTCAAAGCCACCCTTTCCCACTTGGCGTCGCGCCAGGCACAAAAATGGCCATACGGCTGGAGATGGGTCCCCCGCCCAAAGAGCCAGCAGGGAAAACTATGCCTTGTTCTAAAGCTCTTTGGGAACCGCTTGCGTAGCCCCACAGACCTGGGGGCTGCAGGCTTTCCTGCTGCCTTCAGCCTCAAAGACACCCTTTCCCACTTGGCACCGCGCCAGGCACAATAATGGCCTATGGCTGGAGATGGGTCCCCCGCCCAAAGAGCCAGCAGGGAAAACTAGGCCTTGTTCTAAAGCTCTTTGGGAACCGCTTGCGTAGCCCCACAGACCTGGGGGCTGCAGGCTTTCCTGCTGCCTTCAGCCTCGACACCACCCTTTCCCACTACGCACCGCGGCAGGCACAAAAATGGCCTATGGCTGGAGATGAGTCCCATGCCCAAAGAGCCACCAGGGAAAACTATGCCTTGTTCTAAAGCTCTTTGGGAACCGCTTGCGTAGCCCCACAGACCTTAGGGCTGCAGGCTTTGCTCCTGCCTTCAGCCTCGACACCACCCTTTCCCACTTGGCGCCGGGCCAGGGACAAAAATGGCCATACGGCTGGAGATGGGTCCCCCGCCCAAAGAGCCAGCAGGGAAAACTATGCCTTGTTCTAAAGCTCTTTGGGAACCGCTTGCGTAGCCCCACAGACCTGGGGGCTGCGGGCTTTCCTGCTGCCTTCAGCCTCAAAACCACCCTTTCCCACTACGCACCGCGCCAGGCACAAAAATGGCCATACGGCTGGAGATGGGTCCCATGCCCAAAGAGCCATCAGGGAAAACTATGCCTTGTTCTAAAGCTCTTTGGGAACCGCTTGCGTAGCCCCACAGACCTGGGGGCTGCGCGCTTTCCTGCTGCCTTCAGCCTCAAAGCCACCCTTTCCTACTTGGCGTCGCGCCAGGCACAAAAATGGCCTATGGCTGGAGATGGGTCCCATGCCCAAAGAGCCATCAGGGAAAACTATGCCTTGTTCTAAAGCTCTTTGGGAACCGCTTGCTTGGCCCCACAGACCTGGGGGCTGCGGGCTTTCCTGCTGCCTTCAGCGTCAAAACCACCCTTTACCACTACGCACCGCGCCAGGCACAAAAATGGACATACGGCTGGAGATGGGTCGCCCGCCCAAAGAGCCATCAGGGAAAACTATGCCTTGTTCTAAAGCTCTTTGGGAACCGCTTGCTTGGCCCCACAGACCTGGGGGCTGCAGGCTCTCCTGCTGCCTTCAGCCTCGACAACACCCTTTCCCACTTGGCGCCGCGCTAGGCACAAAAATGGCCTATGGCTGGAGATATGTCTCCCCCCAAAAGAGCCAGCAGGGAAAACTATGCCTTGTTCTAAAGCTCTTTGGGAACCGCTTGCGTAGCCCCACAGACCTGGGGGCTGCAGGCTTTCCTGCTGCCTTCAGCCTCAAAGCCACCCTTTCCCACTTGGCGCCGGGCCAGGCTCAAAAATGGCCATACGGCTGGAGATGGGTCCCCCGCCCAAAGAGCCAGCAGTGAAAACTATGCCTTGTTCTAAAGCTCTTTGGGAACCGCTTGCGTAGCCCCACAGACCTGGGGGCTGCAGGCTCTCCTGCTGCCTTCAGCCTCGACACCACCCTTTCCCACTTGGCGCCGCGCTAGGCACAAAAATGGCCTATGGCTGGAGATATGTCTCCCCCCAAAAGAGCCAGCAGGGAAAACTATGCCTTGTTCTAAAGCTCTTTGGGAACCGCTTGCGTAGGCCCACAGACCTGGGGGCTGCAGGCTTTCCTGCTGCCTTCAGCCTCAAAGCCACCCTTTCCCACTTGGCGCCGCGCTAGGCACAAAAATGGTCTATGGCTGGAGATGGGTCCCCCGCCCAAGGAGCCAGCAGGGAAATCTAGGCCTTGTTCTAAAGCACTTTGGGAACCGCTTCCATAGCCCCACAGACCTGGGGGCTGCAGGCTTTCCTGCTGCCTTCAGCCTCGACACCACCCTTTCCCACTTGGCGCCGCATGAGGCACAAAAATGGCCATACGGCTGGAGATGGGTCCCCTGCCCAAAGAGCCAGCAGGGAAAACTAGGCCTTGTTCTAAAGCTCTTTGGGAACCGCTTGCGTAGCCCCACAGACCTGGGGGCTGCGGGCTTTCCTGCTGCCTTCAGACTCGACACCACCCTTCCCCACTTGGCGCCGCGCCAGGCACAAAAATGGCCATACGGCTGGAGATGGGTCCCCCGCCCAAGGAGCCAGCAGGGAAAACTATGCCTTGTTCTAAAGCTCTTTGGGAACCGCTTGCGTAGCCCCACAGACCTGGGGGCTCCAGGCTTTCATGCTACCTTCAGCCTCAAAGCCACCCTTTCCCACTTGGCGCCGCATCAGGCACAAAAATGGCCATACGGCTGGAGATGGGTCCCCCGCCCAAAGAGCCAGCAGGGAAAACTATGCCTTGTTCTAAAGCTCTTTGGGAACCGCTTGCGTAGCCCCACAGACCTGGGGGCTGCGGGCTTTCCTGCTGCCTTCAGCCTCAAAACCACCCTTTCCCACTACGCACCGCGCCAGGCACAAAAATGGCCATACGGCTGGAGATGGGTCCCCCACCCAAAGAGCCAGCAGGGAAAACTATGCCTTGTTCTAAAGCTCTTTGGGAACCGCTTGCGTAGCCCCAGAGACCTGGGGGCTGCGGGCTTTCCTGCTGCCTTCAGCCTCAAAACCACCCTTTCCCACTACGCACCGCGCCAGGCATAAAAATAGCCATACGGCTGGAGATGGGTCCCCCGCCCAAAGAGCCATCAGGGAAAACTATGCCTTGTTCTAAAGCTCTTTGGGAACCGCTTGCGTAGCCCCACAGACCTGGGGGCTCCAGGCTTTCATGCTACCTTCAGCCTCAAAGCCACCCTTTCCCACTTGGCGTCGCGCCAGGCACAAAAATGGCCTATGGCTGGAGATGGGTCCCCCGCCCAAAGAGCCATCAGGGAAAACTATGCCTTGTTCTAAAGCTCTTTTTGAACCGCTTGCTTGGCCCCACAGACCTGGGGGCTGCAGGCTTTGCTGCTGCCTTCAGCCTCGACACCACCCTTTCCCACTTGGCGCCGGGCCAGGGACAAAAATGGCCATACGGCTGGAGATGGGTCCCCCGCCCAAAGAGCCAGCAGGGAAAACTATGCCTTGTTCTAAAGCTCTTTGGGAACCGCTTGCGTAGCCCCACAGACCTGGGGGCTGCGGGCTTTCCTGCTGCCTTCAGCCTCAAAACCACCCTTTCCCACTACGCACCGCGCCAGGCACAAAAATGGCCATACGGCTGGAGATGGGTCCCCCGCCCAAAGAGCCAGCAGGGAAAACTATGCCTTGTTCTAAAGCTCTTTGGGAACCACTTGCATAGCCCCACAGACCTGGGGGCTGCGGGCTTTCCTGCTGCCTTCAGCCTCAAAACCACCCTTTCCCACTACGCACCGCGCCAGGCACAAAAATAGCCATACGGCTGGAGATGGGTCCCCCGCCCAAAGAGCCAGCAGGGAAAACTAGGCCTTGTTCTAAAGCTCTTTGGGAACCGCTTGCGTAGCCCCACAGACCTGGGGGCTGCAGGCTTTGCTGCTGCCTTCAGCCTCGACAGCACCCTTTCCCACTTGGCGCCGCGCCAGGCACAAAAATGGCCATACGGCTGGAGATGGGTCCCCTGCCAAAAGAGCCATCAGGGAAAACTATGCCTTGTTCTAAAGCTCTTTGGGATCCGCTTGCTTGGCAACACAGACCTGGGGGCTGCAGGCTCTCCTGCTGCCTTAAGCCTCGACAACACCCTTTCCCACTTGGCGCCGCGCTAGGCACAAAAATGGCCTATGGCTGGAGATATGTCTCCCCCCAAAAGAGCCAGCAGGGAAAACTATGCCTTGTTCTAAAGCTCTTTGGGAACCGCTTGCGTAGCCCCACAGACCTGGGGGCTGCAGGCTTTCCTGCTGCCTTCAGCCTCGACACCACCCTTTCCCGCTTGGCGCCACGCCAGGCTCAAAAATGGCCATACGGCTGGAGATGGGTCCCCCGCCCAAAGAGCCAGCAGTGAAAACTATGCCTTGTTCTAAAGCTCTTTGGGAACCGCTTGCTTAGCCCCACAGACCTGGGGGCTGCAGGCTTTCCTGCTGCCTTCAGCCTCAAAGCCACCCTTTCCCACTTGGCGCCCCATCAGGCACAAAAATGGCCTATGGCTGGAGATGGGTCCCATGCCCTAAGAGCCAGCAGGGAAAACTATGCCTTGTTCTAAAGCTCTTTGGGAACCGCTTGCGTAGCCCCACAGACCTGGGGGCTGCGGGCTTTCCTGCTGCCTTCAGACTCGACACCACCCTTCCCCACTTGGCGCCGCGCCAGGCTCAAAAATGGCCATATGGCTGGAGATGGGTCCCCCTCCCAAGGAGCCAGCAGGGAAAACTATGCCTTGTTCTAAAGCTCTTTGGGAACCGCTTGCGTAGCCCCACACACCTGGGGGCTGCAGGCTTTCCTGCTACCTTCAGCCTCAAAGCCACCCTTTCCCACTTGGCGTCGCGCCAGGCACAAAAATGGCCTATGGCTGGAGATGGGTCCCCCGCCCAAAGAGCCAGCAGGGAAAACTATGCCTTGTTCTAAAGCTCTTTGGGAACTGCTTGCTTGGCCCCACAGACCTGGGGGCTGCGGGCTTTCCTGCTGCCTTCAGCCTCCACAGGACCCTTTCCCACTTGGCGCCGCATCAGGCACAAAAATGGCCATACGGCTGGAGATGGGTCCCCCGCCCAAAGAGCCAGCAGGGAAAACTATGCCTTGTTCTAAAGCTCTTTGGGAACCGCTTGCGTAGCCCCACAGACCTGGGGGCTGCGGGCTTTCCTGCTGCCTTCAGCCTCAAAACCACCCTTTCCCACTTGGCGCCGCGCCAGGCACAAAAATGGCCATACGGCTGGAGATGGGTCCCCCGCCCAAAGAGCCAGCAGGGAAAACTATGCCTTGTTCTAAAGCTCTTTGGGAACCGCTTGCGTAGCCCCACAGACCTGGGGGCTACGGGCTTTCCTGCTGCCTTCAGCCTCAAAACCACCCTTTCCCACTACGCACCGCGCCAGGCATAAAAATAGCCATACGACTGGAGATGGGTCCCCCGCCCAAAGAGCCAGCAGGGAAAACTATGCCTTGTTCTAAAGCTCTTTGGGAACCGCTTGCGTAGCCCCACAGACCTGGGGGCTGCAGGCTTTCCTGCTGCCTTCAGCTTCAAAGCAACCCTTTCCCACTTGGCGCCGCGCCAGGCTCAAAAATGGCCATACGGCTGGAGATGGGTCCCCCGCCCAAAGAGCCAGCAGGGAAAACTATGCCTTGTTCTAAAGCTCTTTGGGAACCGCTTGCGTAGCCCCACAGACCTGGGGGCTGCGGGCTTTCCTGCTGCCTTCAGACTCGACACCACCCTTTCCCACTTGGTGCCTCGCCAGGCCCAAAAATGGCCATACGGCTGGAGATGGGTCCCCCGCCCAAGGAGCCAGCAGGGAAAACTATGCCTTGTTCTAAAGCTCTTTGGGAACCACTTGCGTAGCCCCACAGACCTGGGGGCTGCAGGCTTTGCTCCTGCCTTCAGCCTCGACACCACCCTTTCCCACTTGACGCCGCGCCAGGCACAAAAATGGCCATACGGCTGGAGATGGGTCCCCCGCCCAAAGAGCCAGCAGGGAAAACTATGCCTTGTTCTAAAGCTCTTTGGGAACCGCTTGCGTAGCCCCACAGACCTGGGGGATGCGGGCTTTCCTGCTGCCTTCAGCCTCAAAACCACCCTTTCCCACTTGGCGCCGCGCCAGGCACAAAAATGGCCTATGGCTGGAGATGGGTCCCATGCCCAAAGAGCCAGCAGGGAAAACTATGCCTTGTTCTAAAGCTCTTTGGGAACCGCTTGCGTAACCCCACAGACCTTAGGGCTGCAGGCTTTGCTCCTGCCTTCAGCCTCGACACCACCCTTTCCCACTTGGCGCCGGGCCAGGGACAAAAATGGCCATACGGCTGGAGATGGGTCCCCCGCCCAAAAAGCCAGCAGGGAAAACTATGCCTTGTTCTAAAGCTCTTTGGGAACCGCTTGCGTAGCCCCACAGACCTGGGGGCTGCGGGCTTTCCTGCTGCCTTCAGCCTCAAAACCACCCTTTCCCACTACGCACCGCGCCAGGCACAAAAATGGCCATACGGCTGGAGATGGGTCCCATGCCCAAAGAGCCATCAGGGAAAACTATGCCTTGTTCTAAAGCTCTTTGGGAACCGCTTGCGTAGCCCCACAGACCTGGGGGCTGCGGGCTTTCCTGCTGCCTTCAGCCTCGACAGCACCCTTTCCCACTTGGCGTCGCGCCAGGCACAAAAATGGCCTATGGCTGGAGATGGGTCCCATGCCCAAAGAGCCATCAGGGAAAACTATGCCTTGTTCTAAAGCTCTTTTTGAACCGCTTGCTTGGCCCCACAGACCTGGGGGCTGCAGGCTTTGCTGCTGCCTTCAGCCTCGACACCACCCTTTCCCACTTGGCGCCGCGCCAGGGACAAAAATGGCCATACGGCTGGAGATGGGTCCCCTGCCAAAAGAGCCAGCAGGGAAAACTATGCCTTGTTCTAAAGCTCTTTGGGAACCGCTTGCGTAGCCCCACAGACCTGGGGGCTGCGGGCTTTCCTGCTGCCTTCAGCCTCAAAACCACCCTTTCCCACTACGCACCGCGCCAGGCACAAAAATGGTCTATGGCTGGAGATGGCTCCCCCGCCCAAAGAGCCAGCAGGGAAAACTATGCCTTGTTCTAAAGCTCTTTGGGAACCGCTTGCATAGCCCCACAGACCTGGGGGCTGCGGGCTTTCCTGCTGCCTTCAGCCTCAAAACCACCCTTTCCCACTACGCACCGCGCCAGGCACAAAAATAGCCATACGGCTGGAGATGGGTCCCCCGCCCAAAGAGCCAGCAGGGAAAACTATGCCTTGTTCTAAAGCTCTTTGGGAACCGCTTGCGTAGCCTCACAGACCTGGGGGCTGCAGGCTTTCCTGCTGCCTTCAGCCTCGACAGCACCCTTTCCCACTTGGCGCCGCGCCAGGCACAAAAATGGCCATACGGCTGGAGATGGGTCCCATGCCCAAAGAGCCAGCAGTGAAAACTATGCCTTGTTCTAAAGCTCTTTGGGAACCGCTTGCGTAGCCCCACAGACCTGGGGGCTGCGGGCTTTCCTGCTGCCTTCACCCTCAAAAACACCCTTTCCCACTTGGCGCCGCGCCAGGCACAAAAATGGCCATACGGCTGGAGATGGGTCCCCCGCCCAAAGAACAAGCAGGGAAAACTATGCCTTGTTCTAAAGCTCTTTGGGAACCGCTTGCGTAGCCGCACAGACCTGGGGGCTGCAGGCTTTCCTGCTGCCTTCAGCCTCAAAGACACCCTTTCCCACTTGGCACCGCGCCAGGCACAATAATGGCATACGGCTGGAGATGGGTCCCCCGCCCAAAGAGCCAGCAGTGAAAACTATGCCTTGTTCTAAAGCTCTTTGGGAACCGCTTGCGTAGCCCCACAGACCTGGGGGCTGCAGGCTCTCCTGCTGCCTTCAGCCTCGACACCACCCTTTCCCACTTGGCGCCGCGCTAGGCACAAAAATGGCCTATGGCTGGAGATATGTCTCCCCCCAAAAGAGCCAGCAGGGAAAACTATGCCTTGTTCTAAAGCTCTTTGGGAACCGCTTGCGTAGGCCCACAGACCTGGGGGCTGCAGGCTTTCCTGCTGCCTTCAGCCTCAAAGCCACCCTTTCCCACTTGGCGCCGCGCTAGGCACAAAAATGGTCTATGGCTGGAGATGGGTCCCCCGCCCAAGGAGCCAGCAGGGAAATCTAGGCCTTGTTCTAAAGCACTTTGGGAACCGCTTCCATAGCCCCACAGACCTGGGGGCTGCAGGCTTTCTTGCTGCCTTCAGCCTCGACACCACCCTTTCCCACTTGGCGCCGCATGAGGCACAAAAATGGCCATACGGCTGGAGATGGGTCCCCTGCCCAAAGAGCCAGCAGGGAAAACTAGGCCTTGTTCTAAAGCTCTTTGGGAACCGCTTGCGTAGCCCCACAGACCTGGGGGCTGCGGGCTTTCCTGCTGCCTTCAGACTCGACACCACCCTTCCCCACTTGGCGCCGCGCCAGGCACAAAAATGGCCATACGGCTGGAGATGGGTCCCCCGCCCAAGGAGCCAGCAGGGAAAACTATGCCTTGTTCTAAAGCTCTTTGGGAACCGCTTGCGTAGCCCCACAGACCTGGGGGCTCCAGGCTTTCATGCTACCTTCAGCCTCAAAGCCACCCTTTCCCACTTGGCGCCGCATCAGGCACAAAAATGGCCATACGGCTGGAGATGGGTCCCCCGCCCAAAGAGCCAGCAGGGAAAACTATGCCTTGTTCTAAAGCTCTTTGGGAACCGCTTGCGTAGCCCCACAGACCTGGGGGCTGCGGGCTTTCCTGCTGCCTTCAGCCTCAAAACCACCCTTTCCCACTTGGCGCCGCGCCAGGCACAAAAATGGCCATACGGCTGGAGATGGGTCCCCCGCCCAAAGAGCCAGCAGGGAAAACTATGCCTTGTTCTAAAGCTCTTTGGGAACCGCTTGCGTAGCCCCACAGACCTGGGGGCTGCGGGCTTTCCTGCTGCCTTCAGCCTCAAAACCACCCTTTCCCACTACGCACCGCGCCAGGCATAAAAATAGCCATACGACTGGAGATGGGTCCCCCGCCCAAAGAGCCAGCAGGGAAAACTATGCCTTGTTCTAAAGCTCTTTGGGAACCGCTTGCGTAGCCCCACAGACCTGGGGGCTGCAGGCTTTCCTGCTGCCTTCAGCTTCAAAGCAACCCTTTCCCACTTGGCGCCGCGCCAGGCTCAAAAATGGCCATACGGCTGGAGATGGGTCCCCCGCCCAAAGAGCCAGCAGGGAAAACTATGCCTTGTTCTAAAGCTCTTTGGGAACCGCTTGCGTAGCCCCACAGACCTGGGGGATACGGGCTTTCCTGCTGCCTTCAGCCTCAAAACCACCCTTTCCCACTTGGCGCCGCGCCAGGCACAAAAATGGCCTATGGCTGGAGATGGGTCCCATGCCCAAAGAGCCAGCAGGGAAAACTATGCCTTGTTCTAAAGCTCTTTGGGAACCGCTTGCGTAACCCCACAGACCTTAGGGCTGCAGGCTTTGCTCCTGCCTTCAGCCTCGACACCACCCTTTCCCACTTGGCGCCGGGCCAGGGACAAAAATGGCCATACGGCTGGAGATGGGTCCCCCGCCCAAAAAGCCAGCAGGGAAAACTATGCCTTGTTCTAAAGCTCTTTGGGAACCGCTTGCGTAGCCCCACAGACCTGGGGGCTGCGGGCTTTCCTGCTGCCTTCAGCCTCAAAACCACCCTTTCCCACTACGCACCGCGCCAGGCACAAAAATGGCCATACGGCTGGAGATGGGTCCCATGCCCAAAGAGCCATCAGGGAAAACTATGCCTTGTTCTAAAGCTCTTTGGGAACCGCTTGCGTAGCCCCACAGACCTGGGGGCTGCGGGCTTTCCTGCTGCCTTCAGCCTCGACAGCACCCTTTCCCACTTGGCGTCGCGCCAGGCACAAAAATGGCCTATGGCTGGAGATGGGTCCCATGCCCAAAGAGCCATCAGGGAAAACTATGCCTTGTTCTAAAGCTCTTTTTGAACCGCTTGCTTGGCCCCACAGACCTGGGGGCTGCAGGCTTTGCTGCTGCCTTCAGCCTCGACACCACCCTTTCCCACTTGGCGCCGCGCCAGGGACAAAAATGGCCATACGGCTGGAGATGGGTCCCCTGCCAAAAGAGCCAGCAGGGAAAACTATGCCTTGTTCTAAAGCTCTTTGGGAACCGCTTGCGTAGCCCCACAGACCTGGGGGCTGCGGGCTTTCCTGCTGCCTTCAGCCTCAAAACCACCCTTTCCCACTACGCACCGCGCCAGGCACAAAAATGGTCTATGGCTGGAGATGGCTCCCCCGCCCAAAGAGCCAGCAGGGAAAACTATGCCTTGTTCTAAAGCTCTTTGGGAACCGCTTGCATAGCCCCACAGACCTGGGGGCTGCGGGCTTTCCTGCTGCCTTCAGCCTCAAAACCACCCTTTCCCACTACGCACCGCGCCAGGCACAAAAATAGCCATACGGCTGGAGATGGGTCCCCCGCCCAAAGAGCCAGCAGGGAAAACTATGCCTTGTTCTAAAGCTCTTTGGGAACCGCTTGCGTAGCCTCACAGACCTGGGGGCTGCAGGCTTTCCTGCTGCCTTCAGCCTCGACAGCACCCTTTCCCACTTGGCGCCGCGCCAGGCACAAAAATGGCCATACGGCTGGAGATGGGTCCCATGCCCAAAGAGCCAGCAGTGAAAACTATGCCTTGTTCTAAAGCTCTTTGGGAACCGCTTGCGTAGCCCCACAGACCTGGGGGCTGCGGGCTTTCCTGCTGCCTTCACCCTCAAAAACACCCTTTCCCACTTGGCGCCGCGCCAGGCACAAAAATGGCCATACGGCTGGAGATGGGTCCCCCGCCCAAAGAACAAGCAGGGAAAACTATGCCTTGTTCTAAAGCTCTTTGGGAACCGCTTGCGTAGCCGCACAGACCTGGGGGCTGCGGGCTTTCCTGCTGCCTTCACCCTCAAAAACACCCTTTCCCACTTGGCGCCGCGCCAGGCACAAAAATGGCCATACGGCTGGAGATGGGTCCCCCGCCCAAAGAACAAGCAGGGAAAATTATGCCTTGTTCTAAAGCTCTTTGGGAACCGCTTGCGTAGCCCCACAGACCTGGGGGCTGCAGGCTTTCCTGCTGCCTTCAGCCTCAAAGACACCCTTTCCCACTTGGCACCGCGCCAGGCACAATAATGGCATATGGCTGGAGATGGGTCCCCCGCCCAAAGAGCCAGCAGGGAAAACTAGGCCTTGTTCTAAAGCTCTTTGGGAACCGCTTGCGTAGCCCCACAGACCTGGGGGCTGCAGGCTTTCCTGCTGCCTTCAGCCTCGACACCACCCTTTCCCACTTGGCACCGCGGCAGGCACAAAAATGGCCTATGGCTGGAGATGGGTCCCATGCCCAAAGAGCCAGCAGGGAAAACTATGCCTTGTTCTAAAGCTCTTTGGGAACCGCTTGCGTAGCCCCACAGACCTTAGGGCTGCAGGCTTTGCTGCTGCCTTCAGCCTCGACACCACCCTTTCCCACTTGGCGCCGGGCCAGGGACAAAAATGGCCATACGGCTGGAGATGGGTCCCCCGCCCAAAGAGCCAGCAGGGAAAACTATGCCTTGTTCTAAAGCTCTTTGGGAACCGCTTGCGTAGCCCCACAGACCTGGGGGCTGCGGGCTTTCCTGCTGCCTTCAGCCTCAAAACCACCCTTTCCCACTACGCACCGCGCCAGGCACAAAAATGGCCATACGGCTGGAGATGGCTCCCCCGCCCAAAGAGCCAGCAGGGAAAACTATGCCTTGTTCTAAAGCTCTTTGGGAACCGCTTGCATAGCCCCACAGACCTGGGGGCTGCGGGCTTTCCTGCTGCCTTCAGCCTCAAAACCACCCTTTCCCACTACGCACCGCGCCAGGCACAAAAATGGCCATACGGCTGGAGATGGGTCCCATGCCCAAAGAGCCATCAGGGAAAACTATGCCTTGTTCTAAAGCTCTTTGGGAACCGCTTGCGTAGCCCCACAGACCTGGGGGCTGCGGGCTTTCCTGCTGCCTTCAGCCTCGACAGCACCCTTTCCCACTTGGCGTCGCGCCAGGCACAAAAATGGCCTATGGCTGGAGATGGGTCCCATGCCCAAAGAGCCATCAGGGAAAACTATGCCTTGTTCTAAAGCTCTTTTTGAACCGCTTGCTTGGCCCTACAGACCTGGGGGCTGCAGGATTTGCTGCTGCCTTCAGCCTCGACAGCACCCTTTCCCACTTGGCGCCGCGCCAGGGACAAAAATGGCCATACGGCTGGAGATGGGTCCCCTGCCAAAAGAGCCAGCAGGGAAAACTATGCCTTGTTCTAAAGCTCTTTGGGAACCGCTTGCGTAGCCCCACAGACCTGGGGGCTGCGGGCTTTCCTGCTGCCTTCAGCCTCAAAACCACCCTTTCCCACTACGCACCGCGCCAGGCACAAAAATGGTCTATGGCTGGAGATGGGTCCCCCGCCCAAAGAGCCAGCAGGGAAAACTAGGCCTTGTTCTAAAGCTCTTTGGGAACCGCTTGCGTAGCCTCACAGACCTGGGGGCTGCAGGCTTTCCTGCTGCCTTCAGCCTCGACAGAACCCTTTCCCACTTGGCACCGCGCCAGGCACAAAAATGGCCTATGGCTGGAGATGGGTCCCATGCCCAAAGAGCCAGCAGGGAAAACTATGCCTTGTTCTAAAGCTCTTTGGGAACCGCTTGCGTAGCCCCACAGACCTTAGGGCTGCAGGCTTTGCTCCTGCCTTCAGCCTCAAAGCCACCCTATCCCACTTGGCGCCGCGCCAGGCACAAAAATGGCCATACGGCTGGAGATGGGTCCCCCGCCCAAAGAGCCAGCAGGGAAAACTATGCCTTGTTCTAAAGCTCTTTGGGAACCGCTTGCGTAGCCCCACAGACCTGGGGGCTGCAGGCTTTGCTGCTGCCTTCAGCCTCGACACCACCCTTTCCCACTTGGCGCCGGGCCAGGGACAAAAATGGCCATACGGCTGGAGATGGGTCCCCCGCCCAAAGAGCCAGCAGTGAAAACTATGCCTTGTTCTAAAGCTCTTTGGGAACCGCTTGCGTAGCCCCACAGACCTGGGGGCTGCGGGCTTTCCTGCTGCCTTCACCCTCAAAACCACCCTTTCCCACTACGCACCGCGCCAGGCACAAAAATGGCCATACGGCTGGAGATGGGTCCCCCGCCCAAAGAGCCAGCAGGGAAAACTATGCCTTGTTCTAAAGCTCTTTGGGAACCGCTTGCATAGCCCCACAGACCTGGGGGCTGCGGGCTTTCCTGCTGCCTTCAGCCTCAAAACCACCCTTTCCCACTACGCACCGCGCCAGGCACAAAAATAGCCATACGGCTGGAGATGGGTCCCCCGCCCAAAGAGCCAGCAGGGAAAACTAGGCCTTGTTCTAAAGCTCTTTGGGAACCGCTTGCGTAGCCCCACAGACCTGGGGGCTGCAGGCTTTCCTGCTGCCTTCAGCCTCGACACCACCCTTTCCCACTTGGCGCCGCGCCAGGCACAAAAATGGCCTATGGCTGGAGATGGGTCCCATGCCCTAAGAGGCAGCTGGGAAAACTATGCCTTGTTCTAAAGCTCTTTGGGAACCGCTTGCGTAGCCCCACAGACCTGGGGGCTGCAGGCTTTCCTGCTGCCTTCAGCCTCGACAGCACCCTTTCCCACTTGGCACCGCGCCAGGGACAAAAATGGCCATACGGCTGGAGATGGGTCCCATGC
This sequence comes from Rissa tridactyla, assembly GCF_028500815.1. Taxonomy (NCBI): domain Eukaryota; kingdom Metazoa; phylum Chordata; class Aves; order Charadriiformes; family Laridae; genus Rissa; species Rissa tridactyla. The sequence continues at coordinate 285,132 of NW_026529342.1, read as the reverse complement.
CCAAAGAGCCAGCAGGGAAAACTATGCCTTGTTCTAAAGCTCTTTGGGAACCGCTTGCGTAGCCCCACAGATCTTAGGGCTGCAGGCTTTGCTCCTGCCTTCAGCCTCGACACCACCCTTTCCCACTTGGCGCCGGGCCAGGGACAAAAATGGCCATACGGCTGGAGATGGGTCCCCCGCCCAAAGAGCCAGCAGGGAAAACTATGCCTTGTTCTAAAGCTCTTTGGGAACCGCTTGCGTAGCCCCACAGACCTGGGGGCTGCGGGCTTTCCTGCTGCCTTCAGCCTCAAAACCACCCTTTCCCACTTGGCACCGCGCCAGGCACAAAAATGGCCATACGGCTGGAGATGGGTCCCATGCCCAAAGAGCCATCAGGGAAAACTATGCCTTGTTCTAAAGCTCTTTGGGAACCGCTTGCGTAGCCCCACAGACCTGGGGGCTGCGGGCTTTCCTGCTGCCTTCAGCCTCGACAGCACCCTTTCCCACTTGGCGTCGCGCCAGGCACAAAAATGGCCTATGGCTGGAGATGGGTCCCATGCCCAAAGAGCCATCAGGGAAAACTATGCCTTGTTCTAAAGGTCTTTTTGAACGGCTTGCTTGGCCCCACAGACCTGGGGGCTGCAGGCTTTGCTGCTGCCTTCAGCCTCGACAGCACCCTTTCCCACTTGGCGCCGCGCCAGGGACAAAAATGGCCATACGGCTGGAGATGGGTCCCCTGCCCAAAGAGCCAGCAGGGAAAACTATGCCTTGTTCTAAAGCTCTTTGGGAACCGCTTGCGTAGCCCCACAGACCTGGGGGCTGCGGGCTTTCCTGCTGCCTTCAGCCTCAAAACCACCCTTTCCCACTACGCACCGCCCCAGGCACAAAAATGGTCTATGGCTGGAGATGGCTCCCCCGCCCAAAGAGCCAGCAGGGAAAACTATGCCTTGTTCTAAAGCTCTTTGGGAACCGCTTGCATAGCCCCACAGACCTGGGGGCTGCGGGCTTTCCTGCTGCCTTCAGCCTCAAAACCACCCTTTCCCACTACGCACCGCGCCAGGCACAAAAATAGCCATACGGCTGGAGATGGGTCCCCCGCCCAAAGAGCCAGCAGGGAAAACTAGGCCTTGTTCTAAAGCTCTTTGGGAACCGCTTGCGTAGCCTCACAGACCTGGGGGCTGCAGGCTTTCCTGCTGCCTTCAGCCTCGACAGCACCCTTTCCCACTTGGCACCGCGCAAGGAACAAAAATGGCCTATGGCTGGAGATGGGTCCCATGCCCAAAGAGCCAGCAGGGAAAACTATGCCTTGTTCTAAAGCTCTTTGGGAACCGCTTGCGTAGCCCCACAGACCTTAGGGCTGCAGGCTTTGCTCCTGCCTTCAGCCTCAAAGCCACCCTATCCCACTTGGCGCCGCGCCAGGCACAAAAATGGCCATACGGCTGGAGATGGGTCCCCCGCCCAAAGAGCCAGCAGGGAAAACTATGCCTTGTTCTAAAGCTCTTTGGGAACCGCTTGCGTAGCCCCACAGACCTGGGGGCTGCGGGCTTTCCTGCTGCCTTCAGCGTCAAAGCCACCCTTTCCCACTTGGCGCCGCGCCAGGCACAAAAATGGCCATACGGCTGGAGATGGGTCCCCCGCCCAAAGAGCCAGCAGGGAAAACTATGCCTTGTTCTAAAGCTCTTTGGGAACCGCTTGCGTAGCCCCACAGACCTGGGGGCTGCGGGCTTTCCTGCTGCCTTCACCCTCAAAACCACCCTTTCCCACTACGCACCGCGCCAGGCACAAAAATGGCCATACGGCTGGAGATGGGTCCCCCGCCCAAAGAGCCAGCAGGGAAAACTATGCCTTGTTCTAAAGCTCTTTGGGAACCGCTTGCATAGCCCCACAGACCTGGGGGCTGCGGGCTTTCCTGCTGCCTTCAGCCTCAAAACCACCCTTTCCCACTACGCACCGCGCCAGGCACAAAAATAGCCATACGGCTGGAGATGGGTCCCCCGCCCAAAGAGCCAGCAGGGAAAACTAGGCCTTGTTCTAAAGCTCTTTGGGAACCGCTTGCGTAGCCCCACAGACCTGGGGGCTGCAGGCTTTCCTGCTGCCTTCAGCCTCGACACCACCCTTTCCCACTTGGCGCCGCGCCAGGCACAAAAATGGCCTATGGCTGGAGATGGGTCCCATGCCCTAAGAGGCAGCTGGGAAAACTATGCCTTGTTCTAAAGCTCTTTGGGAACCGCTTGCGTAGCCCCACAGACCTGGGGGCTGCAGGCTTTCCTGCTGCCTTCAGCCTCGACAGCACCCTTTCCCACTTGGCACCGCGCCAGGGACAAAAATGGCCATACGGCTGGAGATGGGTCCCATGCCCAAAGAGCCAGCAGGGAAAACTATGCCTTGTTCTAAAGCTCTTTGGGAACCGCTTGCGTAGCCCCACAGATCTTAGGGCTGCAGGCTTTGCTCCTGCCTTCAGCCTCGACACCACCCTTTCCCACTTGGCGCCGGGCCAGGGACAAAAATGGCCATACGGCTGGAGATGGGTCCCCCGCCCAAAGAGCCAGCAGGGAAAACTATGCCTTGTTCTAAAGCTCTTTGGGAACCGCTTGCGTAGCCCCACAGACCTGGGGGCTGCGGGCTTTCCTGCTGCCTTCAGCCTCAAAACCACCCTTTCCCACTTGGCACCGCGCCAGGCACAAAAATGGCCATACGGCTGGAGATGGGTCCCATGCCCAAAGAGCCATCAGGGAAAACTATGCCTTGTTCTAAAGCTCTTTGGGAACCGCTTGCGTAGCCCCACAGACCTGGGGGCTGCGGGCTTTCCTGCTGCCTTCAGCCTCGACAGCACCCTTTCCCACTTGGCGTCGCGCCAGGCACAAAAATGGCCTATGGCTGGAGATGGGTCCCATGCCCAAAGAGCCAGCAGGGAAAACTATGCCTTGTTCTAAAGCTCTTTTTGAACGGCTTGCTTGGCCCCACAGACCTGGGGGCTGCAGGCTTTGCTGCTGCCTTCAGCCTCGACAGCACCCTTTCCCACTTGGCGCCGCGCCAGGGACAAAAATGGCCATACGGCTGGAGATGGGTCCCCTGCCCAAAGAGCCAGCAGGGAAAACTATGCCTTGTTCTAAAGCTCTTTGGGAACCGCTTGCGTAGCCCCACAGACCTGGGGGCTGCGGGCTTTCCTGCTGCCTTCAGCCTCAAAACCACCCTTTCCCACTACGCACCGCCCCAGGCACAAAAATGGTCTATGGCTGGAGATGGCTCCCCCGCCCAAAGAGCCAGCAGGGAAAACTATGCCTTGTTCTAAAGCTCTTTGGGAACCGCTTGCATAGCCCCACAGACCTGGGGGCTGCGGGCTTTCCTGCTGCCTTCAGCCTCAAAACCACCCTTTCCCACTACGCACCGCGCCAGGCACAAAAATAGCCATACGGCTGGAGATGGGTCCCCCGCCCAAAGAGCCAGCAGGGAAAACTAGGCCTTGTTCTAAAGCTCTTTGGGAACCGCTTGCGTAGCCTCACAGACCTGGGGGCTGCAGGCTTTCCTGCTGCCTTCAGCCTCGACAGCACCCTTTCCCACTTGGCACCGCGCCAGGAACAAAAATGGCCTATGGCTGGAGATGGGTCCCATGCCCAAAGAGCCAGCAGGGAAAACTATGCCTTGTTCTAAAGCTCTTTGGGAACCGCTTGCGTAGCCCCACAGACCTTAGGGCTGCAGGCTTTGCTCCTGCCTTCAGCCTCAAAGCCACCCTTTCCCACTTGGCGCCGCGCCAGGCACAAAAATGGCCATACGGCTGGAGATGGGTCCCCCGCCCAAAGAGCCAGCAGGGAAAACTATGCCTTGTTCTAAAGCTCTTTGGGAACCGCTTGCGTAGCCCCACAGACCTGGGGGCTGCGGGCTTTCCTGCTGCCTTCAGCGTCAAAACCACCCTTTCCCACTACGCACCGCGCCAGGCACAAAAATGGCCATACGGCTGGAGATGGGTGCCATGCCCAAAGAGCCATCAGTGAAAACTATGCCTTGTTCTAAAGCTCTTTGGGAACCGCTTGCGTAGCCCCACAGACCTGGGGGCTGCGGGCTTTCCTGCTGCCTTCAGCCTCAAAGCCACCCTTTCCTACTTGGCGTCGCGCCAGGCACAAAAATGGCCATACGGCTGGAGATGGGTCCCATGCCCAAAGAACAAGCAGGGAAAACTATGCCTTGTTCTAAAGCTCTTTGGGAACCACTTGCGTAGCCCCACAGACCTGGGGGCTGCAGGCTTTCCTGCTGCCTTCAGCCTCAAAGACACCCTTTCCCACTTGGCACCGCGCCAGGCACAATAATGGCCTATGGCTGGAGATGGGTCCCCCGCCCAAAGAACAAGCAGGGAAAACTATGCCTTGTTCTAAAGCTCTTTGGGAACCGCTTGCGTAGCCCCACAGACCTGGGGGCTGCAGGCTTTCCTGCTGCCTTCAGCCTCAAAGACACCCTTTCCCACTTGGCACCGCGCCAGGCACAATAATGGCCTATGGCTGGAGATGGGTCCCCCGCCCAAAGAGCCAGCAGGGAAAACTATGCCTTGTTCTAAAGCTCTTTGGGAACCGCTTGCGTAGCCCCACAGACCTGGGGGCTGCAGGCTTTGCTCCTCCCTTCAGCCTCAAAGCCACCCTTTCCCACTTGGCGCCGCGCCAGGCTCAAAAATGGCCATACGGCTGGAGATGGGTCCCCCGCCCAAAGAGCCAGCAGGGAAAACTATGCCTTGTTCTAAAGCTCTTTGGGAACCGCTTGCGTAGCCCCACAGACCTGGGGGCTGCAGGCTTTCCTGCTGCCTTCAGCCTCAAAGCCACCCTTTCCCACTTGGAACCGCGGCAGGCACAAAAATGGCCATACAGCTGGAGATGGGTCCCCCACCCAAAGAGCCAGCAGGGAAAACTAGGCCTTGTTCTAAAGCTCTTTGGGAACCGCTTGCGTAGCCCCACAGACCTGGGGGCTGCAGGCTTTCCTGCTGCCTTCAGCCTCGACACCACCCTTTCCCACTTGGCACCGCCCCAGGCACAAAAATGGTCTATGGCTGGAGATGGCTCCCCCGCCCAAAGAGCCAGCAGGGAAAACTATGCCTTGTTCTAAAGCTCTTTGGGAACCGCTTGCGTAGCCCCACAGACCTGGGGGCTGCAGGCTTTCCTGCTGCCTTCAGCCTCGACACCACCCTTTCCCACTTGGCGCCACGCCAGGCTCAAAAATGGCCATACGGCTGGAGATGGGTCCCATGCCCAAAGAGCCAGCAGGGAAAACTATGCCTTGTTCTAAAGCTCTTTGGGAACCGCTTGCGTAGCCCCACAGACCTGGGGGCTGCGGGCTTTCCTGCTGCCTTCAGCCTCAAAGCCACCCTTTCCCACTTGGCGCCGCGCCAGGTACAAAAATGGCCTGTGGCTGGAGATGGGTCCCATGCCCAAAGAGCCATCAGGGAAAACTAGGCCTTGTTCTAAAGCTCTTTGGGAACCGCTTCCATAGCCCCACAGACCTGGGGGCTGCGGGCTTTCCTGCTGCCTTCAGCCTCAAAGCCACCCTTTCCCACTTGGCGCCGCATCAGGCACAAAAATGGCCTATGGCTGGAGATGGGTCCCATGCCCAAAGAGCCAGCAGTGAAAACTATGCCTTGTTCTAAAGCTCTTTGGGAACCGCTTGCGTAGCCCCACAGACCTGGGGGCTGCGGGCTTTCCTGCTGCCTTCAGCCTCAAAACCACCCTTTCCCACTACGCACCGCGCCAGGCATAAAAATAGCCATACGGCTGGAGATGGGTCCCCCGCCCAAAGAGCCAGCAGGGAAAACTATGCCTTGTTCTAAAGCTCTTTGGGAACCACTTGCGTAGCCCCACAGACCTGGGGGCTGCAGGCTTTCCTGCTGCCTTCAGCCTCAAAGCCACCCTTTCCCACTTGGCGTCACGCCAGGTACAAAAATGGCCTATGGCTGGAGATGGGTCCTATGCCCAAAGAGCCATCAGGGAAAACTATGCCTTGTTCTAAAGCTCTTTGGGAACCGCTTGCGTAGCCCCACAGACCTTGGGGCTGCAGGCTTTGCTCCTTCCTTCAGCCTCAAAGCAACCCTTTCCCACTTGGCGCCGCGCCAGGCTCAAAAATGGCCATACGGCTGGAGATGGGTCCCCCGCCCAAAGAGCCAGCAGGGAAAACTATGCCTTGTTCTAAAGCTCTTTGGGAACCGCTTGCGTAGCCCCACAGACCTGGGGACTGCGGGCTTTGCTGCTGCCTTCAGCCTCGACACCACCCTTTCCCACTTGGTGCCTCGCCAGGCCCAAAAATGGCCATACGGCTGGAGATGGGTCCCCCGCCCATGGAGCCAGCAGGGAAAACTATGCCTTGTTCTAAAGCTCTTTGGGAACCACTTGCGTAGCCCCACAGACCTGGGGGCTGCAGGCTTTCCTGCTGCCTTCAGCCTCGACACCACCCTTTCCCACTTGGCGCCGCGCCAGGCACAAAAATGGCCATACGGCTGGAGATGGGTCCCCCGCCCAAAGAGCCAGCAGGGAAAACTATGCCTTGTTCTAAAGCTCTTTGGGAACCGCTTGCGTAGCCCCACAGACCTGGGGGATGCGGGCTTTCCTGCTGCCTTCAGCCTCGACACCACCCTTTCCCACTTGGCGCTGCGCCAGGCATAAAAATGGCCATACAGCTGGAAATGGGTCCCCCGCCCAAAGACCCAGCAGGGAAAACTATGCCTTGTTCTAAAGCTCTTTGGGAACCGCTTGCGTAGCCCCACAGACCTGGGGGCTGCAGGCTTTGCTGCTGCCTTCAGCCTCAAAACCACCCTTTCCCACTTGGCGCCGCGCCAGGCACAAAAATGGCCATACGGCTGGAGATGGGTCCCCCGCCCAAAGAGCCAGCAGGGAAAACTATGCCTTGTTCTAAAGCTCTTTGGGAACCGCTTGCGTAGGCCCACAGACCTGGGGGCTGCAGGCTTTCCTGCTGCCTTCAGCCTCAAAGCCACCCTTTCCCACTTGGCGTCGCGCCAGGCACAAAAATGGCCTATGGCTGGAGATGGGTCCCATGCCCAAAGAGCCATCAGGGAAAACTATGCCTTGTTCTAAAGCTCTTTTTGAACCGCTTGCTTGGCCCCACAGACCTGGGGGCTGCAGGCTTTGCTGCTGCCTTCAGCCTCGACACCACCCTTTCCCACTTGGCGCCGGGCCAGGGACAAAAATGGCCATACGGCTGGAGATGGGTCCCCTGCCAAAAGAGCCAGCAGGGAAAACTATGCCTTGTTCTAAAGCTCTTTGGGAACCGCTTGCGTAGCCCCACAGACCTGGGGGCTGCGGGCTTTCCTGCTGCCTTCAGCCTCAAAACCACCCTTTCCCACTACGCACCGCGCCAGGCACAAAAATGGCCATACGGCTGGAGATGGGTCCCCCGCCCAAAGAGCCAGCAGGGAAAACTATGCCTTGTTCTAAAGCTCTTTGGGAACCGCTTGCATAGCCCCACAGACCTGGGGGCTGCAGGCTTTCCTGCTGCCTTCAGCCTCAAAACCACCCTTTCCCACTACGCACCGCGCCAGGCACAAAAATAGCCATACGGCTGGAGATGGGTCCCCCGCCCAAAGAGCCAGCAGGGAAAACTAGGCCTTGTTCTAAAGCTCTTTGGGAACCGCGTGCGTAGCCCCACAGATCTGGGGGCTGCAGGCTTTCCTGCTGCCTTCAGCCTCGACAGCACCCTTTCCCACTTGGCGCCGCGCCAGGCACAAAATTGGCCTATGGCTGGAGATGGGTCCCATGCCCAAAGAGCCAGCAGGGAAAACTATGCCTTGTTCTAAAGCTCTTTGGGAACCGCTTGCGTAGCCCCACAGACCTGGGGGCTGCAGGCTTTGCTGCTGCCTTCAGCCTTGACACCACCCTTTCCCACTTGGCGCCGCGCCAGGTACAAAAATGGCCATACGGCTGGAGATGGGTCCCATGCCCAAAGAGCCATCAGGGAAAACTAGGCCTTGTTCTAAAGCTCTTTGGGAACCGCTTGCGTAGGCCCACAGACCTGGGGGCTGCAGGCTTTCCTGCTGCCTTCAGCCTCAAAGCCACCCTTTCCCACTTGGCGCCGCATCAGGCACAAAAATGGCCTATGGCTGGAGATGGGTCCCATGCCCAAAGAGCCAGCAGTGAAAACTATGCCTTGTTCTAAAGCTCTTTGGGAACCGCTTGCGTAGACCCACAGACCTGGGGGCTGCGGGCTTTCCTGCTGCCTTCAGCCTCGACACCACCCTTTCCCACTTGGCGCCGCGCTAGGCACAAAAATGGTCTATGGATGGAGATGGGTCCCCGGCCCAAAGAGCCAGCAGGGAAATCTAGGCCTTGTTCTAAAGCACTTTGGGAACCGCTTCCATAGCCCCACAGACCTGGGGGCTGCAGGCTTTCCTGCTGCCTTCAGCCTCGACACCACCCTTTCCCACTTGGCGCCGCATCAGGCACAAAAATGGCCATACGGCTGGAGATGGGTCCCCCGCCCAAAGAGCCAGCAGGGACAACTATGCCTTGTTCTAAAGCTCTTTGGGAACCGCTTGCTTGGCCCCACAGACGTGGGGGCTGCGGGCTTTCCTGCTGCCTTCAGCCTCAAAACCACCCTTTGCCACTACGCACCGCGCCAGGCATAAAAATAGCCATACGACTGGAGATGGGTCCCCCGCCCAAAGAGCCAGCAGGGAAAACTATGCGTTGTTCTAAAGCTCTTTGGGAACCACTTGCGTAGCCCCACAGACCTGGGGGCTGCAGGCTTTGCTCCTGCCTTCAGCCTCAAAGCAACCCTTTCCCACTTGGCGCCGCGCCAGGCTCAAAAATGGCCATACGGCTGGAGATGGGTCCCCCGCCCAAAGAGCCAGCAGGGAAAACTATGCCTTGTTCTAAAGCTCTTTGGGAACCGCTTGCGTAGCCCCACAGACCTGGGGGCTGCGGGCTTTGCTGCTGCCTTCAGCCTCGACACCACCCTTTCCCACTTGGTGGCTCGCCAGGCCCAAAAATGGCCATACGGCTGGAGATGGGTCCCCCGCCCAAGGAGCCAGCAGGGAAAACTATGCCTTGTTCTAAAGCTCTTTGGGAACCGCTTGCGTAGCCCCACAGACCTGGGGGCTGCAGGCTTTCCTGCTGCCTTCAGCCTCGACACCACCCTTTCCCATTTGGCGCCGCGCCAGGCACAAAAATGGCCATACGGCTGGAGATGGGTCCCCCGCCCAAAGAGCCAGCAGGGAAAACTATGCCTTGTTCTAAAGCTCTTTGGGAACCGCTTGCGTAGCCCCACAGACCTGGGGGATGCGGGCTTTCCTGCTGCCTTCAGCCTCGACACCACCCTTTCCCACTTGGCGCCGCGCCAGGCATAAAAATGGCCATACAGCTGGAAATGGGTCCCCCGCCCAAAGAGCCAGCAGGGAAAACTATGCCTTGTTCTAAAGCTCTTTGGGAACCGCTTGCGTAGCCCCACAGACCTGGGGGCTGCAGGCTTTGCTGCTGCCTTCAGCCTCAAAACCACCCTTTCCCACTTGGCGCCGCGCCAGGCACAAAAATGGCCATACGGCTGGAGATGGGTACCCCGCCCAAAGAGCCAGCAGGGAAAACTATGCCTTGTTCTAAAGCTCTTTGGGAACCGCTTGCGTAGCCCCACAGACCTGGGGGCTGCGGGCTTTGCTGCTGCCTTCAGCCTCAAAGCCACCCTTTCCCACTTGGCGCCGGGCCAGGGACAAAAATGGCCATACGGCTGGAGATGGGTCCCCTGCCCAAAGAGCCAGCATGGAAAACTATGCCTTGTTCTAAAGCTCTTTGGGAACCGCTTGCGTAGCCCCACAGACCTGGGGGCTGCGGGCTTTCCTGCTGCCTTCAGCCTCAAAACCACCCTTTCCCACTACGCACCGCGCCAGGCACAAAAATAGCCATACGGCTGGAGATGGGTCCCCCGCCCAAAGAGCCAGCAGGGAAAACTAGGCCTTGTTCTAAAGCTCTTTGGGAACCGCGTGCGTAGCCCCACAGATCTGGGGGCTGCAGGCTTTCCTGCTGCCTTCAGCCTCGACAGCACCCTTTCCCACTTGGCGCCGCGCCAGGCACAAAATTGGCCTATGGCTGGAGATGGGTCCCATGCCCAAAGAGCCAGCAGGGAAAACTATGCCTTGTTCTAAAGCTCTTTGGGAACCGCTTGCGTAGCCCCACAGACCTGGGGGCTGCAGGCTTTGCTGCTGCCTTCAGCCTTGACACCACCCTTTCCCACTTGGCGCCGCGCCAGGTACAAAAATGGCCATACGGCTGGAGATGGGTCCCATGCCCAAAGAGCCATCAGGGAAAACTAGGCCTTGTTCTAAAGCTCTTTGGGAACCGCTTGCGTAGGCCCACAGACCTGGGGGCTGCAGGCTTTCCTGCTGCCTTCAGCCTCAAAGCCACCCTTTCCCACTTGGCGCCGCATCAGGCACAAAAATGGCCTATGGCTGGAGATGGGTCCCATGCCCAAAGAGCCAGCAGTGAAAACTATGCCTTGTTCTAAAGCTCTTTGGGAACCGCTTGCGTAGACCCACAGACCTGGGGGCTGCGGGCTTTCCTGCTGCCTTCAGCCTCGACACCACCCTTTCCCACTTGGCGCCGCGCTAGGCACAAAAATGGTCTATGGATGGAGATGGGTCCCCGGCCCAAAGAGCCAGCAGGGAAATCTAGGCCTTGTTCTAAAGCACTTTGGGAACCGCTTCCATAGCCCCACAGACCTGGGGGCTGCAGGCTTTCCTGCTGCCTTCAGCCTCGACACCACCCTTTCCCACTTGGCGCCGCATCAGGCACAAAAATGGCCATACGGCTGGAGATGGGTCCCCCGCCCAAAGAGCCAGCAGGGACAACTATGCCTTGTTCTAAAGCTCTTTGGGAACCGCTTGCTTGGCCCCACAGACGTGGGGGCTGCGGGCTTTCCTGCTGCCTTCAGCCTCAAAACCACCCTTTGCCACTACGCACCGCGCCAGGCATAAAAATAGCCATACGACTGGAGATGGGTCCCCCGCCCAAAGAGCCAGCAGGGAAAACTATGCGTTGTTCTAAAGCTCTTTGGGAACCACTTGCGTAGCCCCACAGACCTGGGGGCTGCAGGCTTTGCTCCTGCCTTCAGCCTCAAAGCAACCCTTTCCCACTTGGCGCCGCGCCAGGCTCAAAAATGGCCATACGGCTGGAGATGGGTCCCCCGCCCAAAGAGCCAGCAGGGAAAACTATGCCTTGTTCTAAAGCTCTTTGGGAACCGCTTGCGTAGCCCCACAGACCTGGGGGATGCGGGCTTTCCTGCTGCCTTCAGCCTCGACACCACCCTTTCCCACTTGGCGCCGCGCCAGGCATAAAAATGGCCATACAGCTGGAAATGGGTCCCCCGCCCAAAGAGCCAGCAGGGAAAACTATGCCTTGTTCTAAAGCTCTTTGGGAACCGCTTGCGTAGCCCCACAGACCTGGGGGCTGCAGGCTTTCCTGCTGCCTTCAGCCTCAAAACCACCCTTTCCCACTTGGCGCCGCGCCAGGCACAAAAATGGCCATACGGCTGGAGATGGGTACCCCGCCCAAAGAGCCAGCAGGGAAAACTATGCCTTGTTCTAAAGCTCTTTGGGAACCGCTTGCGTAGCCCCACAGACCTGGGGGCTGCGGGCTTTGCTGCTGCCTTCAGCCTCAAAGCCACCCTTTCCCACTTGGCGCCGGGCCAGGGACAAAAATGGCCATACGGCTGGAGATGGGTCCCCTGCCCAAAGAGCCAGCATGGAAAACTATGCCTTGTTCTAAAGCTCTTTGGGAACCGCTTGCGTAGCCCCACAGACCTGGGGGCTGCGGGCTTTCCTGCTGCCTTCAGCCTCAAAACCACCCTTTCCCACTACGCACCGCGCCAGGCACAAAAATAGCCATACGGCTGGAGATGGGTCCCCCGCCCAAAGAGCCAGCAGGGAAAACTAGGCCTTGTTCTAAAGCTCTTTGGGAACCGCGTGCGTAGCCCCACAGATCTGGGGGCTGCAGGCTTTCCTGCTGCCTTCAGCCTCGACAGCACCCTTTCCCACTTGGCGCCGCGCCAGGCACAAAATTGGCCTATGGCTGGAGATGGGTCCCATGCCCAAAGAGCCAGCAGGGAAAACTATGCCTTGTTCTAAAGCTCTTTGGGAACCGCTTGCGTAGCCCCACAGACCTGGGGGCTGCAGGCTTTGCTGCTGCCTTCAGCCTTGACACCACCCTTTCCCACTTGGCGCCGCGCCAGGTACAAAAATGGCCATACGGCTGGAGATGGGTCCCATGCCCAAAGAGCCATCAGGGAAAACTAGGCCTTGTTCTAAAGCTCTTTGGGAACCGCTTGCGTAGGCCCACAGACCTGGGGGCTGCAGGCTTTCCTGCTGCCTTCAGCCTCAAAGCCACCCTTTCCCACTTGGCGCCGCATCAGGCACAAAAATGGCCTATGGCTGGAGATGGGTCCCATGCCCAAAGAGCCAGCAGTGAAAACTATGCCTTGTTCTAAAGCTCTTTGGGAACCGCTTGCGTAGACCCACAGACCTGGGGGCTGCGGGCTTTCCTGCTGCCTTCAGCCTCGACACCACCCTTTCCCACTTGGCGCCGCGCTAGGCACAAAAATGGTCTATGGATGGAGATGGGTCCCCGGCCCAAAGAGCCAGCAGGGAAATCTAGGCCTTGTTCTAAAGCACTTTGGGAACCGCTTCCATAGCCCCACAGACCTGGGGGCTGCAGGCTTTCCTGCTGCCTTCAGCCTCGACACCACCCTTTCCCACTTGGCGCCGCATCAGGCACAAAAATGGCCATACGGCTGGAGATGGGTCCCCCGCCCAAAGAGCCAGCAGGGACAACTATGCCTTGTTCTAAAGCTCTTTGGGAACCGCTTGCTTGGCCCCACAGACGTGGGGGCTGCGGGCTTTCCTGCTGCCTTCAGCCTCAAAACCACCCTTTGCCACTACGCACCGCGCCAGGCATAAAAATAGCCATACGACTGGAGATGGGTCCCCCGCCCAAAGAGCCAGCAGGGAAAACTATGCGTTGTTCTAAAGCTCTTTGGGAACCACTTGCGTAGCCCCACAGACCTGGGGGCTGCAGGCTTTGCTCCTGCCTTCAGCCTCAAAGCAACCCTTTCCCACTTGGCGCCGCGCCAGGCTCAAAAATGGCCATACGGCTGGAGATGGGTCCCCCGCCCAAAGAGCCAGCAGGGAAAACTATGCCTTGTTCTAAAGCTCTTTGGGAACCGCTTGCGTAGCCCCACAGACCTGGGGGATGCGGGCTTTCCTGCTGCCTTCAGCCTCGACACCACCCTTTCCCACTTGGCGCCGCGCCAGGCATAAAAATGGCCATACAGCTGGAAATGGGTCCCCCGCCCAAAGAGCCAGCAGGGAAAACTATGCCTTGTTCTAAAGCTCTTTGGGAACCGCTTGCGTAGCCCCACAGACCTGGGGGCTGCAGGCTTTGCTGCTGCCTTCAGCCTCAAAACCACCCTTTCCCACTTGGCGCCGCGCCAGGCACAAAAATGGCCATACGGCTGGAGATGGGTACCCCGCCCAAAGAGCCAGCAGGGAAAACTATGCCTTGTTCTAAAGCTCTTTGGGAACCGCTTGCGTAGCCCCACAGACCTGGGGGCTGCGGGCTTTGCTGCTGCCTTCAGCCTCAAAGCCACCCTTTCCCACTTGGCGCCGGGCCAGGGACAAAAATGGCCATACGGCTGGAGATGGGTCCCCTGCCCAAAGAGCCAGCATGGAAAACTATGCCTTGTTCTAAAGCTCTTTGGGAACCGCTTGCGTAGCCCCACAGACCTGGGGGCTGCGGGCTTTCCTGCTGCCTTCAGCCTCAAAACCACCCTTTCCCACTACGCACCGCGCCAGGCACAAAAATGGCCATACGGCTGGAGATGGGTCCCCCGCCCAAAGAGCCAGCAGGGAAAACTATGCCTTGTTCTAAAGCTCTTTGGGAACCGCTTGCGTAGCCCCACAGACCTGGGGGCTGCGGGCTTTCCTGCTGCCTTCAGCCTCAAAACCACCCTTTCCCACTACGCACCGCGCCAGGCACAAAAATAGCCATACGGCTGGAGATGGGTCCCCCGCCCAAAGAGCCAGCAGGGAAAACTATGCCTTGTTCTAAAGCTCTTTGGGAACCGCTTGCGTAGCCCCACAGACCTGGGGGCTGCAGGCTTTCCTGCTGCCTTCAGCCTCGACACCACCCTTTCCCACTTGGCGCCACGCCAGGCTCAAAAATGGCCATACGGCTGGAGATGGGTCCCATGCCCAAAGAGCCAGCAGGGAAAACTATGCCTTGTTCTAAAGCTCTTTGGGAACCGCTTGCGTAGCCCCACAGACCTGGGGGCTGCGGGCTTTCCTGCTGCCTTCAGCCTCAAAGCCACCCTTTCCCACTTGGCGCCGCGCCAGGTACAAAAATGGCCTGTGGCTGGAGATGGGTCCCATGCCCAAAGAGCCATCAGGGAAAACTAGGCCTTGTTCTAAAGCTCTTTGGGAACCGCTTCCATAGCCCCACAGACCTGGGGGCTGCAGGCTTTCCTGCTGCCTTCAGCCTCAAAGCCACCCTTTCCCACTTGGCGCCGCATCAGGCACAAAAATGGCCTATGGCTGGAGATGGGTCCCATGCCCAAAGAGCCAGCAGTGAAAACTATGCCTTGTTCTAAAGCTCTTTGGGAACCGCTTGCGTAGCCCCACAGACCTGGGGGCTGCGGGCTTTCCTGCTGCCTTCAGCCTCAAAACCACCCTTTCCCACTACGCACCGCGCCAGGCATAAAAATAGCCATACGGCTGGAGATGGGTCCCCCGCCCAAAGAGCCAGCAGGGAAAACTATGCCTTGTTCTAAAGCTCTTTGGGAACCACTTGCGTAGCCCCACAGACCTGGGGGCTGCAGGCTTTCCTGCTGCCTTCAGCCTCAAAGCCACCCTTTCCCACTTGGCGTCACGCCAGGTACAAAAATGGCCTATGGCTGGAGATGGGTCCTATGCCCAAAGAGCCATCAGGGAAAACTATGCCTTGTTCTAAAGCTCTTTGGGAACCGCTTGCGTAGCCCCACAGACCTTGGGGCTGCAGGCTTTGCTCCTTCCTTCAGCCTCAAAGCAACCCTTTCCCACTTGGCGCCGCGCCAGGCTCAAAAATGGCCATACGGCTGGAGATGGGTCCCCCGCCCAAAGAGCCAGCAGGGAAAACTATGCCTTGTTCTAAAGCTCTTTGGGAACCGCTTGCGTAGCCCCACAGACCTGGGGTCTGCGGGCTTTGCTGCTGCCTTCAGCCTCGACACCACCCTTTCCCACTTGGTGCCTCGCCAGGCCCAAAAATGGCCATACGGCTGGAGATGGGTCCCCCGCCCATGGAGCCAGCAGGGAAAACTATGCCTTGTTCTAAAGCTCTTTGGGAACCACTTGCGTAGCCCCACAGACCTGGGGGCTGCAGGCTTTCCTGCTGCCTTCAGCCTCGACACCACCCTTTCCCACTTGGCGCCGCGCCAGGCACAAAAATGGCCATACGGCTGGAGATGGGTCCCCCGCCCAAAGAGCCAGCAGGGAAAACTATGCCTTGTTCTAAAGCTCTTTGGGAACCGCTTGCGTAGCCCCACAGACCTGGGGGATGCGGGCTTTCCTGCTGCCTTCAGCCTCGACACCACCCTTTCCCACTTGGCGCCGCGCCAGGCATAAAAATGGCCATACAGCTGGAAATGGGTCCCCCGCCCCAAGACCCAGCAGGGAAAACTATGCCTTGTTCTAAAGCTCTTTGGGAACCGCTTGCGTAGCCCCACAGACCTGGGGGCTGCAGGCTTTGCTGCTGCCTTCAGCCTCAAAACCACCCTTTCCCACTTGGCGCCGCGCCAGGCACAAAAATGGCCATACGGCTGGAGATGGGTCCCCCGCCCAAAGAGCCAGCAGGGAAAACTATGCCTTGTTCTAAAGCTCTTTGGGAACCGCTTGCGTAGGCCCACAGACCTGGGGGCTGCAGGCTTTCCTGCTGCCTTCAGCCTCAAAGCCACCCTTTCCCACTTGGCGTCGCGCCAGGCACAAAAATGGCCTATGGCTGGAGATGGGTCCCATGCCCAAAGAGCCATCAGGGAAAACTATGCCTTGTTCTAAAGCTCTTTTTGAACCGCTTGCTTGGCCCCACAGACCTGGGGGCTGCAGGCTTTGCTGCTGCCTTCAGCCTCGACACCACCCTTTCCCACTTGGCGCCGGGCCAGGGACAAAAATGGCCATACGGCTGGAGATGGGTCCCCTGCCAAAAGAGCCAGCAGGGAAAACTATGCCTTGTTCTAAAGCTCTTTGGGAACCGCTTGCGTAGCCCCACAGACCTGGGGGCTGCGGGCTTTCCTGCTGCCTTCAGCCTCAAAACCACCCTTTCCCACTACGCACCGCGCCAGGCACAAAAATGGCCATACGGCTGGAGATGGGTCCCCCGCCCAAAGAGCCAGCAGGGAAAACTATGCCTTGTTCTAAAGCTCTTTGGGAACCGCTTGCATAGCCCCACAGACCTGGGGGCTGCGGGCTTTCCTGCTGCCTTCAGCCTCAAAACCACCCTTTCCCACTACGCACCGCGCCAGGCACAAAAATAGCCATACGGCTGGAGATGGGTCCCCCGCCCAAAGAGCCAGCAGGGAAAACTAGGCCTTGTTCTAAAGCTCTTTGGGAACCGCGTGCGTAGCCCCACAGATCTGGGGGCTGCAGGCTTTCCTGCTGCCTTCAGCCTCGACAGCACCCTTTCCCACTTGGCGCCGCGCCAGGCACAAAATTGGCCTATGGCTGGAGATGGGTCCCATGCCCAAAGAGCCAGCAGGGAAAACTATGCCTTGTTCTAAAGCTCTTTGGGAACCGCTTGCGTAGCCCCACAGACCTGGGGGCTGCAGGCTTTGCTGCTGCCTTCAGCCTTGACACCACCCTTTCCCACTTGGCGCCGCGCCAGGTACAAAAATGGCCATACGGCTGGAGATGGGTCCCATGCCCAAAGAGCCATCAGGGAAAACTAGGCCTTGTTCTAAAGCTCTTTGGGAACCGCTTGCGTAGGCCCACAGACCTGGGGGCTGCAGGCTTTCCTGCTGCCTTCAGCCTCAAAGCCACCCTTTCCCACTTGGCGCCGCATCAGGCACAAAAATGGCCTATGGCTGGAGATGGGTCCCATGCCCAAAGAGCCAGCAGGGAAAACTATGCCTTGTTCTAAAGCTCTTTGGGAACCGCTTGCGTAGACCCACAGACCTGGGGGCTGCGGGCTTTCCTGCTGCCTTCAGCCTCGACACCACCCTTTCCCACTTGGCGCCGCGCTAGGCACAAAAATGGTCTATGGATGGAGATGGGTCCCCGGCCCAAAGAGCCAGCAGGGAAATCTAGGCCTTGTTCTAAAGCACTTTGGGAACCGCTTCCATAGCCCCACAGACCTGGGGGCTGCAGGCTTTCCTGCTGCCTTCAGCCTCGACACCACCCTTTCCCACTTGGCGCCGCATCAGGCACAAAAATGGCCATACGGCTGGAGATGGGTCCCCCGCCCAAAGAGCCAGCAGGGACAACTATGCCTTGTTCTAAAGCTCTTTGGGAACCGCTTGCTTGGCCCCACAGACGTGGGGGCTGCGGGCTTTCCTGCTGCCTTCAGCCTCAAAACCACCCTTTGCCACTACGCACCGCGCCAGGCATAAAAATAGCCATACGACTGGAGATGGGTCCCCCGCCCAAAGAGCCAGCAGGGAAAACTATGCGTTGTTCTAAAGCTCTTTGGGAACCACTTGCGTAGCCCCACAGACCTGGGGGCTGCAGGCTTTGCTCCTGCCTTCAGCCTCAAAGCAACCCTTTCCCACTTGGCGCCGCGCCAGGCTCAAAAATGGCCATACGGCTGGAGATGGGTCCCCCGCCCAAAGAGCTAGCAGGGAAAACTATGCCTTGTTCTAAAGCTCTTTGGGAACCGCTTGCGTAGCCCCACAGACCTGGGGGATGCGGGCTTTCCTGCTGCCTTCAGCCTCGACACCACCCTTTCCCACTTGGCGCCGCGCCAGGCATAAAAATGGCCATACAGCTGGAAATGGGTCCCCCGCCCAAAGAGCCAGCAGGGAAAACTATGCCTTGTTCTAAAGCTCTTTGGGAACCGCTTGCGTAGCCCCACAGACCTGGGGGCTGCAGGCTTTGCTGCTGCCTTCAGCCTCAAAACCACCCTTTCCCACTTGGCGCCGCGCCAGGCACAAAAATGGCCATACGGCTGGAGATGGGTACCCCGCCCAAAGAGCCAGCAGGGAAAACTATGCCTTGTTCTAAAGCTCTTTGGGAACCGCTTGCGTAGCCCCACAGACCTGGGGGCTGCGGGCTTTGCTGCTGCCTTCAGCCTCAAAGCCACCCTTTCCCACTTGGCGCCGGGCCAGGGACAAAAATGGCCATACGGCTGGAGATGGGTCCCCTGCCCAAAGAGCCAGCATGGAAAACTATGCCTTGTTCTAAAGCTCTTTGGGAACCGCTTGCGTAGCCCCACAGACCTGGGGGCTGCGGGCTTTCCTGCTGCCTTCAGCCTCAAAACCACCCTTTCCCACTACGCACCGCGCCAGGCACAAAAATGGCCATACGGCTGGAGATGGGTCCCCCGCCCTAAGAGCCAGCAGGGAAAACTATGCCTTGTTCTAAAGCTCTTTGGGAACCGCTTGCATAGCCCCACAGACCTGGGGGCTGCGGGCTTTCCTGCTGCCTTCAGCCTCAAAACCACCCTTTCCCACTACGCACCGCGCCAGGCACAAAAATAGCCATACGGCTGGAGATGGGTCCCCCGCCCTAAGAGCCAGCAGGGAAAACTATGCCTTGTTCTAAAGCTCTTTGGGAACCGCTTGCGTAGCCCCACAGACCTGGGGGCTGCAGGCTTTCCTGCTGCCTTCAGACTCGACACCACCCTTTCCCACTTGGCGCCGGGCCAGGCACAAAAATGGCCATACGGCTGGAGATGGGTCCCCCGCCCAAAGAACAAGCAGGGAAAACTATGCCTTGTTCTAAAGCTCTTTGGGAACCGCTTGCGTAGCCCCACAGACCTGGGGGCTGCAGGCTTTGCTGCTGCCTTCAGCCTCGACAGCACCCTTTCCCACTTGGCGCCGCGCCAGGCAGAAAATTGGCCTATGGCTGGAGATGGGTCCCATGCCCAAAGAGCCAGCAGGGAAAACTATGCCTTGTTCTAAAGCTCTTTGGGAACCGCTTGCGTAGCCCCACAGACCTTAGGGCTGCAGGCTCTGCTCCTGCCTTCAGCCTCGACACCACCCTTTCCCACTTGGCGTCGCGCCAGGCTCAAAAATGGCCATACGGGTGGAGATGGGTCCCATGCCCAAAGAGCCATCAGGGAAAACTATGCCTTGTTCTAAAGCTCTTTGGGAACCGCTTGCGTAGCCCACAGACCTGGGGGCTGCGGGCTTTCCTTCTGCCTTCAGCCTCAAAGCCACCCTTTCCCACTTGGCTCCCCATCAGGCACAAAAATGGCCAATGGCTGGAGATGGGTCCCATGCCCTAAGAGCCATCAGGGAAAACTATGCCTTGTTCTAAAGCTCTTTGGGAACCGCTTGCTTAGCCCCACAGACCTGGGGGCTGCAGGCTTTGCTGCTGCCTTCAGCCTTGACACCACCCTTTCCCACTTGGCGCCGCGCCAGGTACAAAAATGGCCTGTGGCTGGAGATGGGTCCCATGCCCAAAGAGCCAGCAGGGAAAACTATGCCTTGTTCTAAAGCTCTTTGGGAACCGCTTGCGTAGCCCCACAGACCTGGGGGCTGCGGGCTTTCCTGCTGCCTTCAGCCTCAAAACCACCCTTTCCCACTACGCACCGCGCCAGGCACAAAAATGGCCATACGGCTGGAGATGGGTCCCCCGCCCAAAGAGCCAGCAGGGAAAACTATGCCTTGTTCTAAAGCTCTTTGGGAACCGCTTGCATAGCCCCACAGACCTGGGGGCTGCGGGCTTTCCTGCTGCCTTCAGCCTCAAAACCACCCTTTCCCACTACGCACCGCGCCAGGCACAAAAATAGCCATACGGCTGGAGATGGGTCCCCCGCCCAAAGAGCCAGCAGGGAAAACTAGGCCTTGTTCTAAAGCTCTTTGGGAACCGCGTGCGTAGCCCCACAGACCTGGGGGCTGCAGGCTTTCCTGCTGCCTTCAGCCTCGACAGCACCCTTTCCCACTTGGCGCCGCGCCAGGCACAAAATTGGCCTATGGCTGGAGATGGGTCCCATGCCCAAAGAGCCAGCAGGGAAAACTAGGCCTTGTTCTAAAGCTCTTTGGGAACCGCTTGCGTAGGCCCACAGACCTGGGGGCTGCAGGCTTTCCTGCTGCCTTCAGCCTCAAAACCACCCTTTCCCACTACGCACCGCGCCAGGCACAAAAATAGCCATACGGCTGGAGATGGGTCCCCCGCCCTAAGAGCCAGCAGGGAAAACTATGCCTTGTTCTAAAGCTCTTTGGGAACCGCTTGCGTAGCCCCACAGACCTGGGGGCTGCAGGCTTTCCTGCTGCCTTCAGACTCGACACCACCCTTTCCCACTTGGCGCCGGGCCAGGCACAAAAATGGCCATACGGCTGGAGATGGGTCCCCCGCCCAAAGAACAAGCAGGGAAAACTATGCCTTGTTCTAAAGCTCTTTGGGAACCGCTTGCGTAGCCCCACAGACCTGGGGGCTGCAGGCTTTGCTGCTGCCTTCAGCCTCGACAGCACCCTTTCCCACTTGGCGCCGCGCCAGGCAGAAAATTGGCCTATGGCTGGAGATGGGTCCCATGCCCAAAGAGCCAGCAGGGAAAACTATGCCTTGTTCTAAAGCTCTTTGGGAACCGCTTGCGTAGCCCCACAGACCTTAGGGCTGCAGGCTCTGCTCCTGCCTTCAGCCTCGACACCACCCTTTCCCACTTGGCGTCGCGCCAGGCTCAAAAATGGCCATACGGGTGGAGATGGGTCCCATGCCCAAAGAGCCATCAGGGAAAACTATGCCTTGTTCTAAAGCTCTTTGGGAACCGCTTGCGTAGCCCACAGACCTGGGGGCTGCGGGCTTTCCTTCTGCCTTCAGCCTCAAAGCCACCCTTTCCCACTTGGCTCCCCATCAGGCACAAAAATGGCCAATGGCTGGAGATGGGTCCCATGCCCTAAGAGCCATCAGGGAAAACTATGCCTTGTTCTAAAGCTCTTTGGGAACCGCTTGCTTAGCCCCACAGACCTGGGGGCTGCAGGCTTTGCTGCTGCCTTCAGCCTTGACACCACCCTTTCCCACTTGGCGCCGCGCCAGGTACAAAAATGGCCTGTGGCTGGAGATGGGTCCCATGCCCAAAGAGCCAGCAGGGAAAACTATGCCTTGTTCTAAAGCTCTTTGGGAACCGCTTGCGTAGCCCCACAGACCTGGGGGCTGCGGGCTTTCCTGCTGCCTTCAGCCTCAAAACCACCCTTTCCCACTACGCACCGCGCCAGGCACAAAAATGGCCATACGGCTGGAGATGGGTCCCCCGCCCAAAGAGCCAGCAGGGAAAACTATGCCTTGTTCTAAAGCTCTTTGGGAACCGCTTGCATAGCCCCACAGACCTGGGGGCTGCGGGCTTTCCTGCTGCCTTCAGCCTCAAAACCACCCTTTCCCACTACGCACCGCGCCAGGCACAAAAATAGCCATACGGCTGGAGATGGGTCCCCCGCCCAAAGAGCCAGCAGGGAAAACTAGGCCTTGTTCTAAAGCTCTTTGGGAACCGCGTGCGTAGCCCCACAGACCTGGGGGCTGCAGGCTTTCCTGCTGCCTTCAGCCTCGACAGCACCCTTTCCCACTTGGCGCCGCGCCAGGCACAAAATTGGCCTATGGCTGGAGATGGGTCCCATGCCCAAAGAGCCAGCAGGGAAAACTAGGCCTTGTTCTAAAGCTCTTTGGGAACCGCTTGCGTAGGCCCACAGACCTGGGGGCTGCAGGCTTTCCTGCTGCCTTCAGCCTCAAAGCCACCCTTTCCCACTTGGCGCCGCATCAGGCACAAAAATGGCCTATGGCTGGAGATGGGTCCCATGCCCAAAGAGCCAGCAGTGAAAACTATGCCTTGTTCTAAAGCTCTTTGGGAACCGCTTGCGTAGCCCCACAGACCTGGGGGCTGCGGGCTTTCCTGCTGCCTTCAGCCTCGACACCACCCTTTCCCACTTGGCGCCGCGCTAGGCACAAAAATGGTCTATGGATGGAGATGGGTCCCCGGCCCAAAGAGCCAGCAGGGAAATCTAGGCCTTGTTCTAAAGCACTTTGGGAACCGCTTCCATAGCCCCACAGACCTGGGGGCTGCAGGCTTTCCTGCTGCCTTCAGCCTCGACACCACCCTTTCCCACTTGGCGCCGCATCAGGCACAAAAATGGCCATACGGCTGGAGATGGGTCCCCCGCCCAAAGAGCCAGCAGGGACAACTATGCCTTGTTCTAAAGCTCTTTGGGAACCGCTTGCTTGGCCCCACAGACGTGGGGGCTGCGGGCTTTCCTGCTGCCTTCAGCCTCAAAACCACCCTTTGCCACTACGCACCGCGCCAGGCATAAAAATAGCCATACGACTGGAGATGGGTCCCCCGCCCAAAGAGCCAGCAGGGAAAACTATGCGTTGTTCTAAAGCTCTTTGGGAACCACTTGCGTAGCCCCACAGACCTGGGGGCTGCAGGCTTTGCTCCTGCCTTCAGCCTCAAAGCAACCCTTTCCCACTTGGCGCCGCACCAGGCTCAAAAATGGCCATACGGCTGGAGATGGGTCCCCCGCCCAAAGAGCCAGCAGGGAAAACTATGCCTTGTTCTAAAGCTCTTTGGGAACCGCTTGCGTAGCCCCACAGACCTGGGGGCTGCGGGCTTTGCTGCTGCCTTCAGCCTCGACACCACCCTTTCCCACTTTGTGGCTCGCCAGGCCCAAAAATGGCCATACGGCTGGAGATGGGTCCCCCGCCCAAGGAGCCAGCAGGGAAAACTATGCCTTGTTCTAAAGCTCTTTGGGAACCGCTTGCGTAGCCCCACAGACCTGGGGGCTGCAGGCTTTCCTGCTGCCTTCAGCCTCGACACCACCCTTTCCCATTTGGCGCCGCGCCAGGCACAAAAATGGCCATACGGCTGGAGATGGGTCCCCCGCCCAAAGAGCCAGCAGGGAAAACTATGCCTTGTTCTAAAGCTCTTTGGGAACCGCTTGCGTAGCCCCACAGACCTGGGGGCTGCGGGCTTTGCTGCTGCCTTCAGCCTCAAAGCCACCCTTTCCCACTTGGCGCCGGGCCAGGGACAAAAATGGCCATACGGCTGGAGATGGGTCCCCTGCCCAAAGAGCCAGCATGGAAAACTATGCCTTGTTCTAAAGCTCTTTGGGAACCGCTTGCGTAGCCCCACAGACCTGGGGGCTGCGGGCTTTCCTGCTGCCTTCAGCCTCAAAACCACCCTTTCCCACTACGCACCGCGCCAGGCACAAAAATGGCCATACGGCTGGAGATGGGTCCCCCGCCCTAAGAGCCAGCAGGGAAAACTATGCCTTGTTCTAAAGCTCTTTGGGAACCGCTTGCGTAACCCCACAGACCTGGGGGCTGCGGGCTTTCCTGCTGCCTTCAGCCTCAAAACCACCCTTTCCCACTACGCACCGCGCCAGGCACAAAAATAGCCATACGGCTGGAGATGGGTCCCCCGCCCAAAGAGCCAGCAGGGAAAACTAGGCCTTGTTCTAAAGCTCTTTGGGAACCGCTTGCGTAGCCCCACAGACCTGGGGGCTGCAGGCTTTCCTGCTGCCTTCAGACTCGACACCACCCTTTCCCACTTGGCGCCGGGCCAGGCACAAAAATGGCCATACGGCTGGAGATGGGTCCCCCGCCCAAAGAACAAGCAGGGAAAACTATGCCTTGTTCTAAAGCTCTTTGGGAACCGCTTGCGTAGCCCCACAGACCTGGGGGCTGCAGGCTTTCCTGCTGCCTTCAGCCTCGACAGCACCCTTTCCCACTTGGCGCCGCGCCAGGCAGAAAATTGGCCTATGGCTGGAGATGGGTCCCATGCCCAAAGAGCCAGCAGGGAAAACTATGCCTTGTTCTAAAGCTCTTTGGGAACCGCTTGCGTAGCCCCACAGACCTTAGGGCTGCAGGCTTTGCTCCTGCCTTCAGCCTCGACACTACCCTTTCCCACTTGGCGCCGCGCCAGGCTCAAAAATGGCCATACGGCTGGAGATGGGTCCCATGCCCAAAGAGCCATCAGGGAAAACTATGCCTTGTTCTAAAGCTCTTTGGGAACCGCTTGCGTAGCCCACAGACCTGGGGGCTGCGGGCTTTCCTTCTGCCTTCAGCCTCAAAGCCACCCTTTCCCACTTGGCTCCCCATCAGGCACAAAAATGGCCAATGGCTGGAGATGGGTCCCATGCCCTAAGAGCCATCAGGGAAAACTATGCCTTGTTCTAAAGCTCTTTGGGAACCGCTTGCGTAGCCCCACAGACCTGGGGGCTGCAGGCTTTGCTGCTGCCTTCAGCCTCGACACCACCCTTTCCCACTTGGCGCCGGGCCAGGGACAAAAATGGCCATACGGCTGGAGATGGGTCCCCTGCCAAAAGAGCCAGCAGGGAAAACTATGCCTTGTTCTAAAGCTCTTTGGGAACCGCTTGCGTAGCCCCACAGACCTGGGGGCTGCGGGCTTTCCTGCTGCCTTCAGCCTCAGAACCACCCTTTCCCACTACGCACCGCGCCAGGCACAAAAATAGCCATACGGCTGGAGATGGGTCCCCCGCCCAAAGAGCCAGCAGGGAAAACTAGGCCTTGTTCTAAAGCTCTTTGGGAACCGCTTGCGTAGCCCCACAGACCTGGGGGCAGCAGGCCTTCCTGCTGCCTTCAGCCTCGACAGCACCCTTTCCCACTTGGCGTCGCGCCAGGCACAAAAATGGCCTATGGCTGGAGATGGGTCCCATGCCCAAAGAGCCATCAGGGAAAACTATGCCTTGTTCTAAAGCTCTTTTTGAACCGCTTGCTTGGCCCCACAGACCTGGGGGCTGCAGGCTTTGCTGCTGCCTTCAGCCTCGACACCACCCTTTCCCACTTGGCGCCGGGCCAGGGACAAAAATGGCCATACGGCTGGAGATGGGTCCCCTGCCAAAAGAGCCAGCAGGGAAAACTATGCCTTGTTCTAAAGCTCTTTGGGAACCGCTTGCGTAGCCCCACAGACCTGGGGGCTGTGGGCTTTCCTGCTGCCTTCAGCCTCAAAACCACCCTTTCCCACTACGCACCGCGCCAGGCACAAAAATGGCCATACGGCTGGAGATGGGTCCCCCGCCCAAAGAGCCAGCAGGGAAAACTATGCCTTGTTCTAAAGCTCTTTGGGAACCGCTTGCATAGCCCCACAGACCTGGGGGCTGCGGGCTTTCCTGCTGCCTTCAGCCTCAAAACCACCCTTTCCCACTACGCACCGCGCCAGGCACAAAAATAGCCATACGGCTGGAGATGGGTCCCCCGCCCAAAGAGCCAGCAGGGAAAACTAGGCCTTGTTCTAAAGCTCTTTGGGAACCGCTTGCGTAGCCCCACAGACCTGGGGGCTGCAGGCTTTCCTGCTGCCTTCAGCCTCGACAGCACCCTTTCCCACTTGGCGCCGCGCCAGGCACAAAATTGGCCTATGGCTGGAGATGGGTCCCATGCCCAAAGAGCCAGCAGGGAAAACTATGCCTTGTTCTAAAGCTCTTTGGGAACCGCTTGCGTAGCCCCACAGACCTTAGGGCTGCAGGCTTTGCTCCTGCCTTCAGCCTCGACACCACCCTTTCCCACTTGGCGCCGCGCCAGGCTCAAAAATGGCCATACGGGTGGAGATGGGTCCCATGCCCAAAGAGCCATCAGGGAAAACTATGCCTTGTTCTAAACCTCTTTGGGAACCGCTTGCGTAGCCCCACAGACCTGGGGGCTGCAGGCTTTGCTGCTGCCTTCAGCCTTGACACCACCCTTTCCCACTTGGCGCCGCATCAGGCACAAAAATGGCCATACGGCTGGAGATGGGTCCCCCGCCCAAAGAGCCAGCAGGGACAACTATGCCTTGTTCTAAAGCTCTTTGGGAACCACTTGCGTAGCCCCACAGACCTGGGGGCTGCAGGCTTTGCTCCTGCCTTCAGCCTCAAAGCAACACTTTCCCACTTGGCGCCGCGCCAGGCTCAAAAATGGCCATACGGCTGGAGATGGGTCCCCCGCCCAAGGAGCCAGCAGGGAAAACTATGCCTTGTTCTAAAGCTCTTTGGGAACCGCTTGCGTAGCCCCACAGACGTGGGGGCTGCGGGCTTTCCTGCTGCCTTCAGCCTCGACACCACCCTTTCCCACTTGGCGCCGCGCCAGGCACAAAAATGGCCATACGGCTGGAGATGGGTCCCCCGCCCAAAGAGCCAGCAGGGAAAACTATGCCTTGTTCTAAAGCTCTTTGGGAACCGCTTGCGTAGCCCCACAGACCTGGGGGCTGCGGGCTTTCCTGCTGCCTTCAGCCTCGACACCACCCTTTCCCACTTGGCGCCGCGCCAGGCATAAAAATGGCCATACAGCTGGAAATGGGTCCCCCGCCCAAAGAGCCAGCAGGGAAAACTATGCCTTGTTCTAAAGCTCTTTGGGAACCGCTTGCGTAGCCCCACAGACCTGGGGGCTGCAGGCTTTGCTGCTGCCTTCAGCCTCAAAACCACCCTTTCCCACTACGCACCGCGCCAGGCACAAAAATGGCCATACGGCTGGAGATGGGTCCCCCGCCCAAAGAGCCAGCAGGGAAAACTATGCCTTGTTCTAAAGCTCTTTGGGAACCGCTTGCGTAGCCCCACAGACCTGGGGGCTGCGGGCTTTCCTGCTGCCTTCAGCCTCAAAAGCACCCTTTCGCACTTGGCGCCGCGCCAGGCACAGAAATGGCCTATGGCTGGAGATGGGTCCCCCGCCCAAAGAGCCAGCAGGGAAAACTATGCCTTGTTCTAAAGCTCTTTTTGAACCGCTTGCTTGGCCCCACAGACCTGGGGGCTGCAGGCTTTGCTGCTGCCTTCAGCCTCGACACCACCCTTTCCCACTTGGCGCCGCGCCAGGCACAAAAATGGCCATACGGCTGGAGATGGGTCCCCTGCCAAAAGAGCCAGCAGGGAAAACTATGCCTTGTTCTAAAGCTCTTTGGGAACCGCTTGCGTAGCCCCACAGACCTGGGGGCTGCGGGCTTTCCTGCTGCCTTCAGCCTCAAAACCACCCTTTCCCACTACGCACCGCGCCAGGCACAAAAATGGCCATACGGCTGGAGATGGGTCCCCCGCCCAAAGAGCCAGCAGGGAAAACTATGCCTTGTTCTAAAGCTCTTTGGGAACCGCTTGCATAGCCCCACAGACCTGGGGGCTGCGGGCTTTCCTGCTGCCTTCAGCCTCAAAACCACCCTTTCCCACTACGCACCGCGCCAGGCACAAAAATAGCCATACGGCTGGAGATGGGTCCCCCGCCCAAAGAGCCAGCAGGGAAAACTAGGCCTTGTTCTAAAGCTCTTTGGGAACCGCTTGCGTAGCCCCACAGACCTTAGGGCTGCAGGCTTTGCTCCTGCCTTCAGCCTCGACACTACCCTTTCCCACTTGGCGCCGCGCCAGGCTCAAAAATGGCCATACGGGTGGAGATGGGTCCCATGCCCAAAGAGCCATCAGGGAAAACTATGCCTTGTTCTAAAGCTCTTTGGGAACCGCTTGCGTAGCCCACAGACCTGGGGGCTGCGGGCTTTCCTTCTGCCTTCAGCCTCAAAGCCACCCTTTCCCACTTGGCTCCCCATCAGGCACAAAAATGGCCAATGGCTGGAGATGGGTCCCATGCCCAAAGAGCCATCAGGGAAAACTATGCCTTGTTCTAAAGCTCTTTTTGAACCGCTTGCTTGGCCCCACAGACCTG
Organism: Rissa tridactyla; assembly: GCF_028500815.1. Classification (NCBI taxonomy): domain Eukaryota; kingdom Metazoa; phylum Chordata; class Aves; order Charadriiformes; family Laridae; genus Rissa; species Rissa tridactyla. The sequence continues at coordinate 257,387 of NW_026529342.1, read as the reverse complement.
GGGGCTGCAGGCTTTGCTGCTGCCTTCAGCCTCGACACCACCCTTTCCCACTTGGCGCCGGGCCAGGGACAAAAATGGCCATACGGCTGGAGATGGGTCCCCTGCCAAAAGAGCCAGCAGGGAAAACTATGCCTTGTTCTAAAGCTCTTTGGGAACCGCTTGCGTAGCCCCACAGACCTGGGGGCTGCGGGCTTTCCTGCTGCCTTCAGCCTCAAAACCACCCTTTCCCACTACGCACCGCGCCAGGCACAAAAATGGCCATACGGCTGGAGATGGGTCCCCCGCCCAAAGAGCCAGCAGGGAAAACTATGCCTTGTTCTAAAGCTCTTTGGGAACCGCTTGCATAGCCCCACAGACCTGGGGGCTGCGGGCTTTCCTGCTGCCTTCAGCCTCAAAACCACCCTTTCCCACTACGCACCGCGCCAGGCACAAAAATAGCCATACGGCTGGAGATGGGTCCCCCGCCCAAAGAGCCAGCAGGGAAAACTAGGCCTTGTTCTAAAGCTCTTTGGGAACCGCTTGCGTAGCCCCACAGACCTGGGGGCTGCAGGCTTTCCTGCTGCCTTCAGCCTCGACAGCACCCTTTCCCACTTGGCGCCGCGCCAGGCACAAAATTGGCCTATGGCTGGAGATGGGTCCCATGCCCAAAGAGCCAGCAGGGAAAACTATGCCTTGTTCTAAAGCTCTTTGGGAACCGCTTGCGTAGCCCCACAGACCTTAGGGCTGCAGGCTTTGCTCCTGCCTTCAGCCTCAACACCACCCTTTCCCACTTGGCGCCGCGCCAGGCTCAAAAATGGCCATACGGGTGGAGATGGGTCCCATGCCCAAAGAGCCATCAGGGAAAACTATGCCTTGTTCTAAACCTCTTTGGGAACCGCTTGCGTAGCCCCACAGACCTGGGGGCTGCAGGCTTTGCTGCTGCCTTCAGCCTTGACACCACCCTTTCCCACTTGGCGCCGCATCAGGCACAAAAATGGCCATACGGCTGGAGATGGGTCCCCCGCCCAAAGAGCCAGCAGGGACAACTATGCCTTGTTCTAAAGCTCTTTGGGAACCACTTGCGTAGCCCCACAGACCTGGGGGCTGCAGGCTTTGCTCCTGCCTTCAGCCTCAAAGCAACACTTTCCCACTTGGCGCCGCGCCAGGCACAAAAATGGCCATACGGCTGGAGATGGGTCCCCCGCCCAAAGAGCCAGCAGGGAAAACTATGCCTTGTTCTAAAGCTCTTTGGGAACCGCTTGCGTAGCCCCACAGACCTGGGGGCTGCGGGCTTTCCTGCTGCCTTCAGCCTCGACACCACCCTTTCCCACTTGGCGCCGCGCCAGGCATAAAAATGGCCATACAGCTGGAAATGGGTCCCCCGCCCAAAGAGCCAGCAGGGAAAACTATGCCTTGTTCTAAAGCTCTTTGGGAACCGCTTGCGTAGCCCCACAGACCTGGGGGCTGCAGGCTTTGCTGCTGCCTTCAGCCTCAAAACCACCCTTTCCCACTACGCACCGCGCCAGGCACAAAAATGGCCATACGGCTGGAGATGGGTCCCCCGCCCAAAGAGCCAGCAGGGAAAACTATGCCTTGTTCTAAAGCTCTTTGGGAACCGCTTGCGTAGCCCCACAGACCTGGGGGCTGCGGGCTTTCCTGCTGCCTTCAGCCTCAAAAGCACCCTTTCGCACTTGGCGCCGCGCCAGGCACAGAAATGGCCTATGGCTGGAGATGGGTCCCCCGCCCAAAGAGCCAGCAGGGAAAACTATGCCTTGTTCTAAAGCTCTTTTTGAACCGCTTGCTTGGCCCCACAGACCTGGGGGCTGCAGGCTTTGCTGCTGCCTTCAGCCTCGACACCACCCTTTCCCACTTGGCGCCGGGCCAGGGACAAAAATGGCCATACGGCTGGAGATGGGTCCCCTGCCAAAAGAGCCAGCAGGGAAAACTATGCCTTGTAATAAAGCTCTTTGGGAACCGCTTGCGTAGCCCCACAGACCTGGGGGCTGCGGGCTTTCCTGCTGCCTTCAGCCTCAAAACCACCCTTTCCCACTACGCACCGCGCCAGGCACAAAAATGGCCATACGGCTGGAGATGGGTCCCCCGCCCAAAGAGCCAGCAGGGAAAACTATGCCTTGTTCTAAAGCTCTTTGGGAACCGCTTGCATAGCCCCACAGACCTGGGGGCTGCGGGCTTTCCTGCTGCCTTCAGCCTCAAAGCCACCCTTTCCCACTTGGCTCCCCATCAGGCACAAAAATGGCCAATGGCTGGAGATGGGTCCCATGCCCTAAGAGCTATCAGGGAAAACTATGCCTTGTTCTAAAGCTCTTTGGGAACCGCTTGCGTAGCCCCACAGACCTGGGGGCTGCAGGCTTTGCTGCTGCCTTCAGCCTTGACACCACCCTTTTTTCACTTGGCGCCGCGCCAGGTACAAAAATGGCCTGTGGCTGGAGATGGGTCCCATGCCCAAAGAGCCATCAGGGAAAACTAGGCCTTGTTCTAAAGCTCTTTGGGAACCGCTTGCGTAGCCCCACAGACCTGGGGGCTGCGGGCTTTCCTGCTGCCTTCAGCCTCGACACCACCCTTTCCCACTTGGCGCCGCATCAGGCACAAAAATGGCCTATGGCTGGAGATGGGTCGCCGCCCAAAGAGCCAGCAGGGAAAACTATGCCTTGTTCTAAAGCTCTTTGGGAACCGCTTGCGTAGGCCCACAGACCTGGGGGCTGCAGGCTTTGCTGCTGCCTTCAGCCTCAAAGCCACCCTTTCCCACTTGGCGCCCCATCAGGCACAAAAATGGCCTATGGCTGGAGATGGGTCCCATGCCCTAAGAGCCAGCAGGGAAAACTATGCCTTGTTCTAAAGCTCTTTGGGAACCGCTTGCGTAGCCCCACAGACCTGGGGGCTGCAGGCTTTGCTGCTGCCTTCAGCCTCGACACCACCCTTTCCCACTTGGCGCCCTATCAGGCACAAAAATGGCCATACGGCTGGAGATGGGTCCCCTGCCAAAAGAGCCAGCAGGGAAAACTATGCCTTGTTCTAAAGCTCTTTGGGAACCGCTTGCGTAGCCCCACAGACCTGGGGGCTGCGGGCTTTCCTGCTGCCTTCTGCCTCAGAACCACCCTTTCCCACTACGCACCGCGCCAGGCACAAAAATGGCCATACGGCTGGAGATGGGTCCCCCGCCCAAAGAGCCAGCAGGGAAAACTATGCCTTGTTCTAAAGCTCTTTGGGAACTGCTTGCATAGCCCCACAGACCTGGGGGCTGCGGGCTTTCCTGCTGCCTTCAGCCTCAAAACCACCCTTTCCCACTACGCACCGCGCCAGGCACAAAAATAGCCATACGGCTGGAGATCGGTCCCCCGCCCAAAGAGCCAGCAGGGAAAACTAGGCCTTGTTCTAAAGCTCTTTGGGAACCGCTTGCGTAGCCCCACAGACCTGGGGGCAGCAGGCTTTCCTGCTGCCTTCAGCCTCGACAGCACCCTTTCCCACTTGGCGTCGCGCCAGGCACAAAAATGGCCTATGGGTGGAGATGGGTCCCATGCCCAAAGAGCCAGCAGGGAAAACTATGCCTTGTTCTAAAGCTCTTTGGGAACCGCTTGCGTAGCCCCACAGACCTGGGGGCTGCGGGCTTTCCTGCTGCCTTCAGCCTCGACACCACCCTTTCCCACTTGGCACCGCGCCAGGCACAAAAATGGCCATACGGCTGGAGATGGGTCCCCCGCCCAAAGAGCCAGCAGGGAAAACTATGCCTTGTTCTAAAGCTCTTTGGGAACCGCTTGCGTAGCCCCACAGACCTGGGTGCTGCGGGCTTTCCTGCTGCCTTCAGCGTCAAAACCACCCTTTCCCACTTGGCGCTGCGCCATGCACAAAAATGGCCATACGGCTGGAGATGGGTCCCATGCCCAAAGAGCCAGCAGGGAAAACTATGCCTTGTTCTAAAGCTCTTTGGGAACCGCTTGCGTAGCCCCACAGACCTTAGGGCTGCAGGCTTTGCTCCTCCCTTCAGCCTCAAAGCCACCCTTTCCCACTTGGCGCCGGGCCAGGGACAAAAATGGCCATACGGCTGGAGATGGGTCCCCCGCCCAAAGAGCCAGCAGGGAAAACTATGCCTTGTTCTAAAGCTCTTTGGGAACCGCTTGCGTAGCCCCACAGACCTGGGGGCTGCGGGCTTTCCTGCTGCCTTCAGCCTCAAAACCACCCTTTCCCACTTGGCACCGCGCCAGGCACAAAAATGGCCATACGGCTGGAGATGGGTCCCCCGCCCAAAGAGCCAGCAGGGAAAACTAGGCCTTGTTCTAAAGCTCTTTGGGAACCGCTTGCGTAGCCCCACAGACCTGGGGGCTGCAGGGTTTCCTGCTGCCTTCAAGCCTCGACACCACTCTTTCCCACTTGGCACCGCGCCAGGCTCAAAAATGGCCATACGGCTGGAGATGGGTCCCCCACCCAAAGAGCCAGCAGGGAAAACTAGGCCTTGTTCTAAAGCTCTTTGGGAACCGCTTGCGTAGCCCCACAGACCTGGGGGCTGCAGGCTTTCCTGCTGCCTTCAGCCTCGACACCACCCTTTCCCACTTGGCGCCGCGCCAGGCACAAAAATGGCCTATGGCTGGAGATGGGTCCCCTGCACAAAGAGCCATCAGGGAAAACTATGCCTTGTTCTAAAGCTCTTTGAGAACCGCTTGCGTAGCCCCACAGACCTGGGGGCTGCGGGCTTTCCTGCTGCCTTCAACCTCAAAAACACCCTTTCCCACTACGCACCTCGCCAGGCATAAAAATAGCCATACAACTGGAGATGTGTCCCTCGCCCAAAGAGCCAGCAGGGAAAACTATGCGTTGTTCTAAAGCTCTTTGGGAACCGCTTGCGTAACCCCACAGACCTGGGGGCTGCAGGCTTTCCTGCTGCCTTCAGACTCGACACCACCCTTTCCCACTTGGCGCCGGGCCAGGCACAAAAATGGCCTATGGCTGGAGATGGGTCCCCCGCCCAAAGAGCCAGCAGGGAAAACTATGCCTTGTTCTAAAGCTCTTTGGGAACCGCTTGCGTAGCCCCACAGACCTGGGGGCTGCAGGCTTTCCTGCTGCCTTCAGCCTCGACAGCACCCTTTCCCACTTGGCGCCGCGCCAGGCACAAAATTGGCCTATGGCTGGAGATGGGTCCCCCGCCCAAAGAGCCAGCAGGGAAAACTATGCCTTGTTCTAAAGCTCTTTGGGAACCGCTTCCATAGCCCCACAGACCTGGGGGCTGCAGGCTTTCCTGCTGCCTTCAGCCTCAAAGCCACCCTTTCCCACTTGGCGCCGCGCCAGGCACAAAAATGGCCATACGGCTGGAGATTGGTCCCATGCCCAAAGAGCCAGCAGGGAAAACTATGCCTTGTTCTAAAGCTCTTTGGGAACCGCTTGCGTAGCCCCACAGACCTGGGGGCTGCGGGCTTTCCTGCTGCCTTCAGCCTCAAAGCCACCCTTTCCCTCTTGGCGTCACGCCAGGCACAAAAATGGCCTATGGCTGGAGATGGGTCCCATGCCCAAAGAGCCAGCAGGGAAAACTATGCCTTGTTCTAAAGCTCTTTGGGAACCGCTTGCGTAGCCCCACAGACCTGGGGGCTGCAGGCTTTCCTGCTGCCTTCAGCCTCAAAACCACCCTTTCCCACTTGGCACCGCGCCAGGCACAAAAATGGCCATACGGCTGGAGATGGGTCCCCCGCCCAAAGAGCCAGCAGGGAAAACTATGCCTTGTTCTAAAGCTCTTTGGGAACCGCTTGCGTAGCCCCACAGACCTGGGGGCTGCGGGCTTTCCTGCTGCCTTCAGCCTCAAAGCCACCCTTTCCCACTTGGCGCCGGGCCAGGGACAAAAATGGCCATACGGCTGGAGATGGGTCCCATGCTCAAAGAGCCAGCAGGGAAAACTATGCCTTGTTCTAAAGCTCTTTGGGAACCGCTTGCTTGGCCCCACAGACCTGGGGGCTGCAGGCTTTGCTGCTGCCTTCAGCCTCGACACCACCCTTTCCCACTACGCTCCGCGCCAGGCACAAAAATGGCCATACGTCTGGAGATGGGTCCCACGCCCAAAGAGCCAGCTGGGAAAACTATGCCTTGTTCTAAAGCTCTTTGGGAACCGCTTGCTTGGCCCCACAGACGTGGGGGCTGCGGGCTTTCCTGCTGTCTTCAGCCTCGACACCACCCTTTCCCACTTGGCGCCCTATCAGCCACAAAAATGGCCATACGGCTGGAGATGGGTCCCCCGCCCAAAGAGCCAGCAGGGAAAACTATGCCTTGTTCTAAAGCTCTTTGGGAACCGCTTGCGTAGCCCCACAGACCTGGGGGCTGCGGGCTTTCCTGCTGCCTTCAGCCTCAAAGCCACCCTTTCGCACTTGGGGCTTCGCCAGGCACAAAAATGGCCATATGGCTGGAGATGGGTCCCCCTCCCAAAGAGCCAGCAGGGAAAACTATGCCTTGTTCTAAAGGTCTTTGGGAACCGCTTGCGTAGCCCCACAGACCTGGGGGCTGCAGGCTTTCCTGCTGTCTTAAGCCTCAAAGCCACCCTTTCCCACTTGGCGCCCTATCAGGCACAAAAATGGCCTATGGGTGGAGATGGGTCCCATGCCCAAAGAGCCAGCAGGGAAAACTATGCCTTGTTCTAAAGCTCTTTGGGAACCGCTTGCGTAGCCCCACAGACCTGGGGGCTGCGGGCTTTCCTGCTGCCTTCAGCCTCGATACCACCATTTCCCACTTGGCGCTGCGCCATGCACAAAAATGGCCATACGGCTGGAGATGGGTCCCCCGCCCAAAGAGCCAGCAGGGAAAACTATGCCTTGTTCTAAAGCTCTTTGGGAACCGCTTGCGTAGCCCCACAGACCTGGGGGCTGCGGGCTTTCCTGCTGCCTTTAGCCTCGACACCACCCTTTCCCTCTTGGCGCCGTGCCAGGCACAAAAATGGCCGTACGGCTGGAGATGGGTCCCCCGCCCAAAGAGCCAGCAGGGAAAACTAGGCCTTGTTCTAAAACTCTTTGGGAACCGCTTGCGTAGCCCCACAGACCTGGGGGCTGCGGGCTTTCCTGCTGCCTTCAGCCTCAAAGCCACCCTTTCCCACTTGGCTTCGCGCCAGGCACAAAAATGGCCTATGGCTGGAGATGGGTCCCATGCCCTAAGAGCCAGCTGGGAAAACTATGCCTTGTTCTAAAGCTCTTTGGGAACCGCTTGCGTAGCACCACAGACCTGGGGGCTGCAGGCTTTGCTCCTGCCTTCAGCCTCAAAGCCCCCTTTCCCACCTGGCGCCGCGCCAGGCTCAAAAATGGCCATACGGCTGGAGATGGGTCCCCCGCCCAGAGAGCCAGCAGGGAAAACTATGCCTTGTTCTAAAACTCTTTGGGAACCGCTTGCGTAGCCCCACAGACCTGGGGGCTGTGGGCTTTCCTGCTGCCTTCAGCCTCAAAGCCACCCTTTCCCACTTGGCGCCGGGCCAGGGACAAAAATGGCCATACGGCTGGAGATGGGTCTCCCCCCCAAAGAGCCAGCAGGGAAAACTATGCCTTGTTCTAAAGCTCTTTGGGAACCGCTTGCGTAGCCCCACAGACCTGGGGGCTGCGGGCTTTCCTGCTGCCTTCAGCCTCAAAGCCACCCTTTCCCACTTGGCGCCGGGCCAGGGACAAAAATGGCCATACGGCTGGAGATGGGTCCCATGCTCAAAGAGCCAGCAGGGAAAACTATGCCTTGTTCTGAAGCTCTTTGGGAACCGCTTGCTTGGCCCCACAGACCTGGGGGCTGCAGGCTTTGCTGCTGCCTTCAGCCTCGACACCACCCTTTCCCACTACGCTCCGCGCCAGGCACAAAAATGGCCATACGTCTGGAGATGGGTCCCACGCCCAAAGAGCCAGCTGGGAAAACTATGCCTTGTTCTAAAGCTCTTTGGGAACCGCTTGCTTGGCCCCACAGACGTGGGGGCTGCGGGCTTTCCTGCTGTCTTCAGCCTCGACACCACCCTTTCCCACTTGGCGCCCTATCAGCCACAAAAATGGCCATACGGCTGGAGATGGGTCCCCCGCCCAAAGAGCCAGCAGGGAAAACTATGCCTTGTTCTAAAGCTCTTTGGGAACCGCTTGCGTAGCCCCACAGACCTGGGGGCTGCGGGCTTTCCTGCTGCCTTCAGCCTCAAAGCCACCCTTTCGCACTTGGGGCTTCGCCAGGCACAAAAATGGCCATATGGCTGGAGATGGGTCCCCCTCCCAAAGAGCCAGCAGGGAAAACTATGCCTTGTTCTAAAGGTCTTTGGGAACCGCTTGCGTAGCCCCACAGACCTGGGGGCTGCAGGCTTTCCTGCTGTCTTAAGCCTCAAAGCCACCCTTTCCCACTTGGCGCCCTATCAGGCACAAAAATGGCCTATGGGTGGAGATGGGTCCCATGCCCAAAGAGCCAGCAGGGAAAACTATGCCTTGTTCTAAAGCTCTTTGGGAACCGCTTGCGTAGCCCCACAGACCTGGGGGCTGCGGGCTTTCCTGCTGCCTTCAGCCTCGATACCACCATTTCCCACTTGGCGCTGCGCCATGCACAAAAATGGCCATACGGCTGGAGATGGGTCCCCCGCCCAAAGAGCCAGCAGGGAAAACTATGCCTTGTTCTAAAGCTCTTTGGGAACCGCTTGCGTAGCCCCACAGACCTGGGGGCTGCGGGCTTTCCTGCTGCCTTTAGCCTCGACACCACCCTTTCCCTCTTGGCGCCGTGCCAGGCACAAAAATGGCCGTACGGCTGGAGATGGGTCCCCCGCCCAAAGAGCCAGCAGGGAAAACTATGCCTTGTTCTAAAACTCTTTGGGAACCGCTTGCGTAGCCCCACAGACCTGGGGGCTGCGGGCTTTCCTGCTGCCTTCAGCCTCAAAGCCACCCTTTCCCACTTGGCTTCGCGCCAGGCACAAAAATGGCCTATGGCTGGAGATGGGTCCCATGCCCTAAGAGCCAGCTGGGAAAACTATGCCTTGTTCTAAAGCTCTTTGGGAACCGCTTGCGTAGCACCACAGACCTGGGGGCTGCAGGCTTTGCTCCTGCCTTCAGCCTCAAAGCCCCCTTTCCCACCTGGCGCCGCGCCAGGCTCAAAAATGGCCAAACGGCTGGAGATGGGTCCCCCGCCCAGAGAGCCAGCAGGGAAAACTATGCCTTGTTCTAAAACTCTTTGGGAACCGCTTGCGTAGCCCCACACACCTGGGGGCTGCGGGCTTTCCTGCTGTCTTCAGCCTCAAAGCAACCCTTTCTCACTTGGCGCCCTATCAAGCACAAAAATGGCCTATGGCTGGAGATGGGTCCCATGCCCAAAGAGCCAGCAGGGAAAACTATGCCTTGTTCTAAAGCTCTTTGGGAACCGCTTGCGTAGCCCCACACACCTGGGGGCTGCGGGCTTTCCTGCTGCCTTCAGCCTCAAAACCACCCTTTCCCACTTGGCCCCCGGCCAGGCACAAAAATGGCCATATGTCTGCAGATGGGTCCCCCGCCCAAAGAGCCAGCAGGGAAAACTATGCCTTGTTCTAAAGCTCTTTGGGAACCGCTTGCGTAGCCCCACAGACCTGGGGGCTGCAGGCTTTGCTGCTGCCTTCAGCCTCAAAACCACCCTTTCCCACTTGGCGCTGCGCCAGGCACAAAAATGGCCATACGGCTGGAGATGGGTCCCCCGCCCAAAGAGCCAGCAGGGAAAACTATGCCTTGTTCTAAAGCTCTTTGGGAACCGCTTGCGTAGCCCCACAGACCTGGGGGCTGCAGGCTTTCCTGCTGCCTTCAAGCCTCAAAGCCACCCTTTCCCACTGGGCGCCGGGCCAGGCACAAAAATGGCCTATGGCTGGAGATAGGTCCCCCGAACAAAGAGCCAGCAGGGAAAACTATGCCTTGTTCTAAAGCTCTTTGGGAACTGCTTGCGTAGCCCCACAGACCTGGGGGCTGCGGGCTTTCCTGCTGCCTTCAGCCTCAAAGCCACCCTTTCGCACTTGGCGCCCTATCAAGCACAAAAATTGGCCTATGGCTGGAGATGGGTCCCCCGCCCAAAGAGCCAGCAGGGAAAACTATGCCTTGTTCTAAAGCTCTTTGGGAACCGCTTGCTTGGCCCCACAGACATGGGGGCTGCGGGCTTTCCTGCTGCCTTTAGCCTCGACACCACCCTTTCCCACTTGGCGCCGCGCCAGGCTCAAAAATGGCCATAAGGCTGGAGATGGGTCCCCCTCCCAAAGAGCCAGCAGGGAAAACTATGCCTTGTTCTAAAGCTCTTTGGGAACCGCTTGCGTAGCCCCACAGACCTGGGGGCTGCGGGCTTTCCTGCTGCCTTCAGCCTCGACAACACCCTTTCCCACTTGGCACTGCTCCAGGCTCAAAAATGGCCATACGGCTGCAGATGGGTCCCCCGCCCAAAGAGCCAGCAGGGAAAACTAGGCCTTGTTCTAAAGCTCTTTGGGAACGGCTTGCTTGGCCCCACAGACCTGGGGGCTGCAGTCTTTGCTGCTGCCTTCAGCCTCTACACCACCCTTTCCCACTTGGCGCCGGGCCAGGGACAAAAATGGCCATACGGCTGGAGATGGGTCCCCTGCCAAAAGAGCCAGCAGGGAAAACTATGCCTTGTTCTAAAGCTCTTTGGGAACCGCTTGCGTAGCCCCACAGACCTGGGGGCTGCAGGCTTTGCTCCTGCCTTCAGCCTCAAAGCCACCCTTTCCCACTTGGCGCCCTATCAGGCACAAAAATGGCCATACGGCTGGAGATGGGTCCCCCGCCCAAAGAGCCAGCAGGGAAAACTATGCCTTGTTCTAAAGCTCTTTGGGAACCGCTTGCGTAGCCCCACAGACCTGGGGGCTGCGGGCTTTCCTGCTGCCTTCAGCCTCAAAGCCACCCTTTCCCACCTGGCACCGCGCCAGGCTCAAAAATGGCCATACGGCTGGAGATGGGTCCCCGCCCAGAGAGCCAGCAGGGAAAACTATGCCTTGTTCTAAAGCTCTTTGGGAACCGCTTGCGTAGCCCCACAGACCTGGGGACTGCGGGCTTTCCTGCTGCCTTCAGCCTCGACACCACCCTTTCCCACTTGGCACCGCGCCAGGCACAAAAATGGCCATACGGCTGGAGATGGGTCCCCCGCCCAAAGAGCCAGCAGGGAAAACTATGCCTTGTTCTAAAGCTCTTTGGGAACCGCTTGCGTAGCCCCACAGACCTGGGGGCTGCGGGCTTTCCTGCTGCCTTCAGCCTCGACACCACCCTTTCCCACTTGGCGCCCTATCAGGCACAAAAATGGCCATACGGCTGGAGATGGGTCCCCCGCCCAAAGAGCCAGCAGGGAAAACTATGCCTTGTTCTAAAGCTCTTTGGGAACCGCTTGCGTAGCCCCACAGACCTGGGGGCTGCGGGCTTTGCTGCTGCCTTCAGCCTCAAAGCCACCCTTTCCCACTTGGCGCCGCGCCAGGCACAAAAATGGCCTATGGCTGGAGATGGGTCCCCCGCCCAAAGAGCCAGCAGGGAAAACTATGCCTTGTTCTAAAGCTCTTTGGGAACCGCTTGCTTGGCCCCACAGACCTGGGGGCTGCGGGCTTTCCTGCTGCCTTCAGCCTCAAAACCACCCTTTCCCACTACGCACCGCGCCAGGCACAAAAATGGCCATATGGCTGGAGATGGGTCCCCCGCCCAAAGAGCCAGCAGGGAAAACTATGCCTTGTTCTAAAGCTCTCTGGGAACCGCTTGCTTGGGCCCACAGACGTGGGGGCTGCGGGCTTTCCTGCTGCCTTCAGCCTCAAAACCACCCTATGCCACTACGCACCGCGCCAGGCACAAAAATAGCCATACGTCTGGAGATGGGTCCCACGCCCAAAGAGCCAGCAGGGAAAACTATGCCTTGTTCTAAAGCTCTTTGGGAACCGTTTGCTTGGCCCCACAGACGTGGGGGCTGCGGGCTGTCCTGCTGTCTTCAGACTCGACACCACCCTTTCCCACTTGGCGCCGTATCAGGCACAAAAATGGCCATACGGCTGGAGATGGGTCCCCCGCCCAAAGAGCCAGCAGGGAAAACTATGCCTTGTTCTAAAGCTCTTTGGGAACCGCTTGCGTAGCCCCACAGACCTGGGGGCTGCAGGCTTTCCTGCTGCCTTCAGACTCGACACCAGCCTTTCCCACTTGGCGCCGCGCCAGGCACAAAAATGGCCATACGACTCGACATGTGTCCGCCGCCCAAAGAGCCAGCATGGAAAACTATGCCTTGTTCTAAAGCTCTTTGGGAACCGCTTGCGTAGCCCCACAGACCTTAGGGCTGCAGGCTTTGCTGCTGCCTTCAGCCTCAAAACCACCCTTTCCCACTTGGCGCCGCGCCAGGCTCAAAAATGGCCATACGGCTGGAGATGGGTCCCCCGCCCAAAGAGCCAGCAGGGAAAACTATGCCTTGTTCTAAAGCTCTTTGGGAACCGCTTGCGTTGTCCCACAGACGTGGGGGCTGCGGGCTTTGCTGCTGCCTTCAGCCTCAAAACCACCCTTTCCCACTTGGCGTCGCGCTAGGCACAAAAATGGCCATACGGCTGGAGATGGGTCCCCCGCCCAAGGAGCCAGCAGGGAAAACTATGCCTTGTTCTAAAGCTCTTTGGGAACCGCTTGCGTAGCCACACAGACCTGGGGGCTGCGGGCTGTCTTGCTGCCTTCAGCCTCAAAGCCACCCTTTCACACTTGGCGCCGCGCCAGGCACAAAAATGGCCATACGGCTGGAGATGGGTCCCATGCCCAAAGAGCCAGCAGGGAAAACTATGCCTTGTTCTAAAGCTCTTTGGGAACCGCTTGCGTAGCCCCACAGACCTGGGGGCTGCAGGCTTTCCTGCTGTCTTCAGCCTCAAAGCCACCCTTTCCCACTTGGCGTCGCGCTAGGCACAAAAATAGCCATACGGCTGGAGATGGGTCCCCCGCCCAAGGAGCCAGCAGGGAAAACTATGCCTTGTTCTAAAGCTCTTTGGGAACCGCTTGCGTAGCCCCACAGACCTGGGGGCTGCGGGCTTTCCTGCTGCCTTCAGACTCAAAGCCACGCTTTCCAACTTGGCGCCGCGCCAGGCACAAAAATGGCCATATGGCTGGAGATGGGTCCCCTGCCCAAAGAGCCAGCAGGGAAAACTATGCCTTGTTCTAAAGCTCTTTGGGAACCGCTTGCGTAGCCCCACAGACCTGGGGGCTGCGGGCTTTCCTGCTGCCTTCAGCCTCGACACCACCCTTTCCCACTTGGCGCCGCGCCAGGCACAAAAATGGCCATACGGCTGGAGATGGGTCCCCCGCGCAAAGAGCCTGCAGGGAAAGCTTTGTCTACAGTCAGTCAAGGTCGACGTACTCAACACTGATAAGAAAGATCACATGTGTTCTTGTGCTGAGGGATATCAAGTGGAAATCCTTCTCGCGGAGTGATCAAGCGATTTAAACTTTTCATCATAATCCAAAGTCTAACATGCAAAACAATTGTCTAAGCAAAGCACAATACAGTGAGTATTAGTAAAACAACAACAGAGTGAAGCATCTTGTTATAAAGTCCTGTAACTGTCGGTGACCATCCAAAAAGAGGATCTCCCCATCTATGTCCTTCGCCTCTCTTCACTCTTTCCAACGCTTGGTGTATTTCTTCAACCTGATGATGGACGGTAATCAAAGTTGTCTGTCTATTTTCTTGGGCCTCTTTCAAGAGTCGCTTCAATTCATTGTGTTTTAGCAGCTTCTTCACCAGGGAGAGATTCATTCCGATAGGGGCAGGCAACAATCTCGAATCAACGTATAATTAGGTTGTAGCAATTGAAAAGACGTAACAGGAGCTTAATAATTGAAGTCGCATCCCGTAACTTTGTGTTAGTAAAGTTCAAACACAAAGATTTGAGTGATTACTATGTCATCTCTGAATACAAGACTACAGGGAGACCTCATGCTAACGCACCCTTTCCCAATATAGTCAAGCACAGTCTCTGGGGTTTCATCGGGATGTGTGTCAAAGTGACAAACATTCTGGTTGGTGTCAAGACAAAGGTCTTGTGCTTTGAGAGTATTACTCGACAAATGAATCCTTGTTGGTCTCGTGAAACGCATGCGTCAACATCAGCAGTTTGCCATTTAGTCTCATTTTGTCGTGCCCAACCTCTGTGCTGTGTTGGATAGAGTAGAGCTCCTTGGTGATTCAACCCCAGTGCGATGATTGGGTATGTGGTGTATACGGAGGCATTGCGTATCGTTAAGACAAAAGCTGTGGCTTTGCTCTCAGTGGGATCGTAGGTGAAATTAACCAGATACCACCTGGACTGAAATTTTTTCTCAAATTCAATTGCGTTATCCCATATTACTTTTCGAATTTCGGTGGGCAAGGTGCCTTCTTTACCTTCCCTTATGATTGCGGCTGTCATAGATTGCATCCACAATTGGGCTTGGATACAACTAAGAGCCAAGGAAACATTGGTTTGAGTTGTACCAAGTGCATCTGTGATCAGCTGATGGTCTTTTTCACCCGTTTCTTCCCATTGAGGCAATATATTCTATAAAAGCCGTTGGTGGTTTCCCAATGCTAATAGAGAGGACCGTAGGGGATGTCTTAATTTGTCCAGATCAGTAGCGGTTGTGACTAGTTTGTTGGCAAGTATCTCAGCATCTATACTATTCAAGACTCCCAGGCCTGTTCCTAAGATACCAGTCGCATCCCTCTTCCGTCCGTGTGAAGTGGCAAGAGTTCGTTTGCGTAACCATGCTGACCATTCTGCATAAGATGTACTCAGGAATGGTGAGCAGGTGGGTTTGATCGCAGAGATTTTAATCTGCATTGACAATTCTGCTCGTTTGAGGGAATATGTGGGATTAAACAGTACCTGTTGTTGACCTGTGTGTGTTTAATAACGTAAGGGCCAATGTTGAAAATGTAAGGAGTTAGTCTAATGGAGGGCTTAGAAAAGAGAGAGGTGGTTTTTTTTTTTTTCTCTTAGAAGAGAGAGCCTTTGAGAGTTTGTGGGGTGTAGGTTCTGGATTCATTTCAGCAAGTTCAGGTGTATTTGAGTCAATCATAAATTCAAATAACAATTCTGTGCCCTTGTAGCCCCAAATACAGTACACTACTGTAGGTTTGATGAAAGTGAAATTGTGCCAGCAATCTGAATTTGGCTCCATAATTTTGTAACAATCAGTGTTGTATTTGTCCGCTTTGGTAGAGTCTACATAGATGGTTTTAATTACAGTTGGCCTGTGGTGATTAGACCCGTTGATAAATCGGCAACCAATGTGTGTTCTTGTGGAATAATTACTAAATTGGCCAAGAATACAAAAATACAGCATTGTTCACACATTAAGGAAAGTCATAAAATCAAGAGGCTTCTGAGGTAGAATACAGCCGCAGCTAGCACACGAAGAATGCAACAGCTGTGATTCCCTGTACAAGGTTGTTTGCGAAACTACACGAGGGATGGAACGGAACGCGCTTGTTCCGTGGCCTTCCCTTGTGACGAATAGCAGATATGGGGACGAGATGGTACTACGGAACTGATAAGCGGCTTACACGCCACCCGAGCCAACATTTCGTCAAATGTTGATGAAATGCTGTCCTTTTGTGCGAACTTTGCTCACCACAATGTATCAAAACACACCTCCATCCCGGAGGCTATCCGCCCCCGAGGTGTGAACACTCCTCCTTGAGTACATTAATCATAATAAAAGTACATATGACTAAAGTCACTCAAACTCCACTTTGAAGTTAAAAAAATAATATAAAAATAGCCCAAGAGAGGGGGGATGTCTGGGAAGACACCATCGCGAAGAATCCCACCGCTGTTTTCTGGGATCAGTCGACGGGCTGAGCCTTTCTTCCCCCCATAAGGACGCCTTTGGGTAAGACTTTGATTACACCGAGTGCTTTCTCGGGGACTCTAGAAATTTCTCTAGAGAATCTCTACCCTACATTTATAGCCAGGCTGTATCGTTTATAATTTTGTCACGCGTTTGTCTATTTAACAATGTCTTTATTTGCACGTGCTTTGCAGACAGTGTATTTATCACCGGCAATCCTAAAGAACCTGTATATCTGTTGTTTAAATAAACTGCACTGTTTCAGTAGCTAGTCGTTTCGCTTTCTCACTGAACGCGACCAAAACTTGAGAGAGGCCGTGCTGGTTCAGGAGCACGACTAGACTGAAGGTGCAGCCCACTATTAGTGTCTCCAAATCGTAATAGTTTAACACATAGTAAACGCGATTGGGCTGATAGTGCTGAATTGGGCATCACTCAGAATTGAAACCCAGCCGCACCTGGCCTCCCACCTCGGTGAGGAGTGTTAGAACGCAAGGGGGTTTATCTTCTGCCAAAACCGCTTGGCCCCGTTTCACGCAACAGAATTTGGCGTAGTCGGCAGGATTGCCATGGATAAACTGCTGCAAAAATATGATTGTGCCCCTTCCCAGGCTGGGAAGGAGTGGGCCCAAAAATTTTGGAAGGATGAAGAGAAAGTGGTGGAACGTATTGAAGAGCGTCGGGTTTCACAGAAGCTCAGAGCGGGGAAAGGCAAGGGTGTGATTTGTGCTGTGTTAGGCGCCTGTTTATCTTGTGCACAACAAGAAGCTAGAGAAACCCCCGCTCCTAATCTGATTTCAGCTGTAGAATATGCAACCCTGAAATCGGAGAATGAGGTGCTGAAGTCATCATTAGCCTTGCAAAAGGAGACAGGAGAAAGATTAAGAACTCAAGTCGATAAGCTTGTGAGTGAGAATGAATGTTTAGGAAACCGGAATGCTCAACTTGGGAGTGAAAATCGCCAACTTAAAATGTTATTGAAAGGGTGACCGGGCTCTTAGATAAAATGCAGCCCTCGACCCAGGTCCAACAGATTCGTAAGTTAATGTGTTATCCAAATTCCGGAACCCAGACCGGAGATTTTTTTGTCTAATAGTGAGGATGACGAAGAAGATGAGGAGGAAAGGACTTTTACTTTGAAATCCCAAGTTTTTCCTTTACGTCCTCTGGTTAAAACTGAAACTGCAGTTGATGATGGTGATGAAATTCACACCACTGTGCGTACCGTTCCATGGACACCAACCGAGTTAACAAAAATAAGGGAGAAATATTCGAGGCGACCAGAAGAGTCAGCTGTTGAGTATGTGTGGCGAGTTTCTTCTGAAGGGGGGGGCAGAATTATGCTGAGTGAGGAAGAAGCAGGAGACTCTTGGGGACCAGGAGTGTTTTTAACCACTATGCCTGGGGATCATAATTATTCCCTAACCGCTCGAGCAGCCTTTTGGGCAGGGGGTATGGATCCGCGAGAGAGGGGGGAGCCGTTAGAGATTAGAGCTACAGGCTACTCTGATCTGTTTGCGGCTGTACGGAAAGCAGCTTGTCTGCAAGCCATGTATGACAGAGAGGAATTTCGGAAATCCCCAATGTCAGCCCCTATCGACCCCGATCGATTAGCCCCTCTCATCCGTGGTCTTCCCGGTTGCCTGAAACCGTTCCTTGTTCGCACTCAAGATCGTATACGGGATGCTCGGGGTGCTCATGGGCGGGGCCGTCGTCACTACATGCCCACCTGGAATGTACAGGAAATAGATCAATATGGGCGCCGAATGGGCTGGGCCAGCCAAACTAGTGAGAAATCCTCCGAACACCCGCGAAAGGTTCGCCAAGTCCAAACTCACACTCAAAACCCTAAATCAGAGGGAAGGTTTAAGCCAGATAAGGACCGGAATGAGTTGTGGCGTAAAGCCCTACAATTAGGGGTGCCCCGACAATTCTTGCACGGTGACCCTACGGGAGATCTCCGTACGCTAGTCCAATCTCTACCTAGAAAGAATAATGCGGCTGGGGAGAAAAGTCTAACCAGAGAATCCCCAAGCCGTGAGAAAACTGTGCCTTCTGCACCGGAACATAACTTGATTGATTTGACAGAGTCCCAGCCACAACACTCCTATCCCCGGGGAGGGCACTGAGCAACCCTGTCGGGCAGGTACTAGCAATCCAATGGCGCTCTCATAAAGACTCCGAACCTGTTATTGTCATTCCTGTTGGACCCCGGAAGATATTGGTAAATTTTATTATTGATACCGGAGCCCAAATGTCTGCAATCACTAACGAAACAGCACAACTTCTAGGTATAAATCCCACCCGACGCAGAGTCAACTTCACAGGAATTGATGGTGTGGTAAAAACATGCCCCACTGCAAAAATTAACCTCTGGTTGCCGGGAGAGCAGCGAATGACTAGGGCAGAAGTGTTAGTGGGTGCCTCACGTACTAACCTCCTAGGATTTGAAATACTGCGTGGGCGAATGTGGAAACTCCCAGATGGAACTGTGTGGAGTTTTGCAGGACGCAAAACAGGATTAGACACAGTTAAATTGGGGCTATTAGAAACATCTATACTTTTACCTCCTTCTAAAATTACCAACGTCCGACAGTACCCACTGCCTGCAGCTGCACTTGCAGGAGCAGACGGGGTGGTATCAGATTTAGAAAAAAGAAACATCATTAAGAGGACTCACGCGCCTTATAATTCACCGGTGTGGCCAGTAAAGAAACCAAAAAGGCAATGGCGTTTCACAGTAGATTGCGGAAAATTAAATGCCAACACTGCACCCCTGACCGCTGCGGTTCCGAATATCGCGGAAATTGTGGCAATGATAAAAGGAGCTGCCCATGCTTGGGTGGCTGCCTTAGATGTTAAAGACATATTTTTTTTTATGATTCTCCTCCTTGAGCAGGACAAAGCGCAGTTTGCATTCACATGGAAAGGAGTCCAATATACCTTTAACCGCTTTCCGCAAGGATACAAACATTCCCCCACTATTGCCCATAATGCTTTGGCTAAAGTGCTATCAGAGATTCCTGTTTCACAGGGATGTACGGTATACCAATATATTGACGACATCTTAATAGGGGGAGAGAGCCAAGAAAGTGTACAAGACATGATGCAAAACATCCGAAAAACATTATCAGATTTGGGATTGGAAATTCCCGACTCAAAGTGTCAGGGACCCGCACAGGAAGTTAAATTCCTGGGGGTCTGGTGGATTAAGGGAGCTGCTTCTGTCCCTCAGGATACCCTGAAAAAATAGAACATGGACAGAATCCTTCCAGCACGAAGGAGTTACAGCAAGTCCTGGGAACTTTAAGTTATTAGCGTAAACACATCCCTGGCTTTTCCATCATTGCTCGCCCCCTTTATTGTTTGCTCAAAAAAGGTAAATCCTGGGAGTCGACTGAACAACACACTAATGCACTAGAATTGCTAATAAAAGAGCTAAGGTTATTCCAACAACTTGGCCCCATACATCCAACTGACCCTGTCCATGTAGAATGGGGGCTCAGTGAACATGGTTCCCGTTGTAATTTATGCCAGAAGGGACCAGCAGGACCGGAGAGACCATTAGAATTTAGCTCTCACGCCTTTAATGATACTGAGAGCAGCTATTCAGACCTGGAGAAGGGTTTACTGTCCCTGGTGCGAGCATTGCAACGAGCAGAGCAGATAAGGAGAGAACAGAGCGTGATTGTTCGGGGCCCTTTTCGACTCCTAGATGTGGTCCGTAAAGGGACAGCACCGCCAGCTGGCATTGCCCAGAAACCCACAGTTCGAAAGTGGTATGCTTATTTAGAAGGCATTAATGATATCATGCCAATCTCTGAAGGTAGTATCAAAGTATCCATGCTCCAGAAGGATAGAGATGGTACCCTATTGTTCCAATCCCCACCAAACAGACCATCTCCAATCCAAGAAGCACCTCCTCTGAAAGCAGGCAGTGATCTTACAGGAGTGTGGTTTACTGGTGTGTCATCTCACCGTGAGAACAGTAAGTGGAAATACAAGGCCGTAGCACTGGAAGTAGCAACGGGGGAAAGAGCAATTGAAACAGGAGAAGGTAGGGCACAAGTAGGGGAACTCAGAGCCGTCCTACTAGCTGCACAACATGGAGCTACTTACATTTACACTGACTCATATGCTGTTTTTAAAGGAGCCACTGAATGGCTAGGACACTGGGCAGCCAATGATTGGCAGGTGAATAGAGTCCCGATCTGGGAGACAGACAGTTGGAAGCAACTGTTGGAAATAGGAGGACAGAGACCATTGCACATTGCTTGGGTAAAAGGCCACGATCGTTCAAACTCGATCACTGCTCAGTTCAACCAACAGGTAGATAGCCTCACGCGGCTACAACAAATTGACACTGTAGATGATGGTCGGGAATGGTTACATATTAAGCCTGGCCATACAGGCCGTGCTGATCTGTATCAGGAAGGTCTAGCCCGGGGGTGGCCTGTGTCGGTTAAGCTGTGCGAACAAGTAGTAACTGCCTGGTCACAATGTCGCCTACGACTCAGCAAAGATCATCCGAGTAAGGCGCCTCCCTTACACATGCGGGACAAGAAAATGTTGTGGCATTCATGGCAGATTGATTATATTGGGCCCTTGAGATCATCAGGTGGGAAAAGATATGTCCTAGTCGGAGTGGAGATTATCTCCAGCCTCAGTATGGCCACTGGCTTCAAATCAGCTGCTGGGGACAACACAGTGAAAGGCCTAAAAGGGTGGTTCAGCACACTTCCCCTTCCCGAGGAAATCCAAAGTGATAACGGTTCACACTTTACCGCTACAGTGGTACAAGATTGGGCCAAAGAAGAAGGGATTCGATGGGTATTTCATACTCCCTATTATCCTCAGGCTAATGGCATTGTTGAATGCACCAACGGATTGGTTAAGCGTTTTGCAAAAACTCATAAATCATAAGGGAAGGTGAAGAAGGCACCTTGCCCACCGAAATTCGAAAAGTAATATGGGATAACGCAATTGAGTTTGAGAGAAAATTTCAATCCTGGTGGTATCTGGTTAATTTCACCTACGATCCCACTGAGAGCAAAGCCACAGCTTTTGTCTTAACGATACGCAATGCCTCAGTATCCACCATATACCCAATCATCGCACTGGGGTTGAATCATCAAGGAGCTCTACTCTATCCAACACAGCACAGAGGTTGGGCACGACAAAATGAGACTAAATGGCAAACTGCTGATGTTGACGCATGCGTTTCACGAGACCAACAAGGATTCATTTGTGAGAGTAATACTCTCAAAGCACAAGACCTTTGTCTTGACACCAACCAGAATGCTTGTCACTTTGAGACACATCCCGATGAAACCCCAGAGACTGTGCTTGACTATATTGGGAAAGGGTGCGTTAGCATGAGGTCTCCCTGTAGTCTTGTATTATAGACGAGAAAGGCTTGAGACCATGGCCACTCTGGGTCTCTTTGACTACAAACAACAGGGAATAAAAAGGTGAAACTGAATAGCATCAATTCCATCTGCCAATTCGTCATTTTAGAATTTGGGCCTCCAAATAGCCATACATCATAAAAGTAGTATTATTGCCAGGTTCAATGTCAGGATTCCCTGGAGACATTCAAAGGTAGCGTAGGCCAATCCTACAGCTCATCCAAGGTTCCTGTAAGACATAAAGGAAAAGAAAATCTGCTCGGTCTTATTCGACCGACGGGGTTAAAAAGAAGGTGCGGTCCACCGGGTGCTGATCCGGTGTATCTTCCCTGAACAATCCTTGGCTTCCCATGCATAGGGATTTTTGGGAGTAGCTAGCACCATTGGCACCGTCCCATTTTGAGGCATTTTCACTAACACAGGTAGTCCAGGGTGAAATCTTCCGGGGTATTTTCCCGGTTCATTGGCAGCCTTTGGCGAGATAATATTGGCAGGTACACAGAAAGCTTTCATTTTAGGACAGCCGTCTCCACTCCATTTGTTATTTAGTTGATAGATGGCATCATCCAATCGCAAATGCCAACCAGGTTCATGACTTTTTGCAAAACGCTTAACCAATCTATTGGTGCGTTCAACAATGCCATTAGCCTGGGGATAACAGGGAGTATGAAATACCCATCGAATCCCTTCTTCCTTGGCCCAATCTTGTACCACCGAAGCCGTAAAGTGTGAAACGTTATCACTCTGGATTTCGTCGGGAAGGGGAAGTGTGCTGAACCACCCTGTTAGGCCTTTCACTGTGTTGTCCCTCGTAGCTGGTTTGAAACTGCTGGCCATACTGAGGCTGGAGATAATCTCCACTCCTACCAGGACATATCTTTTCCCACCTAATGATCTCAAGGGCCCAATATAATCAAGCTGCCATGAATGCCACAACGCTTTCTTGTCCCGCATGTGTAAGGGAGGCGCCTTACTCGGATGATCTTTGCTGAGTCGTAGGCGACATTGTGAACAGGCAGTTACTATTTGTTCGCACAGCTTAACTGACACAAGCCACCCACCTTCCCGATACAGGTCAGGACGGCCTGTGCGGCCACGTTTAACATGTAACGATTCAAGTAAGCGTTCCCATTCCCGACCATCATCTACAATGTCAATTTGTTGCAGCCGCGTGAGGCCATCTACCTGTTGGTTGAACTGAGCAGTGATCGAGTTTGAACGATCGTGGCCTTTTACCCAAGCAACGTGCAATGGTCTCTGTCCTCCTATTTCCAACAGTTGCTTCCAATTATCTGTCTCCCAAACTGGGACTCTATTCACCTGCCAATCGTTGGCTGCCCAGTGTCCTAGCCATTCAGTGGCTCCTTTAAGAACAGCATATGACTCAGCGTAAAAGGAGGTGGCTCCATGTTGTGCAGCTAGTAGGACAGCTCTGAGTTCCCCTACCCTCCCCTATTTCAATTGCTCTTTCTCCCGTTGTTACTTCCAGTGCTACGGCCTTATATTTGCACTTATTTTTTTAACGGTGAGATGACGCACCAGTAAACCACACTCCTCTAAGATCACTGCTGTCCCTCAAAGGAGGTGCTTCTTGGATCGGAGATGGTCTGTTTGGTGGGGATTGGAACAATAGGGCACCATCTATATCCTTTGGTATCCTTGTGAAGTAGCCTTGGATACTTTAACACTGCCTTCAGAGACTGGCTTGATTTCATTAATGCCTTCTAAATAAGCATACCACTTTTGAACTGTAGGTCTCTGGGCAATGCCAGCTGGTGGTGGTGTCCCTTTAAGGACCACATCTGGGAGGCGAAAAGGTCCCAGGAAAGATCACACTCTGTTCTCTTCTTATCTGCTCTGCTCGTTGCAACGCTCGCACCAGGGACAGTAAACCCTTCTCCAGGTCTGAATAGCTGCATTCAGTATCATTGAAGGAGTGTGAGCAAAATTCTAATGGTCTCTCCGGTCCTGCTGGTCCCTTCTGCCATAAATTACAACGGGAACCATGTTCACTGAGCCCCCATTCTACATGGACAGGGTCAGTTGGATGTATGGGGCCAAGTTGTTGGAATAACCTTAGCTCCTTTATTAGTAATTGCAGAGCATTAGTGTGTTGTTCAGTCCACACCCAGGATTTACCCTTTTTTGGCAAGCTATGAAGGGGGCGAGCAATGATGGAAAAGCCAGGGATGTGTTTACGCCAATAACTTAAAGTTCCCAGGACCTGCTGTAACTCCTTCGTGCTGGAAGGATTCTGTCCATGTTCTATTTTTTCAGGGTATCCTGAGGGACAGAAGCAGCTCCCTTAATCCACCAGACCCCCAGGAATTTAACTTCCTGTGCGGGTCCCTGACACTTTGAGTCGGGTCTACGTGAGGCACCCACTAACACTTCTGCCCTAGTCATTCGCTGCTCTCCCGGCAACCAGAGGTTAATTTTTGCAGTGGGGCATGTTTTTACCACACCATCAATTCCTGTGAAGTTGACTCTGCGTCGGGTGGGATTTATACCTAGAAGTTGTGCTGTTTCGTTAGTGATTGCAGACATTTGGGCTCCGGTATCAATAATAAAATGTACCAATATCTTCCGGGGTCCAACAGGAATGACAATAACAGGTTCGGAGTCTTTATGAGAGCGCCATTGGATTGCTAGTACCTGCCCGACAGGGTTGCTCAGTGCCCTCCCCGGGGATAGGAGTGTTGTGGCTGGGACTCTGTCAAATCAATCAAGTTATGTTCCGGTGCAGAAGGCACAGTTTTCTCACGGCTTGGGGATTCTCTGGTTAGACTTTTCTCCCCAGCCGCATTATTCTTTCTAGGTAGAGATTGGACTAGCGTACGGAGATCTCCCGTAGGGTCACCGTGCAAGAATTGTCGGGGCACCCCTAATTGTAGGGCTTTACGCCACAACTCATTCCGGTCCTTATCTGGCTTAAACCTTCCCTCTGATTTAGGGTTTTGAGTGTGAGTTTGGACTTGGCGAACCTTTCGCGGGTGTTCGGAGGATTTCTCACTAGTTTGGCTGGCCCAGCCCATTCGGCGCCCATATTGATCTATTTCCTGTACATTCCAGGTGGGCATGTAGTGACGACGGCCCCGCCCATGAGCACCCCGAGCATCCCGTATACGATCTTGAGTGCGAACAAGGAACGGTTTCAGGCAACCGGGAAGACCACGGATGAGAGGGGCTAATCGATCGGGGTCGATAGGGGCTGACATTGGGGATTTCCGAAATTCCTCTCTGTCATACATGGCTTGCAGACAAGCTGCTTTCCGTACAGCCGCAAACAGATCAGAGTAGCCTGTAGCTCTAATCTCTAACGGCTCCCCCCTCTCTCGTGGATCCATACCCCCTGCCCAAAAGGCTGCTCGAGCGGTTAGGGAATAATTATGATCCCCAGGCATAGTGGTTAAAAACACTCCTGGTCCCCAAGAGTCTCCTGCTTCTTCCTCACTCAGCATAATTCTGCCCCCCCCTTCAGAAGAAACTCGCCACACATACTCAACAGCTGACTCTTCTGGTCGCCTCGAATATTTCTCCCTTATTTTTGTTAACTCGGTTGGTGTCCATGGAACGGTACGCACAGTGGTGTGAATTTCATCACCATCATCAACTGCAGTTTCAGTTTTAACCAGAGGACGTAAAGGAAAAACTTGGGATTTCAAAGTAAAAGTCCTTTCCTCCTCATCTTCTTCGTCATCCTCACTATTAGACAAAAAAATCTCCGGTCTGGGTTCCGGAATTTGGATAACACATTAACTTACGAATCTGTTGGACCTGGGTCGAGGGCTGCATTTTATCTAAGAGCCCGGTCACCCTTTCAATAACATTTTAAGTTGGCGATTTTCACTCCCAAGTTGAGCATTCCGGTTTCCTAAACATTCATTCTCACTCACAAGCTTATCGACTTGAGTTCTTAATCTTTCTCCTGTCTCCTTTTGCAAGGCTAATGATGACTTCAGCACCTCATTCTCCGATTTCAGGGTTGCATATTCTACAGCTGAAATCAGATTAGGAGCGGGGGTTTCTCTAGCTTCTTGTTGTGCACAAGATAAACAGGCGCCTAACACAGCACAAATCACACCCTTGCCTTTCCCCGCTCTGAGCTTCTGTGAAACCCGACGCTCTTCAATACGTTCCACCACTTTCTCTTCATCCTTCCAAAATTTTTGGGCCCACTCCTTCCCAGCCTGGGAAGGGGCACAATCATATTTTTGCAGCAGTTTATCCATGGCAATCCTGCCGACTACGCCAAATTCTGTTGCGTGAAACGGGGCCAAGCGGTTTTGGCAGAAGATAAACCCCCTTGCGTTCTAACACTCCTCACCGAGGTGGGAGGCCAGGTGCGGCTGGGTTTCAATTCTGAGTGATGCCCAATTCAGCACTATCAGCCCAATCGCGTTTAATATGTGTTAAACTATTACGATTTGGAGACACTAATAGTGGGCTGCACCTTCAGTCTAGTCGTGCTCCTGAACCAGCACGGCCTCTCTCAAGTTTTGGTCGCGTTCAGTGAGAAAGCGAAACGACTAGCTACTGAAACAGTGCAGTTTATTTAAACAACAGATATACAGGTTCTTTAGGATTGCCGGTGATAAATACACTGTCTGCAAAGCACGTGCAAATAAAGACATTGTTAAATAGACAAACGCGTGACAAAATTATAAACGATACAGCCTGGCTATAAATGTAGGGTAGAGATTCTCTAGAGAAATTTCTAGAGTCCCCGAGAAAGCACTCGGTGTAATCAAAGTCTTACCCAAAGGCGTCCTTATGGGGGGAAGAAAGGCTCAGCCCGTCGACTGATCCCAGAAAACAGCGGTGGGATTCTTCGCGATGGTGTCTTCCCAGACATTCCCCCTCTCTTGGGCTATTTTTATATTATTTTTTTAACTTCAAAGTGGAGTTTGAGTGACTTTAGTCATATGTACTTTTATTATGATTAATGTACTCAAGGAGGAGTGTTCACACCTCGGGGGCGGATAGCCTCCGGGATGGAGGTGTGTTTTGATACATTGTGGTGAGCAAAGTTCGCACAAAAGGACAGCATTTCATCAACATTTGACGAAATGTTGGCTCGGGTGGCGTGTAAGCCGCTTATCAGTTCCGTAGTACCATCTCGTCCCCATATCTGCTATTCGTCACAAGGGAAGGCCACGGAACAAGCGCGTTCCGTTCCATCCCTCGTGTAGTTTCGCAAACAACCTTGTACAGGGAATCACAGCTGTTGCATTCTTCGTGTGCTAGCTGCGGCTGTATTCTACCTCAGAAGCCTCTTGATTTTATGACTTTCCTTAATGTGTGAACAATGCTGTATTTTTGTATTCTTGGCCAATTTAGTAATTATTCCACAAGAACACACATTGGTTGCCGATTTATCAACGGGTCTAATCACCACAGGCCAACTGTAATTAAAACCATCTATGTAGACTCTACCAAAGCGGACAAATACAACACTGATTGTTACAAAATTATGGAGCCAAATTCAGATTGCTGGCACAATTTCACTTTCATCAAACCTACAGTAGTGTACTGTATTTGGGGCTACAAGGGCACAGAATTGTTATTTGAATTTATGATTGACTCAAATACACCTGAACTTGCTGAAATGAATCCAGAACCTACACCCCACAAACTCTCAAAGGCTCTCTCTTCTAAGAGAAAAAAAAAAAAACCACCTCTCTCTTTTCTAAGCCCTCCATTAGACTAACTCCTTACATTTTCAACATTGGCCCTTACGTTATTAAACACACACAGGTCAACAACAGGTACTGTTTAATCCCACATATTCCCTCAAACGAGCAGAATTGTCAATGCAGATTAAAATCTCTGCGATCAAACCCACCTGCTCACCATTCCTGAGTACATCTTATGCAGAATGGTCAGCATGGTTACGCAAACGAACTCTTGCCACTTCACACGGACGGAAGAGGGATGCGACTGGTATCTTAGGAACAGGCCTGGGAGTCTTGAATAGTATAGATGCTGAGATACTTGCCAACAAACTAGTCACAACCGCTACTGATCTGGACAAATTAAGACATCCCCTACGGTCCTCTCTATTAGCATTGGGAAACCACCAACGGCTTTTATAGAATATATTGCCTCAATGGGAAGAAACGGGTGAAAAAGACCATCAGCTGATCACAGATGCACTTGGTACAACTCAAACCAATGTTTCCTTGGCTCTTAGTTGTATCCAAGCCCAATTGTGGATGCAATCTATGACAGCCGCAATCATAAGGGAAGGTAAAGAAGGCACCTTGCCCACCGAAATTCGAAAAGTAATATGGGATAACGCAATTGAATTTGAGAAAAAATTTCAGTCCAGGTGGTATCTGGTTAATTTCACCTACGATCCCACTGAGAGCAAAGCCACAGCTTTTGTCTTAACGATACGCAATGCCTCCGTATACACCACATACCCAATCATCGCACTGGGGTTGAATCACCAAGGAGCTCTACTCTATCCAACACAGCACAGAGGTTGGGCACGACAAAATGAGACTAAATGGCAAACTGCTGATGTTGACGCATGCGTTTCACGAGACCAACAAGGATTCATTTGTGAGAGTAATACTCTCAAAGCACAAGACCTTTGTCTTGACACCAACCAGAATGTTTGTCACTTTGACACACATCCCGATGAAACCCCAGAGACTGTGCTTGACTATATTGGGAAAGGGTGCGTTAGCATGAGGTCTCCCTGTAGTCTTGTATTCAGAGATGACATAGTAATCACTCAAATCTTTGTGTTTGAACTTTACTAACACAAAGTTACGGGATGCGACTTCAATTATTAAGCTCCTGTTACGTCTTTTCAATTGCTACAACCTAATTATACGTTGATTCGAGATTGTTGCCTGCCCCTATCGGAATGAATCTCTCCCTGGTGAAGAAGCTGCTAAAACACAATGAATTGAAGCGACTCTTGAAAGAGGCCCAAGAAAATAGACAGACAACTTTGATTACCGTCCATCATCAGGTTGAAGAAATACACCAAGCGTTGGAAAGAGTGAAGAGAGGCGAAGGACATAGATGGGGAGATCCTCTTTTTGGATGGTCACCGACAGTTACAGGACTTTATAACAAGATGCTTCACTCTGTTGTTGTTTTACTAATACTCACTGTATTGTGCTTTGCTTAGACAATTGTTTTGCATGTTAGACTTTGGATTATGATGAAAAGTTTAAATCGCTTGATCACTCCGCGAGAAGGATTTCCACTTGATATCCCTCAGCACAAGAACACATGTGATCTTTCTTATCAGTGTTGAGTACGTCGACCTTGACTGACTGTAGACAAAGCTTTCCCTGCAGGCTCTTTGCGCGGGGGACCCATCTCCAGCCGTATGGCCATTTTTGTGCCTGGCGCGGCGCCAAGTGGGAAAGGGTGGTGTCGAGGCTGAAGGCAGCAGGAAAGCCCGCAGCCCCCAGGTCTGTGGGGCTACGCAAGCGGTTCCCAAAGAGCTTTAGAACAAGGCATAGTTTTCCCTGCTGGCTCTTTGGGCAGGGGACCCATCTCCAGCCATATGGCCATTTTTGTGCCTGGCGCGGCGCCAAGTTGGAAAGCGTGGCTTTGAGTCTGAAGGCAGCAGGAAAGCCCGCAGCCCCCAGGTGTGTGGGGCTACGCAAGCGGTTCCCAAAGAGCTTTAGAACAAGGCATAGTTTTCCCTGCTGGCTCCTTGGGCGGGGGACCCATCTCCAGCCGTATGGCCATTTTTGTGCCTAGCGCGACGCCAAGTGGGAAAGGGTGGCTTTGAGGCTGAAGGCAGCAGCAAAGCCTGCAGCCCCCAGGTCTGTGGGGCTACGCAAGCGGTTCCCAAAGAGCTTTAGAACAAGGCATAGTTTTCCCTGCTGGCTCTTTGGGCATGGGACCCATCTCCAGCCGTATGGCCATTTTTGTGCCTGGCGCGGCGCCAAGTGTGAAAGGGTGGCTTTGAGGCTGAAGGCAGCAAGACAGCCCGCAGCCCCCAGGTCTGTGTGGCTACGCAAGCGGTTCCCAAAGAGCTTTAGAACAAGGCATAGTTTTCCCTGCTGGCTCCTTGGGCGGGGGACCCATCTCCAGCCGTATGGCCATTTTTGTGCCTAGCGCGACGCCAAGTGGGAAAGGGTGGTTTTGAGGCTGAAGGCAGCAGCAAAGCCCGCAGCCCCCACGTCTGTGGGACAACGCAAGCGGTTCCCAAAGAGCTTTAGAACAAGGCATAGTTTTCCCTGCTGGCTCTTTGGGCGGGGGACCCATCTCCAGCCGTATGGCCATTTTTGAGCCTGGCGCGGCGCCAAGTGGGAAAGGGTGGTTTTGAGGCTGAAGGCAGCAGCAAAGCCTGCAGCCCTAAGGTCTGTGGGGCTACGCAAGCGGTTCCCAAAGAGCTTTAGAACAAGGCATAGTTTTCCCTGCTGGCTCTTTGGGCGGCGGACACATGTCGAGTCGTATGGCCATTTTTGTGCCTGGCGCGGCGCCAAGTGGGAAAGGCTGGTGTCGAGTCTGAAGGCAGCAGGAAAGCCTGCAGCCCCCAGGTCTGTGGGGCTACGCAAGCGGTTCCCAAAGAGCTTTAGAACAAGGCATAATTTTCCCTGCTGGCTCTTTGGGCGGGGGACCCATCTCCAGCCGTATGGCCATTTTTGTGCCTGATAGGGCGCCAAGTGGGAAAGGGTGGTGTCGAGGCTGAAGACAGCAGGAAAGCCCGCAGCCCCCACGTCTGTGGGGCCAAGCAAACGGTTCCCAAAGAGCTTTAGAACAAGGCATAGTTTTCCCTGCTGGCTCTTTGGGCGTGGGACCCATCTCCAGACGTATGGCTATTTTTGTGCCTGGCGCGGTGCGTAGTGGCATAGGGTGGTTTTGAGGCTGAAGGCAGCAGGAAAGCCCGCAGCCCCCACGTCTGTGGGCCCAAGCAAGCGGTTCCCAGAGAGCTTTAGAACAAGGCATAGTTTTCCCTGCTGGCTCTTTGGGCGGGGGACCCATCTCCAGCCATATGGCCATTTTTGTGCCTGGCGCGGTGCGTAGTGGGAAAGGGTGGTTTTGAGGCTGAAGGCAGCAGGAAAGCCCGCAGCCCCCAGGTCTGTGGGGCCAAGCAAGCGGTTCCCAAAGAGCTTTAGAACAAGGCATAGTTTTCCCTGCTGGCTCTTTGGGCGGGGGACCCATCTCCAGCCATAGGCCATTTTTGTGCCTGGCGCGGCGCCAAGTGGGAAAGGGTGGCTTTGAGGCTGAAGGCAGCAGCAAAGCCCGCAGCCCCCAGGTCTGTGGGGCTACGCAAGCGGTTCCCAAAGAGCTTTAGAACAAGGCATAGTTTTCCCTGATGGCTCTTTGGGCGGGGGACCCATCTCCAGCCGTATGGCCATTTTTGTGCCTGGCCCGGCGCCAAGTGGGAAAGGGTGGTGTCGAGGCTGAAGGCAGCAGGAAAGCCCGCAGCCCCCAGGTCTGTGGGGCTACGCAAGCGGTTCCCAAAGAGCTTTAGAACAAGGCATAGTTTTCCCTGCTGGCTCTTTGGGCGGGGGACCCATCTCCAGCCGTATGGCCATTTTTGTGCCTGGCGCGGTGCCAAGTGGGAAAGGGTGGTGTCGAGGCTGAAGGCAGCAGGAAAGCCCGCAGTCCCCAGGTCTGTGGGGCTACGCAAGCGGTTCCCAAAGAGCTTTAGAACAAGGCATAGTTTTCCCTGCTGGCTCTCTGGGCGGGGACCCATCTCCAGCCGTATGGCCATTTTTGAGCCTGGCGCGGTGCCAGGTGGGAAAGGGTGGCTTTGAGGCTGAAGGCAGCAGGAAAGCCCGCAGCCCCCAGGTCTGTGGGGCTACGCAAGCGGTTCCCAAAGAGCTTTAGAACAAGGCATAGTTTTCCCTGCTGGCTCTTTGGGCGGGGGACCCATCTCCAGCCGTATGGCCATTTTTGTGCCTGATAGGGCGCCAAGTGGGAAAGGGTGGCTTTGAGGCTGAAGGCAGGAGCAAAGCCTGCAGCCCCCAGGTCTGTGGGGCTACGCAAGCGGTTCCCAAAGAGCTTTAGAACAAGGCATAGTTTTCCCTGCTGGCTCTTTTGGCAGGGGACCCATCTCCAGCCGTATGGCCATTTTTGTCCCTGGCCCGGCGCCAAGTGGGAAAGGGTGGTGTAGAGGCTGAAGGCAGCAGCAAAGACTGCAGCCCCCAGGTCTGTGGGGCTACGCAAGCGGTTCCCAAAGAGCTTTAGAACAAGGCATAGTTTTCCCTGCTGGCTCTTTGGGCGGGGGACCCATCTGCAGACATATGGCCATTTTTGTGCCTGGCCGGGGGCCAAGTTGGAAAGGGTGGTTTTGAGGCTGAAGGCAGCAGGAAAGCCCGCAGCCCCCAGGTGTGTGGGGCTACGCAAGCGGTTCCCAAAGAGCTTTAGAACAAGGCATAATTTTCCCTGCTGGCTCTTTGGGCGGGGGACCCATCTCCAGCCATAGGCCAATTTTTGTGCTTGATAGGGCGCCAAGTGAGAAAGGGTTGCTTTGAGGCTGAAGACAGCAGGAAAGCCCGCAGCCCCCAGGTGTGTGGGGCTACGCAAGCGGTTCCCAAAGAGTTTTAGAACAAGGCATAGTTTTCCCTGCTGGCTCTCTGGGCGGGGGACCCATCTCCAGCCGTATGGCCATTTTTGAGCCTGGCGCGGCGCCAGGTGGGAAAGGGGGCTTTGAGGCTGAAGGCAGGAGCAAAGCCTGCAGCCCCCAGGTCTGTGGTGCTACGCAAGCGGTTCCCAAAGAGCTTTAGAACAAGGCATAGTTTTCCCAGCTGGCTCTTAGGGCATGGGACCCATCTCCAGCCATAGGCCATTTTTGTGCCTGGCGCGAAGCCAAGTGGGAAAGGGTGGCTTTGAGGCTGAAGGCAGCAGGAAAGCCCGCAGCCCCCAGGTCTGTGCGGCTACGCAAGCGGTTCCCAAAGAGTTTTAGAACAAGGCATAGTTTTCCCTGCTGGCTCTTTGGGCGGGGGACCCATCTCCAGCCGTACGGCCATTTTTGTGCCTGGCACAGCGCCAAGAGGGAAAGGGTGGTGTCGAGGCTAAAGGCAGCAGGAAAGCCCGCAGCCCCCAGGTCTGTGGGGCTACGCAAGCGGTTCCCAAAGAGCTTTAGAACAAGGCATAGTTTTCCCTGCTGGCTCTTTGGGCGGGGGACCCATCTCCAGCCGTATGGCCATTTTTGTGCATGGCGCAGCGCCAAGTGGGAAATGGTGGTTTTGAGGCTGAAGGCAGCAGGAAAGCCCGCAGCCCCCAGGTCTGTGGGGCTACGCAAGCGGTTCCCAAAGAGCTTTAGAACAAGGCATAGTTTTCCCTGCTGGCTCTTTGGGCATGGGACCCATCTCCACCCATAGGCCATTTTTGTGCCTGATAGGGCGCCAAGTGGGAAAGGGTGGCTTTGAGGCTGAAGACAGCAGGAAAGCCTGCAGCCCCCAGGTCTGTGGGGCTACGCAAGCGGTTCCCAAAGAGCTTTAGAACAAGGCATAGTTTTCCCTGCTGGCTCTTTGGGAGGGGGACCCATCTCCAGCCATATGGCCATTTTTGTGCCTGGCGAAGCCCCAAGTGCGAAAGGGTGGCTTTGAGGCTGAAGGCAGCAGGAAAGCCCGCAGCCCCCAGGTCTGTGGGGCTACGCAAGCGGTTCCCAAAGAGCTTTAGAACAAGGCATAGTTTTCCCTGCTGGCTCTTTGGGCGGGGGACCCATCTCCAGCCGTATGGCCATTTTTGTGGCTGATAGGGCGCCAAGTGGGAAAGGGTGGTGTCGAGGCTGAAGACAGCAGGAAAGCCCGCAGCCCCCACGTCTGTGGGGCCAAGCAAGCGGTTCCCAAAGAGCTTTAGAACAAGGCATAGTTTTCCCAGCTGGCTCTTTGGGCGTGGGACCCATCTCCAGCCTTATGGCCATTTTTGTGCCTGGCGCGGAGCGTAGTGGGAAAGGGTGGTGTCGAGGCTGAAGGCAGCAGCAAAGCCTGCAGCCCCCAGGTCTGTGGGGCCAAGCAAGCGGTTCCCAAAGAGCTTTAGAACAAGGCATAGTTTTCCCTGCTGGCTCTTTGAGCATGGGACCCATCTCCAGCCGTATGGCCATTTTTGTCCCTGGCCCGGCGCCAAGTGGGAAAGGGTGGCTTTGAGGCTGAAGGCAGCAGGAAAGCCCGCAGCCCCCACGTCTGTGGGGCTACGCAAGCGGTTCCCAAAGAGCTTTAGAACAAGGCATAGTTTTCCCTGCTGGCTCTTTGTTCGGGGGACCCATCTCCAGCCATAGGCCATTTTTGTGCCTGGCCCGGCGCCCAGTGGGAAAGGGTGGCTTTGAGGCTTGAAGGCAGCAGGAAAGCCCGCAGCCCCCAGGTCTGTGGGGCTACGCAAGCGGTTCCCAAAGAGCTTTAGAACAAGGCATAGTTTTCCCTGCTGGCTCTTTGGGCGGGGGACCCATCTCCAGCGGTATGGCCATTTTTGTGCCTGGCGCAGCGCCAAGTGGGAAAGGGTGGTTTTGAGGCTGAAGGCAGCAGCAAAGCCTGCAGCCCCCAGGTCTGTGGGGCTACGCAAGCGGTTCCCAAAGAGCTTTAGAACAAGGCATAGTTTTCCCTGCTGGCTCTTTGGGCGGGGGACCCATCTGCAGACATATGGCCATTTTTGTGCCTGGCCG
Organism: Rissa tridactyla; assembly: GCF_028500815.1. NCBI lineage: Eukaryota > Metazoa > Chordata > Aves > Charadriiformes > Laridae > Rissa > Rissa tridactyla. The sequence continues at coordinate 223,638 of NW_026529342.1, read as the reverse complement.
GGGGCCAAGTGGGAAAGGGTGGCTTTGAGGCTGAAGGCAGCAGGAAAGCCCGCAGCCCCCAGGTGTGTGGGGCTACGCAAGCGGTTCCCAAAGAGCTTTAGAACAAGGCATAGTTTTCCCTGCTGGCTCTTTGGGCATGGGACCCATCTCCAGCCATAGGCCATTTTTGTGCTTGATAGGGCGCCAAGTGAGAAAGGGTTGCTTTGAGGCTGAAGACAGCAGGAAAGCCCGCAGCCCCCAGGTCTGTGGGGCTACGCAAGCGGTTCCCAAAGAGCTTTAGAACAAGGCATAGTTTTCCCTGCTGGCTCTCTGGGCGGGGGACCCATCTCCAGCCGTATGGCCATTTTTGAGCCTGGCGCGGCGCCAGGTGGGAAAGGGGGCTTTGAGGCTGAAGGCAGGAGCAAAGCCTGCAGCCCCCAGGTCTGTGGTGCTACGCAAGCGGTTCCCAAAGAGCTTTAGAACAAGGCATAGTTTTCCCAGCTGGCTCTTAGGGCATGGGACCCATCTCCAGCCATAGGCCATTTTTGTGCCTGGCGCGAAGCCAAGTGGGAAAGGGTGGCTTTGAGGCTGAAGGCAGCAGGAAAGCCCGCAGCCCCCAGGTCTGTGCGGCTACGCAAGCGGTTCCCAAAGAGCTTTAGAACAAGGCATAGTTTTCCCTGCTGGCTCTTTGGGCGGGGGACCCATCTCCAGCCGTACGGCCATTTTTGTGCCTGGCGCGGCGCCAAGAGGGAAAGGGTGGTGTCGAGGCTGAAGGCAGCAGGAAAGCCCGCAGCCCCCAGGTCTGTGGGGCTACGCAAGCGGTTCCCAAAGAGCTTTAGAACAAGGCATAGTTTTCCCTGCTGGCTCTTTGGGCGGGGGACCCATCTCCAGCCGTATGGCCATTTTTGTGCATGGCGCAGCGCCAAGTGGGAAATGGTGGTATCGAGGCTGAAGGCAGCAGGAAAGCCCGCAGCCCCCAGGTCTGTGGGGCTACGCAAGCGGTTCCCAAAGAGCTTTAGAACAAGGCATAGTTTTCCCTGATGGCTCTTTGGGCATGGGACCCATCTCCACCCATAGGCCATTTTTGTGCCTGATAGGGCGCCAAGTGGGAAAGGGTGGCTTTGAGGCTGAAGACAGCAGGAAAGCCTGCAGCCCCCAGGTCTGTGGGGCTACGCAAGCGGTTCCCAAAGACCTTTAGAACAAGGCATAGTTTTCCCTGCTGGCTCTTTGGGCGGGGGACCCATCTCCAGCCGTATGGCTATTTTTGTGCCTGACGCGGTGCGTAGTGGCATAGGGTGGTTTTGAGGCTGAAGGCAGCAGGAAAGCCCGCAGCCCCCAGGTCTGTGGGGCTACGCAAGCGGTTCCCAAAGAGCTTTAGAACAAGGCATAGTTTTCCCTGCTGGCTCTTTGGGCGGGGGACCCATCTCCAGCCGTATGGCCATTTTTGTGCCTGGCGCGGTGCGTAGTGGGAAAGGGTGGTGTCGAGGCTGAAGGCAGCAGGAAAGCCTGCAGCCCCCAGGTCTGTGGGGCCAAGCAAGCGGTTCCCAAAGAGCTTTAGAACAAGGCATAGTTTTCCCTGCTGGCTCTTTGAGCATGGGACCCATCTCCAGCCGTATGGCCATTTTTGTCCCTGGCCCGGCGCCAAGTGGGAAAGGGTGGCTTTGAGGCTGAAGGCAGCAGGAAAGCCCGCAGCCCCCAGGTCTGTGGGGCTACGCAAGCGGTTCCCAAAGAGCTTTAGAACAAGGCATAGTTTTCCCTGCTCGCTCTTTGGGAGGGGGACCCATCTCCAGCCATATGGCCATTTTTGTGCCTGGCGAAGCCCCAAGTGCGAAAGGGTGGCTTTGAGGCTGAAGGCAGCAGGAAAGCCCGCAGCCCCCAGGTCTGTGGGGCTACGCAAGCGGTTCCCAAAGAGCTTTAGAACAAGGCATAGTTTTCCCTGCTGGCTCTTTGGGCGGGGGACCCATCTCCAGCCGTATGGCCATTTTTGTGGCTGATAGGGCGCCAAGTGGGAAAGGGTGGTGTCGAGGCTGAAGACAGCAGGAAAGCCCGCAGCCCCCACGTCTGTGGGGCCAAGCAAGCGGTTCTCAAAGAGCTTTAGAACAAGGCATAGTTTTCCCAGCTGGCTTTTTGGGCGTGGGACCCATCTCCAGACGTATGGCCATTTTTGTGCCTGGCGCGGTGCGTAGTGGGAAAGGGTGGTGTCGAGGCTGAAGGCAGCAGCAAAGCCTGCAGCCCCCAGGTCTGTGGGGCCAAGCAAGCGGTTCCCAAAGAGCTTTAGAACAAGGCATAGTTTTCCCTGCTGGCTCTTTGAGCATGGGACCCATCTCCAGCCGTATGGCCATTTTTGTCCCTGGCCCGGCGCCAAGTGGGAAAGGGTGGCTTTGAGGCTGAAGGCAGCAGGAAAGCCCGAAGCCCCCAGGTCTGTGGGGCTACGCAAGCGGTTCCCAAAGAGCTTTAGAACAAGGCATAGTTTTCCCTGCTGGCTCTTTGGGAGGGGGACCGATCTCCAGCCATATGGCCATTTTTGTGCCTGGCGAAGCCCCAAGTGCGAAAGGGTGGCTTTGAGGCTGAAGGCAGCAGGAAAGCCCGCAGCCCCCAGGTCTGTGGGGCTACGCAAGCGGTTCCCAAAGAGCTTTAGAACAAGGCATAGTTTTCCCTGCTGGCTCTCTGGGCGGGGGACCCATCTCCAGCCGTATGGCCATTTTTGAGCCTGGAGCAGTGCCAAGTGGGAAAGGGTGGTGTCGAGGCTGAAGGCAGCAGGAAAGCCCGCAGCCCCCAGGTCTGTGGGGCTACGCAAGCAGTTCCCAAAGAGCTTTAGAACAAGGCATAGTTTTCCCTGCTGGCTCTTTGGGCGGGGGACCCATCTCCAGCCATAGGCCATTTTTGTGCCTGGCCCGGCGCCCAGTGGGAAAGGGTGGCTTTGAGGCTTGAAGGCAGCAGGAAAGCCCGCAGTCCCCAGGTCTGTGGGGCTACGCAAGCGGTTCCCAAAGAGCTTTAGAACAAGGCATAATTTTCCCTGCTGGCTCTTTGGGTGGGGGACCCATCTCCAGCCATATGGCCATTTTTGTGCCTGGCGCAGCGCCAAGTGGGAAAGGGTGGTTTTGAGGCTGAAGGCAGCAGCAAAGCCTGCAGCCCCCAGGTCTGTGGGGCTACGCAAGCGGTTCCCAAAGAGCTTTAGAACAAGGCATAGTTTTCCCTGCTAGCTCTTTGGGCGGGGGACCCATCTCCAGCCGTATGGCCATTTTTGTGCATGGCCGGGGGCCAAGTGGGAAAGGGTGGTTTTGAGGCTGAAGGCAGCAGGAAAGCCCGCAGCCCCCACGTGTGTGGGGCTACGCAAGCGGTTCCCAAAGAGCTTTAGAACAAGGCATAGTTTTCCCTGCTGGCTCTTTGGGCATGGGACCCATCTCCAGCCATAGGCCATTTTTGTGCTTGATAGGGCGCCAAGTGAGAAAGGGTGGTGTCGAGGCTGAAGGCAGCAGGAAAGCCCGCAGCCCCCAGGTCTGTGCGGCTACGCAAGCGGTTCCCAAAGAGCTTTAGAACAAGGCATAGTTTTCCCTGCTGGCTCTCTGGGCGGGGGACCCATCTCCAGCCGTACGGCCATTTTTGTGCCTGGCGCGGCGCCAAGAGGGAAAGGGTGGTGTCGAGGCTAAAGGCAGCAGGAAAGCCCGCAGCCCCCAGGTCTGTGGAGCTACGCAAGCAGTTCCCAAAGAGCTTTAGAACAAGGCATAGTTTTCCCTGCTGGCTCTTTGGGCGGGGGACCCATCTCCAGCCGTATGGCCATTTTTGTGCCTGGCGCGGTGCCAAGTGTGAAAGGGTGGCTTTGAGGCTGAAGGCAGCGGGAAAGCCCGCAGCCCCCAGGTCTGTGGGGCTACGCAAGCGGTTCCCAAAGAGCTTTAGAACAAGGCATAGTTTTCCCTGCTGGCTCTTTGGGCATGGGACCCATCTCCACCCATAGGCCATTTTTGTGCCTGATAGGGCGCCAAGTGGGAAAGGGTGGCTTTGAGGCTAAAGACAGCAGGAAAGCCTGCAGCCCCCAGGTCTGTGGGGCTACGCAAGCGGTTCCCAAAGAGCTTTAGAACAAGGCATAGTTTTCCCTGCTGGCTCTTTGGGCGGGGGACCCATCTCCAGCCGTATGGCCATTTTTGTGCCTGGCACGGCGCCAAGTGGGAAAGGGTGGTGTCGAGGCTGAAGGCAGCAGCAAAGCCCGCAGCCCCCAGGTCTGTAGGGCTACGCAAGCGGTTCCCAAAGAGCTTTAGAACAAGGCATAGTTTTCCCTGCTGGCTCTTTGGGCGGGGGACCCATCTCCAGCCGTATGGCCATTTTTGTGCCTGGCCCGGTGCCAAGTGTGAAAGGGTGGCTTTGAGGCTGAAGGCAGGAGCAAAGCCTGCAGCCCTAAGGTCTGTGGGGCTACGCAAGCGGTTCCCAAAGAGCTTTAGAACAAGGCATAGTTTTCCCTGCTGGCTGTTAGGGCATGGGACCCATCTCCAGCCATAGGCCATTTTTCTGCCAGGCGCGATGCCAAGTGGGAAAGGGTGGTGTCGAGTCTGAAGGCAGCAGGAAAGCCTGCAGCCCCCAGGTCTATGGGGCTACGCAAGCGGTTCCCAAAGAGCTTTAGAACAAGGCATAGTTTTCCCTGCTGGCTCTTTGGGCGGGGGACCCATCTCCAGCCGTATGGCCAATTTGTGCCTAGCGCGACGCCAAGTGAGAAAGGGTGGCTTTGAGGCTGAAGGCAGCAGCAAAGCCCGCAGCCCCCAGGTCTGTGGGGCTACGCAAGCGGTTCCCAAAGAGCTTTAGAACAAGGCATAGTTTTCCCTGCTGGCTCTTTGGGCGGGGGACCCATCTCCAGCCGTATGGCCATTTTTGTGCCTGGCGCGGCGCCAAGTGGGAAAGGGTGGTGTCGAGGCTGAAGGCAGCAGGAGAGCCCGCAGCCCCCAGGTCTGTGGGGCTACGCAAGCGGTTCCCAAAGAGCTTTAGAACAAGGCATAGTTTTCCCTGCTGGCTCTTTGGGCGGGGGACCCATCTCCAGCCGTATGGCCATTTTTGTGCCTGGCGCGGCGCCAAGTGGGAAAGGGTGGTGTCGAGTCTGAAGGCAGCAGGAAAGCCTGCAGCCCCCAGGTCTGTGGGGCTACGCAAGTGGTTCCCAAAGAGCTTTAGAACAAGGCATAGTTTTCCCTGCTGGCTCTTTGGGCGGGGGACCCATCTCCAGCCGTATGGCCAATTTGTGCCTAGCGCGACGCCAAGTGGGAAAGGGTGGCTTTGAGGCTGAAGGCAGCAGCAAAGCCTGCAGCCCCCAGGTCTGTGGGGCTACGCAAGCGGTTCCCAAAGAGCTTTAGAACAATGCATAGTTTTCCTTGCTGGGTCTTTGGGCATGGGACCCATCTCCAGCCATAGGCCATTTTTGTGCCTGATAGGGCGCCAAGTGGGAAAGGGTTGCTTTGAGGCTGAAGACAGCAGGAAAGCCCGCAGCCCCCAGGTCTGTGGGGCTACGCAAGCGGTTCCCAAAGAGCTTTAGAACAAGGCATAGTTTTCCCTGCTGGCTCTTTGGGCGGGGGACCCATCTGCAGACATATGGCCATTTTTGTGCCTGGCACGACGCCAAGTGGGAAAGGGTGGCTTTGACGCTGAAGGCAGCAGGAAAGCCCGCAGCCCCCAGGTCTGTGGGGCTACGCAAGCGGTTCCCAAAGAGCTTTAGAACAAGGCATAGTTTTCCCTACTGGCTCTTTGGGCGGGAGACCCATCTCCAGCCATAGGCCATTTTTGTGCCTGGCGCGACGCCAAGTGGGAAAGGGTGTTGTCGAGGCTGAAGGCAGCAGGAAAGCCCGCAGCCCCCAGGTCTGTGCGGCTACGCAAGCGGTTCCCAAAGAGCTTTAGAACAAGGCATAGTTTTCCCTGCTGGCTCTTTGGGCATGGGACCCATCTCCAGCCATAGGCCATTTTTGTACCTGGCGCGACGCCAAGTGGGAAAGGGTGGTGTCGAGGTTGAAGGCAGCAGGAAAGCCTGCAGCCCCCAGGTCTGTGGGGCTACACAAGCGGTTCCCAAAGAGCTTTAGAACAAGGCATAGTTTTCCCTGCTGGCTCTTTGGGCATGGGACCCATCTCCAGCCGTATGGCCATTTTTGTGCCTGGCGCGGCGCCAAGTGGGAAAGGGTGGTGTCGAGGCTGAAGGCAGCAGGAAAGCCCGCAGCCCCCAGGTCTCTGGGGCTACACAAGCGGTTCCCAAAGAGCTTTAGAACAAGGCATAGTTTTCAATGCTGGCTCTTTGGGCGGGGGACCCATCTCCAGCCGTATGGCCATTTTTGTGCCTAGCGCGGCGCCAAATGGGAAAGGGTGGCTTTGAGGCTGAAGGCAGCAGGAAAGTCTGCAGCCCCCAGGTCTGTGGGGCTACGCAAGCGGTTCCCAAAGAGCTTTAGAACAAGGCATAGTCTTCCCTGCTGGCTCTCTGGGCCGGGGACCCATCTCCAGCCATAGGCCATTTTTGTGCCTGCCGCGGTGCCAAGTGGGAAAGGGTGGTGTCGAGGCTGAAGGCAGCAGGAAAGCCCGCAGCCCCCAGGTCTGTGGGGCTACGCAAGCGTTTCCCAAAGAGCTTTAGAACAAGGCATAGTTTTCCCTGCTGGCTCTTTGGGCGGGGGACCCATCTCCAGCCATAGGCCATTTTTGTGCCTGGCGCGGCGCCAAGTGGGAAAGGGTGGTGTCGAGGCTGAAGGCAGCAGGAAAGCCTGCAGGCCCCACGTCTGTGGGGCTACGCAAGTGGTTCCCAAAGAGCTTTAGAACAAGGCATAGTTTTCCCTGCTGGCTCTTTGGGCGGGGGACCCATCTCCAGCCATAGGCCATTTTTGTGCCTGGCGCGGCGCCAAGTGGGAAAGGGTGGCTTTGAGGCTGAAGGCAGCAGGAAAGCCTGCAGCCCCCAGGTCTGTGGGGCTACGCAAGCGGTTCCCAAAGAGCTTTAGAACAAGGCATAGTTTTCCCTGCTGGCTCTTTGGGCATGGGACCCATCTCCAGCCGTATGGCCATTTTTGTGCCTGGCGCGGCGCCCAGTGGGAAAGGGTGGTGTCGAGGCTGAAGGCAGCAGGAAAGCCCACAGCCCCCAGGTCTGTGGGGCTACGCAAGCGGTTCCCAAAGAGCTTTAGAACAAGGCATAGTTTTCCCTGCTGGCTCTTTGGGCGGGGGACCCATCTCCAGCCGTATGGCCATTTTTGTGCCTGGCGCGGTGCGTAGTGTGAAAGGGTGGTTTTGAGGCTGAAGGCAGCAGGAAAGCCTGCAGCCCACAGCTCTGTGGGGCCAAGGAAGCTGTTCCCAAAGAGCTTTAGAACAAGGCATAGTTTTCCGTGATGGCTCTTTGGGCATGGGACCCATCTCCAGCCATAGGCCATTTTTGTGCCTGGCGCGGTGCGTAGTGGGAAAGGGTGGCTTTGAGGCTGAAGGCAGCAGGAAAGCCCGCAGCCCCCAGGTCTGTGGGGCTACGCAAGCGGTTCCCAAAGAGCTTTAGAACAAGGCATAGTTTTCCTTGCTGGCTCTTTGGGCATGGGACCCATCTCCAGCCATAGGCCATTTTTGTGCCTGGCGCGGCGCCCAGTGGGAAAGGGTGGTGTCGAGGCTGAAGGCAGCAGGAAAGCCCGCAGCTCCCAGGTCTGTGGAGCTACGCAAGTGGTTCCCAAAGAGCTTTAGAACAAGGCATAGTTTTCCTTGCTGGCTCTTTGGGCAGGGGACCCATCTCCAGCCATATGGCCATTTTTGTGCCTGGCGCGGCGCCAAGTGGGAAAGGGTGGTGTCGAGGCTGAAGGCAGCAGGAAAGCCTGCAGGCCCCACGTCTGTGGGGCTACGCAAGTGGTTCCCAAAGAGCTTTAGAACAAGGCATAGTTTTCCCTGCTGGCTCTTTGGGCGGGGGACCCATCTCCAGCCATAGGCCATTTTTGTGCCTGGCGCGGCGCCAAGTGGGAAAGGGTGGCTTTGAGGCTGAAGGCAGCAGGAAAGCCTGCAGCCCCCAGGTCTGTGGGGCTACGCAAGCGGTTCCCAAAGAGCTTTAGAACAAGGCATAGTTTTCCCTGCTGGCTCTTTGGGCATGGGACCCATCTCCAGCCGTATGGCCATTTTTGTGCCTGGCGCGGCGCCCAGTGGGAAAGGGTGGTGTCGAGGCTGAAGGCAGCAGGAAAGCCCACAGCCCCCAGGTCTGTGGGGCTACGCAAGCGGTTCCCAAAGAGCTTTAGAACAAGGCATAGTTTTCCCTGCTGGCTCTTTGGGCGGGGGACCCATCTCCAGCCGTATGGCCATTTTTGTGCCTGGCGCGGTGCGTAGTGTGAAAGGGTGGTTTTGAGGCTGAAGGCAGCAGGAAAGCCTGCAGCCCACAGCTCTGTGGGGCCAAGGAAGCTGTTCCCAAAGAGCTTTAGAACAAGGCATAGTTTTCCGTGATGGCTCTTTGGGCATGGGACCCATCTCCAGCCATAGGCCATTTTTGTGCCTGGCGCGGTGCGTAGTGGGAAAGGGTGGCTTTGAGGCTGAAGGCAGCAGGAAAGCCCGCAGCCCCCAGGTCTGTGGGGCTACGCAAGCGGTTCCCAAAGAGCTTTAGAACAAGGCATAGTTTTCCTTGCTGGCTCTTTGGGCATGGGACCCATCTCCAGCCATAGGCCATTTTTGTGCCTGGCGCGGCGCCCAGTGGGAAAGGGTGGTGTCGAGGCTGAAGGCAGCAGGAAAGCCCGCAGCTCCCAGGTCTGTGGAGCTACGCAAGTGGTTCCCAAAGAGCTTTAGAACAAGGCATAGTTTTCCTTGCTGGCTCTTTGGGCAGGGGACCCATCTCCAGCCATATGGCCATTTTTGTGCCTGATGCGGCGTCCAGTGGAAAAGGGTGGCTTTGAGGTTGAAGGCAGCAGCAAAGCCTGCAGCCCCCAGGTCTGTGGGGCTACGCAAGCGGTTCCCAAAGAGCTTTAGAACAAGGCATAGTTTTCCCTGCTGGCTCTTTGGGCGGGGGACCCATCTCCAGCTGTATGGCCATTTTTGTGCCTGGCGCAGTGCCAAGTGGGAAAGGGTGGTGTCGAGTCTGAAGGCAGCAGGAAAGCCCGCAGCCCCCAGGTCTGTGGGGCTACGCAAGCGGTTCCCAAAGAGCTTTAGAACAAGGCATAGTTTTCCCTGCTGGCTCTTTGGGCGGGGGACCCATCTCCAATCGTATGGCCATTTTTGTGCCTGGCGCGGTGCGTAGTGGGAAAGGGTGGTTTTGAGGCTGAAGGGAGCAGGAAAGTCTGCAGCCCCCAGGTCTGTGGGGCTACGCAAGCGGTTCCCAAAGAGCTTTAGAACAAGGCATAGTCTTCCCTGCTGGCTCTCTGGGCCGGGGACCCATCTCCAGCCATAGGCCATTTTTGTGCCTGGCGCAGTGCCAAGTGGGAAAGGGTGGTGTCGAGGCTGAAGGCAGCAGGAAAGCCCGCAGCCCCCAGGTCTGTGGGGCTACGCAAGCGGTTCCCAAAGAGCTTTAGAACAAGGCATAGTTTTCCCTGCTGGCTCTTTGGGCGGGGGACCCATCTCCAGCCGTATGGCCATTTTTGTGCCTGGCGAGGTGCGTAGTGTGAAAGGGTGGTTTTGAGGCTGAAGGCAGCAGGAAAGCCTGCAGCCCACAGCTCTGTGGGGCCAAGGAAGCTGTTCCCAAAGAGCTTTAGAACAAGGCATAGTTTTCCGTGATGGCTCTTTGGGCATGGGACCCATCTCCAGCCATAGGCCATTTTTGTGCCTGGCGCGGTGCGTAGTGGGAAAGGGTGGCTTTGAGGCTGAAGGCAGCAGGAAAGCCCGCAGCCCCCAGGTCTGTGGGGCTACGCAAGCGGTTCCCAAAGAGCTTTAGAACAAGGCATAGTTTTCCTTGATGGCTCTTTGGGCATGGGACCCATCTCCAGCCATAGGCCATTTTTGTGCCTGGCCCGGCGCCAAGTGGGAAAGGGTGGTGTCGGGGCTGAAGGCAGCAGCAAAGCCCGAAGCCCCCAGGTCTGTGGGGCTACGCAAGCGGTTCCCAAAGAGCTTTAGAACAAGGCATAGTTTTCCCTGCTGGCTCTTTGGGCGGGGGACCCATCTCCAGCCGTATGGCCATTTTTGTGCCTGGCGCGGCGCCAAGTGGGAAAGGGTGGTGTCGAGGCTGAAGGCAGCAGGAAAGCCCGCAGCCCCCAGGTCTGTGGGGCTACGCAAGCGGTTCCCAAAGAGCTTTAGAACAAGGCATAGTTTTCCCTGCTGGCTCTTTGGGCGGGGGACCCATCTCCAGCCGTATGGCCATTTTTGTGCCTGGCACGGCGCCAAGTGGGAAAGGGTGGCTTTGAGGCTGAAGGCAGCAGGAAAGCCTGCAGCCCTAAGGTCTTTGGGGCTACGCAAGCGGTTCCCAAAGAGCTTTAGAACAAGGCATAGTTTTCCCTGCTGGCTGTTAGGGCATGGGACCCATCTCCAGCCATAGGCCATTTTTCTGCCAGGCGCGATGCCAAGTGGGAAAGGGTGGTGTCGAGTCTGAAGGCAGCAGGAAAGCCTGCAGCCCCCAGGTCTGTGGGGCTACGCAAGCGGTTCCCAAAGAGCTTTAGAACAAGGCATAGTTTTCCCTGCTGGCTCTTTGGGCGGGGGACCCATCTCCAGCCGTATGGCCAATTTGTGCCTAGCGCGACGCCAAGTGAGAAAGGGTGGCTTTGAGGCTGAAGGCAGCAGCAAAGCCCACAGCCCCCAGGTCTGTGGGGCTACGCAAGCGGTTCCCAAAGAGCTTTAGAACAAGGCATAGTTTTCCCTGCTGGCTCTTTGGGCGGGGGACCCATCTCCAGCCGTATGGCCATTTTTGTGCCTGGCGCGGCGCCAAGTGGGAAAGGGTGGTGTCGAGGCTGAAGGCAGCAGGAGAGCCCGCAGCCCCCAGGTCTGTGGGGCTACGCAAGCGGTTCCCAAAGAGCTTTAGAACAAGGCATAGTTTTCCCTGCTGGCTCTTTGGGCATGGGACCCATCTCCAGCCGTATGGCCATTTTTGTGCCTGGCGCAGTGCGTAGTGGGAAAGGGTGGTTTTGAGGCTGAAGGCAGCAGGAAAGCCTGCAGCCCCCAGGTCTGTGGGGCCAAGCAAGCGGTTCCCAAAGAGCTTTAGAACAAGGCATAGTTTTCCCTGATGGCTCTTTGGGCATGGGACCCATCTCCAGCCATAGGCCATTTTTGTGCCTGATAGGGCGCCAAGTGGGAAAGGGTGTTGTCGAGGCTGAAGGCAGCAGGAAAGCCTGCAGCCCCAGGTCTGTAGGGCTACGCAAGCGGTTCCCAAAGAGCTTCAGAACAAGGCATAGTTTTCCCTGCTGGCTCTTTGGGCATGGGACCCATCTCCAGCCATAGGCCATTTTTGTGCCTGGCGCGGCGCCAAGTGGGTAAGGGTGGTGTCGAGTCTGAAGGCAGCAGGAAAGCCTGCAGCCCCCAGGTCTGTGGGGCCAAGCAAGCGGTTCCCAAAGAGCTTTAGAACAAGGCATAGTTTTCCCTGCTGGCTCTTTGGGCATGGGACCCATCTCCAGCCGTATGGCCATTTTTGTCCCTGGCCCGGCGCCAAGTGGGAAAGGGTGGTGTCGAGGCTGAAGGCAGCAGGAAAGCCCGCAGCCCCCAGGTCTGTGGGGCTACGCAAGCGGTTCCCAAAGAGCTTTAGAACAAGGCATAGTTTTCCCTGCTCGCTCTTTGGGCGGGGGACCCATCTCCAGCCATATGGCCATTTTTGTGCCTGGCGAAGCCCCAAGTGCGAAAGGGTGGCTTTGAGGCTGAAGGCAGCAGGAAAGCCCGCAGCCCCCAGGTCTGTGGGGCTACGCAAGCGGTTCCCAAAGAGCTTTAGAACAAGGCATAGTTTTCCCTGCTGGCTCTTTGGGCGGGGGACCCATCTCCAGCCGTATGGCTATTTTTGTGCCTGGCGCGGTGCGTAGTGGCATAGGATGGTTTTGAGGCTGAAGGCAGCAGGAAAGCCTGCAGCCCCCAGGTCTGTGGGGCTACGCAAGCGGTTCCCAAAGAGCTTTACAACAAGGCATAGTTTTCCCTGCTGGCTCTTTGGGCGGGGGACCCATCTCCAGCCGTATGGCCATTTTTGTGCCTGGCGCAGTGCCAAGTGGGAAAGGGTGGCTTTGAGGCTGAAGGCAGCAGCAAAGCCCACAGCCCCCAGGTCTGTGGGGCTACGCAAGCGGTTCCCAAAGAGCTTTAGAACAAGGCATAGTTTTCCCTGCTGGCTTTCTGGGCGGGGGACCCATCTCCAGCCGTATGGCCATTTTTGAGCCTGGAGCAGTGCCAAGTGGGAAAGGGTGGTGTCGAGGCTGAAGGCAGCAGGAAAGCCCGCAGCCCCCAGGTCTGTGGGGCTACGCAAGCAGTTCCCAAAGAGCTTTAGAACAAGGCATAGTTTTCCCTGCTGGCTCTTTGGGCGGGGGACCCATCTCCAGCCATAGGCCATTTTTGTGCCTGGCCCGGCGCCCAGTGGGAAAGGGTGGCTTTGAGGCTTGAAGGCAGCAGGAAAGCCCGCAGCCCCCAGGTCTGTGGGGCTACGCAAGCGGTTCCCAAAGAGCTTTAGAACAAGGCATAATTTTCCCTGCTGGCTCTTTGGGCGGGGTACCCATCTCCAGCCATATGGCCATTTTTGTGCCTGGCGCAGCGCCAAGTGGGAAAGGGTGGTTTTGAGGCTGAAGGCAGCAGCAAAGCCTGCAGCCCCCAGGTGTGTGGGGCTACGCAAGCGGTTCCCAAAGAGCTTTAGAACAAGGCATAGTTTTCCCTGCTGGCTCTTTGGGCGGGGGACCCATCTCCAGCCGTATGGCCATTTTTTTGCCTGGCCGGGGGCCAAGTGGGAAAGGGTGGTTTTGAGGCTGAAGGCAGCAGGAAAGCCCGCAGCCCCCACGTGTGTGGGGCTACGCAAGCGGTTCCCAAAGAGCTTTAGAACAAGGCATAGTTTTCCCTGCTGGCTCTTTGGGCGGGGGACCCATCTCCAGCCATAGGCCATTTTTGTGCTTGATAGGGCGCCAAGTGGGAAAGGGTGGTTTTGAGGCTGAAGGCAGCAGGAAAGCCCGCAGCCCCCAGGTCTGTGGGGCTACGCAAGCGGTTCCCAAAGAGCTTTAGAACAAGGCATAGTTTTCCCTGCTGGCTCTTTGGGCATGGGACCCATCTCCACCCATAGGCCATTTTTGTGCCTAATAGGGCGCCAAGTGGGAAAGGGTGGCTTTGAGGCTAAAGACAGCAGGAAAGCCTGCAGCCCCCAGGTCTGTGGGGCTACGCAAGCGGTTCCCAAAGAGCTTTAGAACAAGGCATAGTTTTCCCTGCTGGCTCTTTGGGTGGGGGACCCATCTCCAGCCGTATGGCTATTTTTGTGCCTGACGCGGTGCGTAGTGGCATAGGGTGGTTTTGAGGCTGAAGGCAGCAGGAAAGCCCGCAGCCCCCACGTCTGTGGGGCCAAGAAAGCGGTTCCCAAAGAGCTTTAGAACAAGGCATAGTTTTCCCTGCTGGCTCTTTGGGCGGGGGACCCATCTCCAGCCGTATGGCCATTTTTGTGCCTGGCGCGGTGCGTAGTGGGAAAGGGTGGTTTTGACGCTGAAGGCAGCAGGAAAGCCCGCAGCCCCCAGGTCTGTGGGGCTACGCAAGCGGTTCACCAAAGAGCTTTAGAACAAGGCATAGTTTTCCCTGCTGGCTCTTTGGGCGGGGGACCCATCTCCAGCCGTATGGCCATTTTTGTGCCTGGCCCGGCGCCAAGTGGGAAAGGGTGGTGTTGGGGCTGAAGGCAGCAGCAAAGACTGCAGCCCCCAGGTCTGTGGGGCCAAGCAAGCGGTTCCCAAAGAGCTTTAGAACAAGGCATAGTTTTCCCTGCTGGCTCTTTGGGCGGGGGACCCATCTCCAGCCGTATGGCCATTTTTGTGCCTGGCACGGCGCCAAGTGGGAAAGGGTGGCTTTGAGGCTGAAGGCAGCAGCAAAGCCCGCAGCCCCCAGGTCTGTGGGGCTACGCAAGCGGTTCCCAAAGAGCTTTAGAACAAGGCATAGTTTTCCCTGCTGGCTCTTTGGGCGGGGGACCCATCTCCAGCCGTATGGCCATTTTTGTGCCTGGCGCGGCGCCAAGTGGGAAAGGGTGGTGTCGAGGCTGAAGGCAGCAGGAAAGCCCGCAGCCCCCAGGTCTGTGGGGCCAAGCAAGCGGTTCCCAAAGAGCTTTAGAACAAGGCATAGTTTTCCCTGCTGGCTCTTTGGGCATGGGACCCATCTCCAGCCATAGGCCATTTTTGTGCTTGATAGGGCGCCAAGTGGGAAAGGGTGGCTTTGAGGCTGAAGGCAGCAGCAAAGACTGCAGCCCCCAGGTCTGTGGGGCCAAGCAAGCGGTTCCCAAAGAGCTTTAGAATAAGGCATAGTTTTCCCTGCTGGCTCTCTGGGCGGGGGACCCATCTCCAGCCACAGGCCATTTTTGTGCCTGGCCGGGAGCCAAGTGGGAAAGGGTGGTTTTGAGGCTGAAGGCAGCAGGAAAGCCCGCAGCCCCCAGGTCTGTGGGGCTACGCAAGCGGTTCCCAAAGAGCTTTAGAACAAGGCATAGTTTTCCCTGCTGGCTCTTTGGGCATGGGACCCATCTCCAGCCATAGGCCATTTTTGTGCTTGATAGGGCGCCAAGTGGGAAAGGGTGGTGTCGAGGCTGAAGGCAGCAGCAAAGCCCGCAGCCCCCAGGTCTGTGGGGCTACGCAAGCGGTTCCCAAAGAGCTTTAGAACAAGGCATAGTTTTCCCTGCTGGCTCTCTGGGCGGGGGACCCATCTCCAGCCGTATGGCCATTTTTGAGCCTGGCGCGGCGCCAGGTGGGAAAGGGTGGCTTTGAGGCTGAAGGCAGGAGCAAAGCCTGCAGCCCCCAGGTCTGTGGTGCTACGCAAGCGGTTCCCAAAGAGCTTTAGAACAAGGCATAGTTTTCCCTGCTGGCTCTTAGGGCATGGGACCCCTCTCCAGCCATAGGCCATTTTTGTGCCTGGCACGAAGCCAAGTGGGAAAGGGTGCTGTCGAGGCTGAAGGCAGCAGGAAAGCCTGCAGCCCCCAGGTGTGTGGGGCTACGCAAGCGGTTCCCAAAGAGCTTTAGAACAAGGCATAGTTTTCCCTGCTGGCTCTTTGGGCGGGGGACCCATCTCCAGCCGTATGGCTATTTTTGTGCCTGGCGCGGTGCGTAGTGGCATAGGATGGTTTT
The DNA here is from genome assembly GCF_028500815.1 of Rissa tridactyla. Lineage (NCBI taxonomy): Eukaryota > Metazoa > Chordata > Aves > Charadriiformes > Laridae > Rissa > Rissa tridactyla. The sequence goes on along the minus strand of NW_026529342.1, from coordinate 208,525 downwards.
GAGGCTGAAGGCAGCAGGAAAGCCTGCAGCCCCCAGGTCTGTGCGGCTACACAAGCGGTTCCCAAAGAGCTTTAGAACAAGGCATAGTTTTCACTGCTGGCTCTTTGGGCGGGGGACCCATCTCCAGCTGTATGGCTATTTTTGTGCCTGGCGCGGTGCGTAGTGGCATAGGATGGTTTTGAGGCTGAAGGCAGCAGGAAAGCCTGCAGCCCCCAGGTCTGTGCGGCTACACAAGCGGATCACAAAGATCTTTAGAACAAGGCATAGTTTTCCCTGCTGGCTCTTTGGGCGGGGGACCCATCTCCAGCCGTACGGCCATTTTTGCGCCTGGCCCGGCGCAAAGTGGGAAAGGGTGGCTTTGAGGCTGAAGGCAGCAGCAAAGCCCGCAGCCCCCAGGTCTGTGCGGCTACGCAAGCGGTTCCCAAAGAGCTTTAGAAGAAGGCATAGTTTTCCCTGCTGGCTCTTTGGGCGGGAGACCCATCTCCAGCCATAGGCCATTTTTGTGCCTGGCGCGACGCCAAGTGGGAAAGGGTGTTGTCGAGGCTGAAGGCAGCAGGAAAGCCCGCAGCCCCCAGGTCTGTGGGGCCACACAAGCGGTTCCCAAAGAGCTTTAGAACAAGGCATAGTTTTCCCTGCTGGCTCTTTGGGCGGGGGACCCATCTCCAGCCGTATGGCCATTTTTGTGCCTGGCGCGGCGCCAAGTGGGAAAGGGTGGCTTTGAGGCTGAAGGCAGCAGCAAAGCCCGCAGCCCCCAGGTCTGTGGGGCTACGCAAGCAGTTCCCAAAGAGCTTTAGAACAAGGCATAGTTTTCCCTGCTGGCTCTTTAGGCATGGGACCCATCTCCATCCATAGGCCATTTTTGTGCCTGATAGGGCGCCAAGTGGGAAAGGGTTGCTTTGAGGCTGAAGACAGCAGGAAAGCCCGCAGCCCCCAGGTCTGTGGGGCTACGCAAGCGGTTCCCAAAGAGCTTTAGAACAAGGCATAGTTTTCCCTGCTGGCTCTTTGGGCGGGGGACCCATCTGCAGACATATGGCCATTTTTGTGCCTGGCACGACGCCAAGTGGGAAAGGGTGGCTTTGACGCTGAAGGCAGCAGGAAAGCCCGCAGCCCCCAGGTCTGTGCGGATACGCAAGCGGTTCCCAAAGAGCTTTAGAACAAGGCATAGTTTTCCCTACTGGCTCTTTGGGCGGGAGACCCATCTCCAGCCATAGGCCATTTTTGTGCCTGGCGCGACGCCAAGTGGGAAAGGGTGTTGTCGAGGCTGAAGGCAGCAGGAAAGCCCGCAGCCCCCAGGTCTGTGGGGCTACGCAAGCGGTTCCCAAAGAGCTTTAGAACAAGGCATAGTTTTCCCTGCTGGCTCTTTGGGCATGGGACCCATCTCCACCCATAGGCCATTTTTGTGCCTGGCGCGACGCCAAGTGGGAAAGGGTGGTGTCGAGGTTGAAGGCAGCAGGAAAGCCTGCAGCCCCCAGGTCTGTGGGGCTACACAAGCGGTTCCCAAAGAGCTTTAGAACAAGGCATAGTTTTCCCTGCTGGCTCTTTGGGCATGGGACCCATCTCCAGCCGTATGGCCATTTTTGTGCCTGGCGCGGCGCCAAGTGGGAAAGGGTGGTGTCGAGGCTGAAGGCAGCAGGAAAGCCCGCAGCCCCCAGGTCTCTGGGGCTACGCAAGCGGTTCCCAAAGAGCTTTAGAACAAGGCATAGTTTTCCCTGCTGGCTCTTTGGGCGGGGGACCCATCTCCAGCCGTATGGCCATTTTTGTGCCTAGCGCGGCGCCAAATGGGAAAGGGTGGCTTTGAGGCTGAAGGCAGCAGGAAAGTCTGCAGCCCCCAGGTCTGTGGGGCTACGCAAGCGGTTCCCAAAGAGCTTTAGAACAAGGCATAGTCTTCCCTGCTGGCTCTCTGGGCCGGGGACCCATCTCCAGCCATAGGCCATTTTTGTGCCTGGCGCAGTGCCAAGTGGGAAAGGGTGGCTTTGAGGCTGAAGGCAGCAGCAAAGCCCGCAGCCCCCAGGTCTGTGGGGCTACTCAAGAGTTTCCCAAAGAGCTTTAGAACAAGGCATAGTTTTCCCTGCTGGCTCTTTGGGCGGTGGACCCATCTCCAGCCATAGGCCATTTTTGTGCCTGGCGCGGCGCCAAGTGGGAAAGGGTGGTGTCGAGGCTGAAGGCAGCAGGAAAGCCTGCAGGCCCCACGTCTGTGGGGCTACGCAAGTGGTTCCCAAAGAGCTTTAGAACAAGGCATAGTTTTCCCTGCTGGCTCTTTGGGCGGGGGACCCATCTCCAGCCATAGGCCATTTTTGTGCCTGGCGCGGCGCCAAGTGGGAAAGGGTGGCTTTGAGGCTGAAGGCAGCAGGAAAGCCTGCAGCCCCCAGGTCTGTGGGGCTACGCAAGCGGTTCCCAAAGAGCTTTAGAACAAGGCCTAGTTTTCCCTGCTGGCTCTTTGGGCGGGGGACCCATCTCCAGCCGTATGGCCATTTTTGTGCCTGGCCCGGCGCCAAGTGGGAAAGGGTGGTGTCGAGGCTGAAGGCAGCAGGAAAGCCCACAGCCCCCAGGTCTGTGGGGCTACGCAAGCGGTTCCCAAAGAGCTTTAGAACAAGGCATAGTTTTCCCTGCTGGCTCTTTGGGCGGGGGACCCATCTCCAATCGTATGGCCATTTTTGTGCCTGGCGCGGTGCGTAGTGGGAAAGGGTGGTTTTGAGGCTGAAGGCAGCAGGAAAGCCCGCAACCCCCAGGTCTGTGGGGCTACGCAAGCGGTTCCCAAAGAGCTTTAGAACAAGGCATAGTCTTCCCTGCTGGCTCTTTTGGCATGGGACCCATCTCCAGCCGTATGGCAATTTTTGTGCCTGGCCCGGCGCCAAGTGGGAAAGGGTGGTTTTGAGGCTGAAGGCAGCAGCAAAGCCCGCAGCCCCCAGGTCTGTGGGGCTACGCAAGCGGTTCCCAAAGAGCTTTAGAACAAGGCATAGTTTTCCCTGCTGGCTCTTTGGGCGGGGGACCCATCTCCAGCCGTATGGCCATTTTTGAGCCTGGCGCGGCGCCAAGTGGGAAAGGGTGGTGTCGAGGCTGAAGGCAGCAGCAAAGCCCGCAGCCCCCAGGTCTGTGGGGCTACGCAAGCGGTTCCCAAAGAGCTTTAGAAGAAGGCATAGTTTTCCCTGCTGGCTCTTTGGGCGGGGGACCCATCTCCAGCCGTATGGCCATTTTTGTGCCTAGCGCGGCGCCAAGTGGGAAAGGGTGGTGTTGAGGCTGAAGGCAGCAGGAAAGCCCGCAGCCCCCAGGTCTGTGGGGCTACGCAAGCGGTTCCCAAAGAGCTTTAGAACAAGGCATAGTTTTCCCTGCTGGCTCTTTGGGCATGGGACCCATCTCCAGCCGTATGGCCATTTTTGTGCCTGGCGCAGTGCGTAGTGGGAAAGGGTGGTTTTGAGGCTGAAGGCAGCAGGAAAGCCTGCAGCCCCCAGGTCTGTGGGGCCAAGCAAGCGGTTCCCAAAGAGCTTTAGAACAAGGCATAGTTTTCCCTGCTGGCTCTTTGGGCATGGGACCCATCTCCAGCCATAGGCCATTTTTGTGCCTGATAGGGCGCCAAGTGGGAAAGGGTGGCTTTGAGGCTGAAGGCAGCAGGAAAGCCTGCAGCCCCAGGTCTGTAGGGCTACGCAAGCGGTTCCCAAAGAGCTTCAGAACAAGGCATAGTTTTCCCTGCTGGCTCTTTGGGCATGGGACCCATCTCCAGCCATAGGCCATTTTTCTGCCTGGCGCGGTGCCAAGTGGGAAAGGGTGGTGTCGAGTCTGAAGGCAGCAGGAAAGCCTGCAGCCCCCAGGTCTGTGGGGCTACGCAAGCGGTTCCCAAAGAGCTTTAGAACAAGGCATAATTTTCCCTGCTGGCTCTTTGGGCGGGGGACCCATCTCCAGCCGTATGGCCATTTTTGTGCCTAGCGCGACGCCAAGTGGGAAAGGGTGGCTTTGAGGCTGAAGGCAGCAGCAAAGCCTGCAGCCCCCAGGTCTGTGGGGCTACGCAAGCGGTTCCCAAAGAGCTTTAGAACAATGCATAGTTTTCCTTGCTGGGTCTTTGGGCATGGGACCCATCTCCAGCCATAGGCCATTTTTGTGCCTGATAGGGCGCCAAGTGGGAAAGGGTTGCTTTGAGGCTGAAGACAGCAGGAAAGCCCGCAGCCCCCAGGTCTGTGGGGCTACGCAAGCGGTTCCCAAAGAGCTTTAGAACAAGGCATAGTTTTCCCTGCTGGCTCTTTGGGCGGGGGACCCATCTGCAGACATATGGCCATTTTTGTGCCTGGCACGACGCCAAGTGGGAAAGGGTGGCTTTGACGCTGAAGGCAGCAGGAAAGCCCGCAGCCCCCAGGTCTGTGGGGCTACGCAAGCGGTTCGCAAAGAGCTTTAGAACAAGGCATAGTTTTCCCTACTGGCTCTTTGGGCGGGAGACCCATCTCCAGCCATAGGCCATTTTTGTGCCTAGCGCGACGCCAAGTGGGAAAGGGTTGTGTCGAGGCTGAAGGCAGCAGCAAAGCCCGCAGCCCCCAGGTCTGTGGGGCTACGCAAGCGGTTCCCAAAGAGCTTTAGAACAAGGCATAGTTTTCCCTGCTGGCTCTTTGGGCATGGGACCCATCTCCAGCCATAGGCCATTTTTGTGCCTGGCGCGACGACAAGTGGGAAAGGGTGGTGTCGAGGTTGAAGGCAGCAGGAAAGCCTGCAGCCCCCAGGTCTGTGGGGCTACACAAGCGGTTCCCAAAGAGCTTTAGAACAAGGCATAGTTTTCCCTGCTGGCTCTTTGGGCGGGGGACCCATCTCCAGCCGTATGGCCATTTTTGTGCCTGGCGCGGCGCCAAGTGGGAAAGGGTGGTGTCGAGGCTGAAGGCAGCAGGAAAGCCCGCAGCCCCCAGGTCTCTGGGGCTACGCAAGCGGTTCCCAAAGAGCTTTAGAACAAGGCATAGTTTTCCCTGCTGGCTCTTTGGGCGGGGGACCCATCTCCAGCCGTATGGCCATTTTTGTGCCTAGCGCGGCGCCAAATGGGAAAGGGTGGCTTTGAGGCTGAAGGCAGCAGGAAAGTCTGCAGCCCCCAGGTCTGTGGGGCTACGCAAGCGGTTCCCAAAGAGCTTTAGAACAAGGCATAGTCTTCCCTGCTGGCTCTCTGGGCCGGGGACCCATCTCCAGCCATAGGCCATTTTTGTGCCTGGCGCAGTGCCAAGTGGGAAAGGGTGGTGTCGAGGCTGAAGGCAGCAGGAAAGCCCGCAGCCCCCAGGTCTGTGGGGCTACGCAAGCGTTTCCCAAAGAGCTTTAGATCAAGGCATAGTTTTCCCTGCTGGCTCTTTGGGCGGGGGACCCATCTCCAGCCATAGGCCATTTTTGTGCCTGGCGCGGCGCCAAGTGGGAAAGGGTGGTGTCGAGGCTGAAGGCAGCAGGAAAGCCTGCAGGCCCCATGTCTGTGGGGCTACGCAAGTGGTTCCCAAAGAGCTTTAGAACAAGGCATAGTTTTCCCTGCTGGCTCTTTGGGCGGGGGACCCATCTCCAGCCATAGGCCATTTTTGTGCCTGGCGCGGCGCCAAGTGGGAAAGGGTGGCTTTGAGGCTGAAGGCAGCAGGAAAGCCTGCAGCCCCCAGGTCTGTGGGGCTACGCAAGCGGTTCCCAAAGAGCTTTAGAACAAGGCATAGTTTTCCCTGCTGGCTCTTTGGGCGGGGGACCCATCTCCAGCCGTATGGCCATTTTTGTGCCTGGCCCGGCGCCAAGTGGGAAAGGGTGGTGTCGAGGCTGAAGGCAGCAGGAAAGCCCACAGCCCCCAGGTCTGTGGGGCTACGCAAGCGGTTCCCAAAGAGCTTTAGAACAAGGCATAGTTTTCCCTGCTGGCTCTTTGGGCGGGGGACCCATCTCCAGCCGTATGGCCATTTTTGTGCCTGGCGCGGTGCGTAGTGGCATAGGATGGTTTTGAGGCTGAAGGCAGCAGGAAAGCCTGCAGCCCCCAGGTCTGTGCGGCTACACAAGCGGTTCCCAAAGAGCTTTAGAACAAGGCATAGTTTTCACTGCTGGCTCTTTGGGCGGGGGACCCATCTCCAGCTGTATGGCTATTTTTCTGCCTGGCGCGGTGCGTAGTGGCATAGGATGGTTTTGAGGCTGAAGGCAGCAGGAAAGCCTGCAGCCCCCAGGTCTGTGCGGCTACACAAGCGGATCACAAAGATCTTTAGAACAAGGCATAGTTTTCCCTGCTGGCTCTTTGGGCGGGGGACCCATCTCCAGCCGTACGGCCATTTTTGCGCCTGGCCCGGCGCAAAGTGGGAAAGGGTGGCTTTGAGGCTGAAGGCAGCAGCAAAGCCCGCAGCCCCCAGGTCTGTGCGGCTACGCAAGCGGTTCCCAAAGAGCTTTAGAAGAAGGCATAGTTTTCCCTGCTGGCTCTTTGGGCGGGAGACCCATCTCCAGCCATAGGCCATTTTTGTGCCTGGCGCGACGCCAAGTGGGAAAGGGTGTTGTCGAGGCTGAAGGCAGCAGGAAAGCCCGCAGCCCCCAGGTCTGTGGGGCCACACAAGCGGTTCCCAAAGAGCTTTAGAACAAGGCATAGTTTTCCCTGCTGGCTCTTTGGGCGGGGGACCCATCTCCAGCCGTATGGCCATTTTTGTGCCTGGCGCGGCGCCAAGTGGGAAAGGGTGGCTTTGAGGCTGAAGGCAGCAGCAAAGCCCGCAGCCCCCAGGTCTGTGGGGCTACGCAAGCAGTTCCCAAAGAGCTTTAGAACAAGGCATAGTTTTCCCTGCTGGCTCTTTAGGCATGGGACCCATCTCCATCCATAGGCCATTTTTGTGCCTGATAGGGCGCCAAGTGGGAAAGGGTTGCTTTGAGGCTGAAGACAGCAGGAAAGCCCGCAGCCCCCAGGTCTGTGGGGCTACGCAAGCGGTTCCCAAAGAGCTTTAGAACAAGGCATAGTTTTCCCTGCTGGCTCTTTGGGCGGGGGACCCATCTGCAGACATATGGCCATTTTTGTGCCTGGCACGACGCCAAGTGGGAAAGGGTGGCTTTGACGCTGAAGGCAGCAGGAAAGCCCGCAGCCCCCAGGTCTGTGCGGATACGCAAGCGGTTCCCAAAGAGCTTTAGAACAAGGCATAGTTTTCCCTACTGGCTCTTTGGGCGGGAGACCCATCTCCAGCCATAGGCCATTTTTGTGCCTGGCGCGACGCCAAGTGGGAAAGGGTTTTGTCGAGGCTGAAGGCAGCAGGAAAGCCCGCAGCCCCCAGGTCTGTGGGGCTACGCAAGCGGTTCCCAAAGAGCTTTAGAACAAGGCATAGTTTTCCCTGCTGGCTCTTTGGGCATGGGACCCATCTCCACCCATAGGCCATTTTTGTGCCTGGCGCGACGCCAAGTGGGAAAGGGTGGTGTCGAGGTTGAAGGCAGCAGGAAAGCCTGCAGCCCCCAGGTCTGTGGGGCTACACAAGCGGTTCCCAAAGAGCTTTAGAACAAGGCATAGTTTTCCCTGCTGGCTCTTTGGGCATGGGACCCATCTCCAGCCGTATGGCCATTTTTGTGCCTGGCGCGGCGCCAAGTGGGAAAGGGTGGTGTCGAGGCTGAAGGCAGCAGGAAAGCCCGCAGCCCACAGCTCTGTGGGGCCAAGGAAGCTGTTCCCAAAGAGCTTTAGAACAAGGCATAGTTTTCCCTGCTGGCTCTTTGGGCGGGGGACCCATCTCCAGCCGTATGGCCATTTTTGTGCCTAGCGCGGCGCCAAATGGGAAAGGGTGGCTTTGAGGCTGAAGGCAGCAGGAAAGTCTGCAGCCCCCAGGTCTGTGGGGCTACGCAAGCGGTTCCCAAAGAGCTTTAGAACAAGGCATAGTCTTCCCTGCTGGCTCTCTGGGCCGGGGACCCATCTCCAGCCATAGGCCATTTTTGTGCCTGGCGCAGTGCCAAGTGGGAAAGGGTGGCTTTGAGGCTGAAGGCAGCAGCAAAGCCCGCAGCCCCCAGGTCTGTGGGGCTACTCAAGAGTTTCCCAAAGAGCTTTAGAACAAGGCATAGTTTTCCCTGCTGGCTCTTTGGGCGGGGGACCCATCTCCAGCCATAGGCCATTTTTGTGCCTGGCGCGGCGCCAAGTGGGAAAGGGTGGTGTCGAGGCTGAAGGCAGCAGGAAAGCCTGCAGGCCCCACGTCTGTGGGGCTACGCAAGTGGTTCCCAAAGAGCTTTAGAACAAGGCATAGTTTTCCCTGCTGGCTCTTTGGGCGGGGGACCCATCTCCAGCCATAGGCCATTTTTGTGCCTGGCGCGGCGCCAAGTGGGAAAGGGTGGCTTTGAGGCTGAAGGCAGCAGGAAAGCCTGCAGCCCCCAGGTCTGTGGGGCTACGCAAGCGGTTCCCAAAGAGCTTTAGAACAAGGCATAGTTTTCCCTGCTGGCTCTTTGGGCGGGGGACCCATCTCCAGCCGTATGGCCATTTTTGTGCCTGGCCCGGCGCCAAGTGGGAAAGGGTGGTGTCGAGGCTGAAGGCAGCAGGAAAGCCCACAGCCCCCAGGTCTGTGGGGCTACGCAAGCGGTTCCCAAAGAGCTTTAGAACAAGGCATAGTTTTCCCTGCTGGCTCTTTGGGCGGGGGACCCATCTCCAATCGTATGGCCATTTTTGTGCCTGGCGCGGTGCGTAGTGGGAAAGGGTGGTTTTGAGGCTGAAGGCAGCAGGAAAGCCCGCAACCCCCAGGTCTGTGGGGCTACGCAAGCGATTCCCAAAGAGCTTTAGAACAAGGCATAGTCTTCCCTGCTGGCTCTTTTGGCATGGGACCCATCTCCAGCCGTATGGCAATTTTTGTGCCTGGCCCGGCGCCAAGTGGGAAAGGGTGGTTTTGAGGCTGAAGGCAGCAGCAAAGCCCGCAGCCCCCAGGTCTGTGGGGCTACGCAAGCGGTTCCCAAAGAGCTTTAGAACAAGGCATAGTTTTCCCTGCTGGCTCTTTGGGCGGGGGACCCATCTCCAGCCGTATGGCCATTTTTGAGCCTGGCGCGGCGCCAAGTGGGAAAGGGTGGTGTCGAGGCTGAAGGCAGCAGCAAAGCCCGCAGCCCCCAGGTCTGTGGGGCTACGCAAGCGGTTCCCAAAGAGCTTTAGAAGAAGGCATAGTTTTCCCTGCTGGCTCTTTGGGCGGGGGACCCATCTCCAGCCGTATGGCCATTTTTGTGCCTAGCGCGGCGCCAAGTGGGAAAGGGTGGTGTTGAGGCTGAAGGCAGCAGGAAAGCCCGCAGCCCCCAGGTCTGTGGGGCTACGCAAGCGGTTCCCAAAGAGCTTTAGAACAAGGCATAGTTTTCCCTGCTGGCTCTTTGGGCATGGGACCCATCTCCAGCCGTATGGCCATTTTTGTGCCTGGCGCAGTGCGTAGTGGGAAAGGGTGGTTTTGAGGCTGAAGGCAGCAGGAAAGCCTGCAGCCCCCAGGTCTGTGGGGCCAAGCAAGCGGTTCCCAAAGAGCTTTAGAACAAGGCATAGTTTTCCCTGCTGGCTCTTTGGGCATGGGACCCATCTCCAGCCATAGGCCATTTTTGTGCCTGATAGGGCGCCAAGTGGGAAAGGGTGGCTTTGAGGCTGAAGGCAGCAGGAAAGCCTGCAGCCCCAGGTCTGTAGGGCTACGCAAGCGGTTCCCAAAGAGCTTCAGAACAAGGCATAGTTTTCCCTGCTGGCTCTTTGGGCGGGGGACCCATCTCCAGCCGTATGGCCATTTTTGTGGCTGATAGGGCGCCAAGTGGGAAAGGGTGGTGTCGAGTCTGAAGGCAGCAGGAAAGCCTGCAGCCCCCAGGTCTGTGGGGCTACGCAAGCGGTTCCCAAAGAGCTTTAGAACAAGGCATAATTTTCCCTGCTGGCTCTTTGGGCGGGGGACCCATCTCCAGCCGTATGGCCATTTTTGTGCCTAGCGCGACGCCAAGTGGGAAAGGGTGGCTTTGAGGCTGAAGGCAGCAGCAAAGCCTGCAGCCCCCAGGTCTGTGGGGCTACGCAAGCGGTTCCCAAAGAGCTTTAGAACAATGCATAGTTTTCCTTGCTGGGTCTTTGGGCATGGGACCCATCTCCAGCCATAGGCCATTTTTGTGCCTGATAGGGCGCCAAGTGGGAAAGGGTTGCTTTGAGGCTGAAGACAGCAGGAAAGCCCGCAGCCCCCAGGTCTGTGGGGCTACGCAAGCGGTTCCCAAAGAGCTTTAGAACAAGGCATAGTTTTCCCTGCTGGCTCTTTGGGCGGGGGACCCATCTGCAGACATATGGCCATTTTTGTGCCTGGCACGACGCCAAGTGGGAAAGGGTGGCTTTGACGCTGAAGGCAGCAGGAAAGCCCGCAGCCCCCACGTCTGTGGGGCTACGCAAGCGGTTCCCAAAGAGCTTTAGAACAAGGCATAGTTTTCCCTACTGGCTCTTTGGGCGGGAGACCCATCTCCAGCCATAGGCCATTTTTGTGCCTAGCGCGACGCCAAGTGGGAAAGGGTTGTGTCGAGGCTGAAGGCAGCAGGAAAGCCCGCAGCCCCCAGGTCTGTGGGGCTACGCAAGCGGTTCCCAAAGAGCTTTAGAACAAGGCATAGTTTTCCCTGCTGGCTCTTTGGGCATGGGACCCATCTCCAGCCATAGGCCATTTTTGTGCCTGGCGCGACGACAAGTGGGAAAGGGTGGTGTCGAGGTTGAAGGCAGCAGGAAAGCCTGCAGCCCCCAGGTCTGTGGGGCTACACAAGCGGTTCCCAAAGAGCTTTAGAACAAGGCATAGTTTTCCCTGCTGGCTCTTTGGGCGGGGGACCCATCTCCAGCCGTATGGCCATTTTTGTGCCTGGCGCGGCGCCAAGTGGGAAAGGGTGGTGTCGAGGCTGAAGGCAGCAGGAAAGCCCGCAGCCCCCAGGTCTCTGGGGCTACGCAAGCGGTTCCCAAAGAGCTTTAGAACAAGGCATAGTTTTCCCTGCTGGCTCTTTGGGCGGGGGACCCATCTCCAGCCGTATGGCCATTTTTGTGCCTAGCGCGGCGCCAAATGGGAAAGGGTGGCTTTGAGGCTGAAGGCAGCAGGAAAGTCTGCAGCCCCCAGGTCTGTGGGGCTACGCAAGCGGTTCCCAAAGAGCTTTAGAACAAGGCATAGTCTTCCCTGCTGGCTCTCTGGGCCGGGGACCCATCTCCAGCCATAGGCCATTTTTGTGCCTGGCGCAGTGCCAAGTGGGAAAGGGTGGTGTCGAGGCTGAAGGCAGCAGGAAAGCCCGCAGCCCCCAGGTCTGTGGGGCTACGAAAGCGTTTCCCAAAGAGCTTTAGATCAAGGCATAGTTTTCCCTGCTGGCTCTTTGGGCGGGGGACCCATCTCCAGCCATAGGCCATTTTTGTGCCTGGCGCGGCGCCAAGTGGGAAAGGGTGGTGTCGAGGCTGAAGGCAGCAGGAAAGCCTGCAGGCCCCACGTCTGTGGGGCTACGCAAGTGGTTCCCAAAGAGCTTTAGAACAAGGCATAGTTTTCCCTGCTGGCTCTTTGGGCGGGGGACCCATCTCCAGCCATAGGCCATTTTTGTGCCTGGCGCGGCGCCAAGTGGGAAAGGGTGGCTTTGAGGCTGAAGGCAGCAGGAAAGCCTGCAGCCCCCAGGTCTGTGGGGCTACGCAAGCGGTTCCCAAAGAGCTTTAGAACAAGGCATAGTTTTCCCTGCTGGCTCTTTGGGCGGGGGACCCATCTCCAGCCGTATGGCCATTTTTGTGCCTGGCCCGGCGCCAAGTGGGAAAGGGTGGTGTCGAGGCTGAAGGCAGCAGGAAAGCCCACAGCCCCCAGGTCTGTGGGGCTACGCAAGCGGTTCCCAAAGAGCTTTAGAACAAGGCATAGTTTTCCCTGCTGGCTCTTTGGGCGGGGGACCCATCTCCAGCCGTATGGCCATTTTTGTGCCTGGCGCGGTGCGTAGTGTGAAAGGGTGGTTTTGAGGATGAAGGCAGCAGGAAAGCCTGCAGCCCACAGCTCTGTGGGGCCAAGGAAGCTGTTCCCAAAGAGCTTTAGAACAAGGCATAGTTTTCCGTGATGGCTCTTTGGGCATGGGACCCATCTCCAGCCATAGGCCATTTTTGTGCCTGGCGCGGTGCGTAGTGGCAAAGGGTGGCTTTGAGGCTGAAGGCAGCAGGAAAGCCCGCAGCCCCCAGGTCTGTGGGGCTACGCAAGCGGTTCCCAAAGAGCTTTAGAACAAGGCATAGTTTTCCTTGCTGGCTCTTTGGGCATGGGACCCATCTCCAGCCATAGGCCATTTTTGTGCCTGGCCCGGCGCCAAGTGGGAAAGGGTGGTGTCGAGGCTGAAGGCAGCAGCAAAGCCCGAAGCCCCCAGGTCTGTAGGGCTACGCAAGCGGTTCCCAAAGAGCTTTAGAACAAGGCATAGTTTTCCCTGCTGGCTCTTTGGGCGGGGGACCCATCTCCAGCCGTATGGCCATTTTTGTGCCTGGCCCGGCGCCAAGTGGGAAAGGGTGTTGTCGAACATGAAGGCAGAAGGAAAGCCCACAGCCCCCAGGTGTGTGGGGCTACGCAAGCGGTTCCCAAAGAGCTTTAGAACAAGGCATAGTTTTCCCTGCTGGCTCTTTGGGCGGGGGACCCATCTCCAGCCATAGGCCATTTTTGTGCCTGGCGCGACGCCAAGTGGGAAAGGGTGGTGTCGAGGTTGAAGGCAGCAGGAAAGCCTGCAGCCCCCAGGTCTGTGGGGCTACGCAAGCGGTTCCCAAAGAGCTTTAGAACAAGGCATAGTTTTCCCTGCTGGCTCCTTGGGCGGGGGACCCATCTCCAGCCGTATGGCCATTTTTGTGCCTGGCGCGGCGCCCAGTGGGAAAGGGTGGTGTCGAGGCTGAAGGCAGCAGCAAAGCCTGCAGCCCCCAGGTCTGTGGGGCCAAGCAAGCGGTTCCCAAAGAGCTTTAGAACAAGGCATAGTTTTCCTTGCTGGCTCTTTGGGCAGGGGACCCATCTCCAGCCATATGGCCATTTTTGTGCCTGATGCGGTGTCCAGTGGAAAAGGGTGGCTTTGAGGTTGAAGGCAGCAGCAAAGCCTGCAGCCCCCAGGTCTGTGGGGCTACGCAAGCGGTTCCCAAAGAGCTTTAGAACAAGGCATAGTTTTCCCTGCTGGCTCTTTGGGCGGGGGACCCATCTCCAGCTGTATGGCCATTTTTGTGCCTGGCGCAGTGCCAAGTGGGAAAGGGTGGTGTCGAGTCTGAAGGCAGCAGGAAAGCCCGCAGCCCCCAGGTCTGTGGGGCTACGCAAGCGGTTCCCAAAGAGCTTTAGAACAAGGCATAGTTTTCCCTGCTTGTTCTTTGGGCGGGGGACCCATCTCCAGCCGTATGGCCATTTTTGTGCCTGGCGCGGCGCCAAGTGGGAATGGGTGGTGTCGAGTCTGAAGGCAGCAGGAAAGCCTGCAGCCCCCAGGTCTGTGGGGCTACGCAAGCGGTTCCCAAAGAGCTTTAGAACAAGGCATAGTTTTCCCTGCTGGCTCTTTGGGCGGGGGACCCATCTCCAATCGTATGGCCATTTCTGTGCCTGGCGCGGTGCGTAGTGGGAAAGGGTGGTTTTGAGGCTGAAGGCAGCAGGAAAGCCCGCAACCCCCAGGTCTGTGGGGCTACGCAAGCGGTTCCCAAAGAGCTTTAGAACAAGGCATAGTCTTCCCTGCTGGCTCTTTTGGCATGGGACCCATCTCCAGCCGTATGGCAATTTTTGTGCCTGGCCCGGCGCCAAGTGGGAAAGGGTGGTTTTGAGGCTGAAGGCAGCAGCAAAGCCCGCAGCCCCCAGGTCTGTGGGGCTACGCAAGCGGTTCCCAAAGAGCTTTAGAACAAGGCATAGTTTTCCCTGCTGGCTCTTTGGGCGGGGGACCCATCTCCAGCCGTATGGCCATTTTTGTGCCTGGCGCGACGCCAAGTGGGAAAGGGTGGTGTCGAGGCTGAAGGCAGCAGCAAAGCCCGCAGCCCCCAGGTCTGTGGGGCTACGCAAGCGGTTCCCAAAGAGCTTTAGAAGAAGGCATAGTTTTCCCTGCTGGCTCTTTGGGCGGGGGACCCATCTCCAGCCGTATGGCCATTTTTGTGCCTAGCGCGGCGCCAAGTGGGAAAGGTTTGTGTCGAGGCTGAAGGCAGCAGGAAAGCCCGCAGCCCCCAGGTCTGTGGGGCTACGCAAGCGGTTCCCAAAGAGCTTTAGAACAAGGCATAGTTTTCCCTGCTGGCTCTTTGGGCGGGGGACCCATCTGCAGACATATGGCCATTTTTGTGCCTGGCCCGGCGCCAAGCGGGAAACGGTGGCTTTGAGGCTGAAGGCAGCAGCAAAGCCCACACCCCCAGGTCTGTGGGGCTACGCAAGCGGTTCCCAAAGAGCTTTAGAACAAGGCATAGTTTTCCCTGCTGGCTCTTTGGGCGGGGGACCCATCTCCAGCCGTATGGCCATTTTTGTGCTTGGCGCGGCGCCAAGTGGGAAAGGGTGGTTTTGACGCTGAAGGCAGCAGGAAAGCCCGCAGCCCCCAGGTCTGTGCGGCTACGCAAGCGGTTCCCAAAGAGCTTTAGAACAAGGCATAGTTTTCCCTGCTGGCTCTTTGGGCGGGGGACCCATCTCCAGCCGTATGGCCATTTTTGTGCCTGGCGCGGCGCCAAGTGGGAAAGGGTGGTGTCGAGGCTGAAGGCAGCAGGAAAGCCCGCAGCCCCCAGGTCTGTGGGGCTACGCAAGCGGTTCCCAAAGAGCTTTAGAACAAGGCATAGTTTTCCCTGCTGGCTCTTTGGGCGGGGGACCCATCTCCAGCCGTATGGCCATTTTTGTGCCTGGCGCGGTGCGTAGTGGGAAAGGGTGGTTTTGAGGCTGAAGGCAGCAGGAAAGCCTGCAGCCCCCAGGTCTGTGGGGCCAAGCAAGCGGTTCCCAAAGAGCTTTAGAACAAGGCATAGTTTTCCCTGATGGCTCTTTGGGCATGGGACCCATCTCCAGCCATAGGCCATTTTTGTGCCTGATAGGGCGCCAAGTGGGAAAGGGTGGCTTTGAGGCTGAAGGCAGCAGGAAAGCCTGCAGCCCCCAGGTCTGTGGGGCTACGCAAGCGGTTCCCAAAGAGCTTTAGAAGAAGGCATAGTTTTCCCTGCTGGCTCTTTGGGCGGGGGAGCCATTTCCAGCCGTATGGCCATTTTTGTGCCTGGCGCGGTGCGTAGTGGTAAAGGGTGGCTTTGAGGCTGAAGGCAGCAGGAAAGCCCGCAGCGCCAGGTCTGTGCGGCTACGCAAGCGGTTCCCAAAGAGCTTTAGAACAAGGCATAGTTTTCCCTGCTGGCTCTTTGGGCGGGGGACCCATCTCCAGCCGTATGGCCATTTTTGTGCCTGGCGCGGCGCCAAGCGGGAAACGGTGGCTTTGAGGCTGAAGGCAGCAGCAAAGCCCACACGCCCAGGTCTGTGGGGCTACGCAAGCGGTTCCCAAAGAGCTTTAGAACAAGGCATAGTTTTCCCTGCTGGCTCTTTGGGCGGGGGACCCATCTCCAGCCGTATGGCCATTTTTGTGCTTGGCGCGGCGCCAAGTGGGAAAGGGTGGTTTTGACGCTGAAGGCAGCAGGAAAGCCCGCAGCCCCCAGGTCTGTGCGGCTACGCAAGCGGTTCCCAAAGAGCTTTAGAACAAGGCATAGTTTTCCCTGCTGGCTCTTTGGGCGGGGGACCCATCTCCAGCCGTATGGCCATTTTTGTGCCTGGCGCGGCGCCAAGTGGGTAAGGGTGGTGTCGAGGCTGAAGGCAGCAGGAAAGCCCGCAGCCCCCAGGTCTGTGGGGCTACGCAAGCGGTTCCCAAAGAGCTTTAGAACAAGGCATAGTTTTCCCTGCTGGCTCTTTGGGCGGGGGACCCATCTCCAGCCGTATGGCCATTTTTGTGCCTGGCGCGGTGCGTAGTGGGAAAGGGTGGCTTTGAGGCTGAAGGCAGCAGGAAAGCCCGCAGCCCCCAGGTCTGTGGGGCCAAGCAAGCAGTTCCCAAAGAGCTTTAGAACAAGGCATAATTTTCCGTGCTGGCTCTTTGGGCGGGGGACCCATCTCCAGCCATAGGCCATTTTTGTGCCTGGCGCGGCGCCAAGTGGGAAAGGGTGGTGTGGAGGCTAAATGCAGCAGGAAAGCCCGCAGCCCCCAGGTCTGTGGGGCTACGCAAGCGGTTCCCAAAGAGCTTTAGAACAAGGCATAGTTTTCCCTGCTGGCTCTTTGAGCATGGGACCCATCTCCAGCCATAGGCCATTTTTGTGCCTGATGCGGCGCCAAGTGGGAAAGGGTGGCTTTGAGGCTGAAGACAGCAGGAAAGCCTGCAGCCCCCAGGGTCTGTGGGGCTACGCAAGCGGTTCCCAAAGAGCTTTAGAACAAGGCATAGTTTTCCCTGCTGGCTCTTTGGGTGGGGGACCCATCTCCAGCCGTATGGCCATTTTTGTGCCTGGCGCGGCGCCAAGTGGGAAAGGGTGGCTTTGAGGCTGAAGCCAGGAGCAAAGCCTGCAGCCCCAAGGTCTGTGGGGCTACGCAAGCGGTTCCCAAAGAGCTTTAGAACAAGTCATAGTTTTCCCAGCTGGCTCTTTGGGCATGGGACCCATCTCCAGCCGTATGGCCATTTTTGTGCCTGGCGCGGCGCCAAGTGGGAAAGGGTGGTGTCGAGGCTGAAGGCAGCAGGAAAGCCCGCAGCCCCCAGGTCTGTGGGGCTATGCAAGCGGTTCCCAAAGAGCTTTAGAACAAGGCATAGTTTTCCCTGCTGGCTCTTTGGGTGGGGGACCCATCTCCAGACGTATGGCTATTTTTGTGCCTGGCGCGGTGCGTAGTGGCATAGGGTGGTTTTGAGGCTGAAGGCAGCAGGAAAGCCCGCAGCCCCCAGGTCTGTGGGGCCAAGCAAGCGGTTCCCAGAGAGCTTTAGAACAAGGCATAGTTTTCCCTGCTGGCTCTTTGGGCGGGGGACCCATCTCCAGCCATATGGCCATTTTTGTGCCTGGCGCGGTGCGTAGTGGGAAAGGGTGGTTTTGAGGCTGAAGGCAGCAGGAAAGCCCGCAGCCCCCAGGTCTGTGGGGCCAAGCAAGCGGTTCCCAAAGAGCTTTAGAACAAGGCATAGTTTTCCCTGCTGGCTCTTTGGGCATGGGACCCATCTCCAGCCATAGGCCATTTTTGTGCCTGGCGCGGCGCCAAGTGGGAAAGGGTGGCTTTGAGGCTGAAGGCAGCAGGAAAGCCCGCAGCCCCCAGGTCTGTGGGGCTACGCAAGCGGTTCCCAAAGAGCTTTAGAACAAGGCATAGTTTTCCCTGCTGGCTCTTTTGGCAGGGGACCCATCTCCAGCCGTATGGCCATTTTTGTGCCTGGCGCGGTGCGTAGTGGGAAAGGGTGGTGTTGAGGCTGAAGGCAGCAGCAAAGCCTGCAGCCCCCAGGTCTGTGGGGCCAAGCAAGCGGTTCCCAAAGAGCTTTAGAACAAGGCATAGTTTTCCCTGCTGGCTCTTTGGGCGGGGGACCCATCTCCAGCCGTATGGCCATTTTTGTGCCTGGCGCGGTGCGTAGTGGGAAAGGGTGGCTTTGAGGCTGAAGGCAGCAGGAAAGCCCGCAGCCCCCAGGTCTGTGGGGCTACGCAAGCGGTTCCCAAAGAGCTTTAGAACAAGGCATAGTTTTCCCTGATGGCTCTTTGGGCATGGGACCCATCTCCAGCCATAGGCCATTTTTGTGCCTGATAGGGCGCCAAGTGGGAAAGGGTGGCTTTGAGGCTGAAGGCAGCAGGAAAGCCTGCAGCCCCCAGGTCTGTGGGGCTACGCAAGCGGTTCCCAAAGAGCTTTAGAAGAAGGCATAGTTTTCCCTGCTGGCTCTTTGGACGGGGGACCCATTTCCAGCCGTATGGCCATTTTTGTGCCAGGCGCGGTGCGTAGTGGTAAAGGGTGGTTTTGACGCTGAAGGCAGCAGCAAAGCCCGCAGCCCCCAGGTCTGTGCGGCTACGCAAGCGGTTCCCAAAGAGCTTTAGAACAAGGCATAGTTTTCCCTGCTGGCTCTTTGGGCGGGGGACCCATCTCCAGTCGTATGGCCATTTTTGTGCCTGGCGCGGCGCCAAGTGGGAAAGGGTGGTTTTGAGGCTGAAGGCAGCAGGAAAGCCTGCAGCCCCCAGGTCTGTGGGGCCAAGCAAGCTGTTCCCAAAGAGCTTTAGAACAAGGCATAGTTTTCCCTGCTGGCTCTTTGGGCATGGGACCCATCTCCAGCCATAGGCCATTTTTGTGCCTGGCGCGGCGCCAAGTGGGAAAGGGTGGCTTTGAGGCTGAAGGCAGCAGCAAAGCCTGCAGGCCCCACGTCTGTGGGGCCACGCAAGCGGTTCCCAAAGAGCTTTAGAACAAGGCATAGTTTTCCTTGCTGGGTCTTTGGGCATGGGACCGATCTCCAGCCATAGGCCATTTTTTTGCCTGATGGAGTGCCAAGTGGGAAAGGGTGGCTTTGAGGCTGAAGGCAGCAGGAAAGCCTGCAGCCCCCAGGTCTGTGGGGCTACGCAAGCGGTTCCCAAAGAGCTTTAGAACAAGGCATAGTTTTCCTTGCTGGCTCTTTGGGCATGGGACCCATCTCCAGCCATAGGCCATTTTTGTGCCTGATGCGGCGCCAAGTGGGAAAGGGTGGCTTTGAGGCTGAAGGCAGCAGGAAAGCCCGCAGCCCCCAGGTCTGTGCGGCTACGCAAGCGGTTCCCAAAGAGCTTTAGAACAAGGCATAATTTTCCTTGCTGGCTCTCTGGGCGGGGGACCCATCTCCAGCCGTATGGCCATTTTTGTGCCTGGCGCGACGCCAAGTGGGAAAGGGTGGCTTTGAGGCTGAAGGCAGCAGCAAAGCCCGCAGCCCCCAGGTCTGTGGGGCTACGCAAGCGGTTCCCAAAGAGCTTTAGAACAAGGCATAGTTTTCCCTGCTGGCTCTTTGGGCATGGGACCCATCTCCACCCATAGGCCATTTTTGTGCCTGGCGCGACGCCAAGTGGGAAAGGGTGGCTTTGAGGCTGAAGGCAGCAGGAAAGCCCGCAGCGCCAGGTCTGTGGGGCTACGCAAGCGGTTCCCAAAGAGCTTTAGAAAAAGGCATAGTTTTCCCTGCTGGCTCTTTGGGCGGGGGACCCATCTCCAGCCGTATGGCCATTTTTGTGCTTGGCGCGGCGCCAAGTGGGAAAGGGTGGTTTTGACGCTGAAGGCAGCAGGAAAGCCCGCAGCCCCCAGGTCTGTGCGGCTACGCAAGCGGTTCCCAAAGAGCTTTAGAACAAGGCATAGTTTTCCCTGCTGGCTCTTTGGGCGGGGGACCCATCTCCAGCCGTATGGCCATTTTTGTGCCTGGCGCGGCGCCAAGTGGGAAAGGGTGGTTTTGAGGCTGAAGGCAGCAGCAAAGCCTGCAGCCCCCAGGTCTGTGGGGCCAAGCAAGCGGTTCCCAAAGAGCTTTAGAACAAGGCATAGTTTTCCCTGCTGGCTCTTTGGGCATGGGACCCATCTCCAGCCATAGGCCATTTTTGTGCCTGGCGCGGCGCCAAGTGGGAAAGGGTGGCTTTGAGGCTGAAGGCAGCAGGAAAGCCTGCAGCCCCCAGGTCTCTGGGGCTACGCAAGCAGTTCCCAAAGAGCTTTAGAACAAGGCATAATTTTCCCTGCTGGCTCTCTGGGCGGGGGACCCATCTCCAGCCATAGGCCGTTTTTGTGCCTGGCGCGGCGCCAAGTGGGAAAGGGTGCTGTCGAGGCTGAAGGCAGCAGCAAAGCCTGCAGCCCCCAGGTCTGTGGGGCTATGCAAGCGGTTCCCAAAGAGCTTTAGAACAAGGCATAGTTTTCCCTGCTGGCTCTTTGGGCGGGGGACCCATCTCCAGTCGTATGGCTATTTCTATGCCTAGCGCGGTGCGTAGTGGGAAAGGGTGGTTTTGAGGCTGAAGGCAGCAGGAAAGCCCGCAGCCCCCAGGTCTGTGGGACTACGCAAGCAGTTCCCAAAGAGCTTTAGAACAAGGCATAATTTTCCGTGCTGGCTCTTTGGGCGGGGGACCCATCTCCAGCC
Organism: Rissa tridactyla; assembly: GCF_028500815.1. Taxonomy (NCBI): domain Eukaryota; kingdom Metazoa; phylum Chordata; class Aves; order Charadriiformes; family Laridae; genus Rissa; species Rissa tridactyla. Next base: position 188,644 of record NW_026529342.1, on the reverse strand, counting down.
ATAGGCCATTTTTGTGCCTGGCGCGGCGCCAAGTGGGAAAGGGTGGTGTGGAGGCTAAATGCAGCAGGAAAGCCCGCAGCCCCCAGGTCTGTGGGGCTACGCAAGCGGTTCCCAAAGAGCTTTAGAACAAGGCATAGTTTTCCCTGCTGGCTCTTTGAGCATGGGACCCATCTCCAGCCATAGGCCATTTTTGTGCCTGATGCGGCGCCAAGTGGGAAAGGGTGGCTTTGAGGCTGAAGACAGCAGGAAAGCCTGCAGCCCCCAGGGTCTGTGGGGCTACGCAAGCGGTTCCCAAAGAGCTTTAGAACAAGGCATAGTTTTCCCTGCTGGCTCTTTGGGTGGGGGACCCATCTCCAGCCGTATGGCCATTTTTGTGCCTGGCGCGGCGCCAAGTGGGAAAGGGTGGCTTTGAGGCTGAAGCCAGGAGCAAAGCCTGCAGCCCCAAGGTCTGTGGGGCTACGCAAGCGGTTCCCAAAGAGCTTTAGAACAAGTCATAGTTTTCCCAGCTGGCTCTTTGGGCATGGGACCCATCTCCAGCCGTATGGCCATTTTTGTGCCTGGCGCGGCGCCAAGTGGGAAAGGGTGGTGTCGAGGCTGAAGGCAGCAGGAAAGCCCGCAGCCCCCAGGTCTGTGGGGCTATGCAAGCGGTTCCCAAAGAGCTTTAGAACAAGGCATAGTTTTCCCTGCTGGCTCTTTGGGTGGGGGACCCATCTCCAGACGTATGGCTATTTTTGTGCCTGGCGCGGTGCGTAGTGGCATAGGGTGGTTTTGAGGCTGAAGGCAGCAGGAAAGCCCGCAGCCCCCAGGTCTGTGGGGCCAAGCAAGCGGTTCCCAGAGAGCTTTAGAACAAGGCATAGTTTTCCCTGCTGGCTCTTTGGGCGGGGGACCCATCTCCAGCCATATGGCCATTTTTGTGCCTGGCGCGGTGCGTAGTGGGAAAGGGTGGTTTTGAGGCTGAAGGCAGCAGGAAAGCCCGCAGCCCCCAGGTCTGTGGGGCCAAGCAAGCGGTTCCCAAAGAGCTTTAGAACAAGGCATAGTTTTCCCTGCTGGCTCTTTGGGCATGGGACCCATCTCCAGCCATAGGCCATTTTTGTGCCTGGCGCGGCGCCAAGTGGGAAAGGGTGGCTTTGAGGCTGAAGGCAGCAGGAAAGCCCGCAGCCCCCAGGTCTGTGGGGCTACGCAAGCGGTTCCCAAAGAGCTTTAGAACAAGGCATAGTTTTCCCTGCTGGCTCTTTTGGCAGGGGACCCATCTCCAGCCGTATGGCCATTTTTGTGCCTGGCGCGGTGCGTAGTGGGAAAGGGTGGTGTTGAGGCTGAAGGCAGCAGCAAAGACTGCAGCCCCCAGCTCTGTGGGGCCAAGCAAGCGGTTCCCAAAGAGCTTTAGAACAAGGCATAGTTTTCCCTGCTGGCTCTTTGGGCGGGGGACCCATCTCCAGCCGTATGGCCATTTTTGTGCCTGGCGAAGCCCCAAGAGGGAAAGGGTGGCTTTGAGGCTGAAGGCAGCAGGAAAGCCCGCAGCCCCCAGGTCTGTGGGGCTACGCAAGCGGTTCCCAAAGAGCTTTAGAACAAGGCATAGTTTTCCCTGCTGGCTCTTTTGGCAGGGGACCCATCTCCAGCCGTATGGCCATTTTTGTGCCTGGCGCGGTGCGTAGTGGGAAAGGGTGGTGTTGAGGCTGAAGGCAGCAGCAAAGACTGCAGACCCCAGGTCTGTGGGGCCAAGCAAGCGGTTCCCAAAGAGCTTTAGAACAAGGCATAGTTTTCCCTGCTGGCTCTTTGGGCGGGGGACCCATCTGCAGCCGTATGGCCATTTTTGAGCCTGGAGCAGTGCCAAGTGGGAAAGGGTGGTTTTGAGGGTGAAGGCAGCAGGAAAGCCCGCAGCCCCCAGGTCTGTGGGGCTACGCAAGCGGTTCCCAAAGAGCTTTAGAACAAGGCATAGTTTTCCCTGCTGGGTCTTTGGGCGGGGGACCCATCTCCAGCCGTATGGCCATTTTTGTGCCTGGCGCGGCGCCAAGTGGGAAAGGGTGGTGTCGAGGCTGAAGGCAGCAGGAAAGCCCGCAGCCCCCACGTCTGTGGGGCCAAGCAAGCGGTTCCCAAAGAGCTTTAGAACAAGGCATAGTTTTCCCTGCTGGCTCTTTGGGCCTGGGACCCATCTCCAGCCATAGGTCATTTTTGTGCTTGATAGGGCGCCAAGTGGGAAAGGGTGGCTTTGAGGCTGAAGGCAGCAGGAAAGCCTGCAGCCCCCAGGTCTGTGGGGCTACGCAAGCAGTTCCCAAAGAGCTTTAGAACAAGGCATAGTTTTCCCTGCTGGCTCTTTGTTCGGGGGACCCATCTCCAGCCATAGGCCATTTTTGTGCCTGGCCCGGCGCCCAGTGGGAAAGGGTGGCTTTGAGGCTTGAAGGCAGCAGGAAAGCCCGCAGCCCCCAGGTCTGTGGGGCTACGCAAGCGGTTCCCAAAGAGCTTTAGAACAAGGCATAGTTTTCCCTGCTGGCTCTCTGGGAGGGGGACCCATCTCCAGCCGTATGGCCATTTTTGAGACTGGCGCGGCGCCAAGTGGTAAAGGGTTGTGTCGAGGCTAAAGGCAGCAGGAAAGCCCGCAGCCCCCAGGTCTGTGGGGCTACGCAAGCGGTTCCCAAAGAGCTTTAGAACAAGGCATAATTTTCCCTGCTGGCTCTTAGGGCGGGGGACCCATCTCCAGCCGTATGGCCATTTTTGTGCCTGGCGCAGCGCCAAGTGGGAAAGGGTGGTTTTGAGGCTGAAGGCAGCAGCAAAGCCTGCAGCCCCCAGGTCTGTGGGGCTACGCAAGCGGTTCCCAAAGAGCTTTAGAACAAGGCATAGTTTTCCCTGCTGACTCTTTGGGCGGGGGACCCATCTCCAGCCGTATGGCCATTTTTGTGCCTGGCCGGGGGCCAAGTGGGAAAGGGTGGTGTTGAGGCTGAAGGCAGCAGGAAAGCCCGCAGCCCCCAGGTCTGTGGGGCCAAGCAAGCGGTTCCCAAAGAGCTTTAGAACAAGGCATAGTTTTCCCTGCTGGCTCTTTGGGCATGGGACCCATCTCCAGCCATAGGCCATTTTTGTGCTTGATAGGGCGCCAAGTGGGAAAGGGTTGCTTTGAGGCTGAAGACAGCAGGAAAGCCCGCAGCCCCCAGGTCTGTGGGGCTATGCAAGCGGTTCCCAAAGAGCTTTAGAACAAGGCATAGTTTTCCCTGCTGGCTCTTTGGGCGGGGGACCCATCTCCAGCCGTATGGCCATTTTTGAGCCTGGCGCGGCGCCAGGTGGGAAAGGGTGGCTTTGAGGCTGAAGGCAGGAGCAAAGCCCGCAACCCCCAGGTCTGTGGTGCTACGCAAGCGGTTCCCAAAGAGCTTTAGAACAAGGCATAGTTTTCCCAGCTGGCTCTTAGGGCTGGAGACCCATCTCCAGACATATGCCATTTTTGTGCCTGGCGCATTGCCAAGTGGGAAAGGGTGCTGTCGAGGCTGAAGGCAGCAGGAAAGCCCGCAGCCCCAAGGTCTGTGGGGCTACGCAAGCGGTTCCCAAAGAGCTTTAGAACAAGGCATAGTTTTCCCTGCTGGCTCTTTGGGCGGGGGACCCATCTCCAGTCGTATGGCTATTTTTATGCCTGGCGCGTTGCGTAGTGGGAAAGGGTGGTTTTGAGGCTGAAGGCAGCAGGAAAGCCTGCAGCCCCCAGGTCTGTGGGGCTACGCAAGCGGTTCCCAAAGAGCTTTAGAACAAGGCATAGTTTTCCCTGCTGGCTCTTTGGGCGGGGGACCCATCTCCAGCCGTATATCCATTTTTGTGCCTGATAGGGCGCAAAGTGGGAAAGGGTGGCTTTGAGGCTGAAGGCAGCAGGAAAGCCCGCAGCCCCCAGGTCTGTGCGGCTACGCAAGCGGTTCCCAAAGAGCTTTAGAACAAGGCATAGTTTTCCCTGCTGGCTCTTTGGGCGGGGGACCCATCTCCAGCCGTATGGCCATTTTTGTGCATGGCGCAGCGCCAAGTGGGAAATGGTGGTATCGAGGCTGAAGGCAGCAGGAAAGCCCGCAGCCCCCACGTCTGTGGGGCTACGCAAGCGGTTCCCAAAGAGCTTTAGAACAAGGCATAGTTTTCCCTGCTGGCTCTTTGGGCGGGGGACCCATCTCCAGCCGTATGGCCATTTTTGTGCCTGATAGGGCGCCAAGTGGGAAAGGGTGGCTTTGAGGCTGAAGACAGCAGGAAAGCCTGCAGCCCCCAGGTCTGTGGGGCTACGCAAGCGGTTCCCAAAGAGCTTTAGAACAAGGCCTAGTTTTCCCTGCTGGCTCTTTGGGTGGGGGACCCATCTCCAGCCGTATGGCTATTTTTGAGCCTGGAGCAGTGCCAAGTGGGAAAGGGTGGTTTTGAGGGTGAAGGCAGCAGGAAAGCCCGCAGCCCCCAGGTCTGTGGGGCTACGCAAGCGGTTCCCAAAGAGCTTTAGAACAAGGCATAGTTTTCCCTGCTGGCTCTTTGGGCGGGGGACCCATCTCCAGCCGTATGGCCATTTTTGTGCCTGGCGCGGTGCGTAGTGGGAAAGGGTGGTTTTGACGCTGAAGGCAGCAGGAAAGCCCGCAGCCCCCAGGTCTGTGGGGCTACGCAAGCGGTTCCCAAAGAGCTTTAGAACAAGGCATAGTTTTCCCTGCTGGCTCTTTGGGCGGGGGACCCATCTCCAGCCGTATGGCCATTTTTGTGCCTGGCGCGGCGCCAAGTGGGTAAGGGTGGTGTCGAGGCTGAAGGCAGCAGCAAAGCCTGCAGCCCCCAGGTCTGTGGGGCTACGCAAGCGGTTCCCAAAGAGCTTTAGAACAAGGCATAGTTTTCCCTGCTGGCTCTTTGGGCGGGGGACCCATCTCCAGCCGTATGGCCATTTTTGTGCCTGATAGGGCGCCAAGTGGGAAAGGGTGGTGTCGAGGCTGAAGACAGCAGGAAAGCCCGCAGCCCCCACGTCTGTGGGGCCAAGCAAGCGGTTCCCAAAGAGCTTTAGAACAAGGCATAGTTTTCCCTGCTGGCTCTTTGGGCATGGGACCCATCTCCACCCATAGGCCATTTTTGTGCCTGATAGGGCGCCAAGTGGGAAAGGGTGGCTTTGAGGCTGAAGACAGCAGGAAAGCCTGCAGCTCCCAGGTCTGTGGGGCTATGCAAGCGGTTCCCAAAGAGCTTTAGAACAAGGCATAGTTTTCCCTGCTGGCTCTTTGGGCGGGGGACCCATCTCCAGCCGTATGGCCATTTTTGTGCCTGGCGCGGCGCCAAGTGGGAAAGGGTGGTGTCGAGGCTGAAGGCAGCAGGAAAGCCCGCAGCCCCCAGGTCTGTGGGGCTACGCAAGCGGTTCCCAAAGAGCTTTAGAACAAGGCATAGTTTTCCCTGCTGGCTCTTTGGGTGGGGGACCCATCTCCAGACGTATGGCCATTTTTGTGCCTGGCGCGGTGCGTAGTGGCATAGGGTGGTTTTGAGGCTGAAGGCAGCAGGAAAGCCCGCAGCCCCCACGTCTGTGGGGCCAAGCAAGCGGTTCCCAGAGAGCTTTAGAACAAGGCATAGTTTTCCCTGCTGGCTCTTTGGGCGGGGGACCCATCTCCAGCCATATGGCCATTTTTGTGCCTGGCGCGGTGCGTAGTGGGAAAGGGTGGTTTTGAGGCTGAAGGCAGCAGGAAAGCCCGCAGCCCCCACGTCTCTGGGGCCAAGCAAGCGGTTCCCAAAGAGCTTTAGAACAAGGCATAGTTTTCCCTGCTGGCTCTTTGGGCATGGGACCCATCTCCAGCCATAGGCCATTTTTGTGCCTGGCGCGGCGCCAAGTGGGAAAGGGTGGCTTTGAGGCTGAAGGCAGCAGCAAAGCCCGCAGCCCCCAGGTCTGTGGGGCTACGCAAGCGGTTCCCAAAGAGCTTTAGAACAAGGCATAGTTTTCCCTGCTGGCTCTTTGGGCGGGGGACCCATCTCCAGCCGTATGGCCATTTTTGTGCCTGATAGGGCGCCAAGTGGGAAAGGGTGGTGTCGAGGCTGAAGACAGCAGGAAAGCCTGCAGCCCCCAGGTCTGTGGGGCTACGCAAGCGGTTCCCAAAGAGCTTTAGAACAAGGCATAGTTTTCCCTGCTGGCTCTTTGGGCGGGGGACCCATCTCCAGCCGTATGGCCATTTTTGAGCCTGGCGCGGCGCCAGGTGGGAAAGGGTGGCTTTGAGGCTGAAGGCAGGAGCAAAGCCTGCAGCCCCCACGTCTGTGGGGCTACGCAAGCGGTTCCCAAAGAGCTTTAGAACAAGGCATAGTTTTCCCTGCTGGCTCTTAGGGCGGGGGACCCATCTCCAGCCGTATGGCCATTTTTGAGCCTGGCGCAGCGCCAAGTGGGAAAGGGTGGTGTCGAGGCTGAAGGCAGCAGGAAAGCCCGCAGCCCCCAGGTCTGTGGGGCTACGCAAGCGGTTCCCAAAGAGCTTTAGAACAAGGCATAGTTTTCCCTGCTCGCTCTTTGGGCAGGGGACCCATCTCCAGCCGTATGGCCATTTTTGTGCCTGGCGAAGCCCCAAGAGGGAAAGGGTGGCTTTGAATCTGAAGGCAGCAGGAAAGCCCGCAGCCCCCAGGTCTGTGGGGCTACGCAAGCGGTTCCCAAAGAGCTTTAGAACAAGGCATAGTTTTCCCTGCTGGCTCTTTTGGCAGGGGACCCATCTCCAGCCGTATGGCCATTTTTGTGCCTGGCGCGGTGCGTAGTGGGAAAGGGTGGTGTTGAGGCTGAAGGCAGCAGCAAAGACTGCAGCCCCCAGGTCTGTGGGGCCAAGCAAGCGGTTCCCAAAGAGCTTTAGAACAAGGCATAGTTTTCCCTGATGGCTCTTTGGGCGGGGGACCCATCTCCAGCCGTATGGCCATTTTTGTGCCTGGCGCGGCGCCAAGTGGGAAAGGGTGGCTTTGAGGCTGAAGGCAGCAGCAAAGCCCGCAGCCCCCAGGTCTGTGGGGCTACGCAAGCGGTTCCCAAAGAGCTTTAGAACAAGGCATAGTTTTCCCTGCTGGCTCTCTGGGCGGGGGACCCATCTCCAGCCGTATGGCCATTTTTGAGCCTGGAGCAGTGCCAAGTGGGAAAGGGTGGTTTTGAGGGTGAAGGCAGCAGGAAAGCCCGCAGCCCCCAGGTCTGTGGGGATACGCAAGCGGTTCCCAAAGAGCTTTAGAACAAGGCATAGTTTTCCCTGCTGGCTCTTTGGGCGGGGGACCCATCTCCAGCCGTATGGCCATTTTTGTGCCTGGCGCGGCGCCAAGTGGGAAAGGGTGGTGTCGAGGCTGAAGGCAGCAGGAAAGCCCGCAGCCCCCACGTCTGTGGGGCTACGCAAGCGGTTCCCAAAGAGCTTTAGAACAAGGCATAGTTTTCCCTGCTGGCTCTTTGGGCCTGGGACCCATCTCCAGCCATAGGCCATTTTTGTGCTTGATAGGGCGCCAAGTGGGAAAGGGTGGCTTTGAGGCTGAAGGCAGCAGGAAAGCCCGCAGCCCCCAGGTCTGTGGGGCTACGCAAGCAGTTCCCAAAGAGCTTTAGAACAAGGCATAGTTTTCCCTGCTGGCTCTTTGTTCGGGGGACCCATCTCCACCCATAGGCCATTTTTGTGCCTGGCCCGGCGCCCAGTGGGAAAGGGTGGTTTTGAGGCTGAAGGCAGCAGCAAAGCCTGCAGCCCCCAGGTCTGTGGGGCTACGCAAGCGGTTCCCAAAGAGCTTTAGAACAAGGCATAGTTTTCCCTGCTGGCTCTTTGGTCGGGGGACCCATCTCCAGCCGTATGGCCATTTTTGTGCCTGGCCGGGGGCCAAGTGGGAAAGGGTGGTGTCGAGTCTGAAGGCAGCAGGAAAGCCCGCAGCCCCCAGGTGTGTGGGGCTACGCAAGCGGTTCCCAAAGAGCTTTAGAACAAGGCATAGTTTTCCCTGCTGGCTCTTTGGGCATGGGACCCATCTCCAGCCATAGGCCATTTTTGTGCTTGATAGGGCGCCAAGTGGGAAAGGGTTGCTTTGAGGCTGAAGACAGCAGGAAAGCCCGCAGCCCCCAGGTCTGTGGGGCTACGCAAGCGGTTCCCAAAGAGCTTTAGAACAAGGCATAGTTTTCCCTGCTGGCTCTCTGGGCGGGGGACCCATCTCCAGCCGTATGGCCATTTTTGAGCCTGGCGCGGCGCCAGGTGGGAAAGGGTGGCTTTGAGGCTGAAGGCAGGAGCAAAGCCTGCAGCCCCCAGGTCTGTGGTGCTACGCAAGCGGTTCCCAAAGAGCTTTAGAACAAGGCATAGTTTTCCCAGCTGGCTCTTAGGGCATGGGACCCATCTCCAGCCATAGGCCATTTTTGTGCCTGGCGCGACGCCAAGTGGGAAAGGGTGCTGTCGAGGCTGAAGGCAGCAGGAAAGCCCGCAGCCCCAAGGTCTGTGGGGCTACGCAAGCGGTTCCCAAAGAGCTTTAGAACAAGGCATAGTTTTCCCTGCTGGCTCTTTGGGCGGGGGACCCATCTCCAGTCGTATGGCTATTTTTATGCCTGGCGTGTTGCGTAGTGGGAAAGGGTGGTTTTGAGGCTGAAGGCAGCAGGAAAGCCTGCAGCCCCCAGGTCTGTGGGGCTACGCAAGCGGTTCCCAAAGAGCTTTAGAACAAGGCATAGTTTTCCCTGCTGGCTCTTTGGGCGGGGGACCCATCTCCAGCCGTATGGCCATTTTTGTGCCTGGCGCAGCGCCAAGTGGGAAAGGGTGGTTTTGAGGCTGAAGGCAGCAGGAAAGCCCGCAGCCCCCACGTGTGTGGGGCTACGCAAGCGGTTCCCAAAGAGCTTTAGAACAAGGCATAGTTTTCCCTGCTGGCTCTTTGGGCATGGGACCCATCTCCACCCATAGGCCATTTTTCTGCCTGATAGGGCGCCAAGTGAGAAAGGGTGGCTTTGAGGCTAAAGACAGCAGGAAAGCCTGCAGCCCCCAGGTCTGTGGGGCTACGCAAGCGGTTCCCAAAGAGCTTTAGAACAAGGCATAGTTTTCCCTGCTGGCTCTTTGGGTGGGGGACCCATCTCCAGCCGTATGGCTATTTTTGTGCCTGACGCGGTGCGTAGTGGCATAGGGTGGTTTTGAGGCTGAAGGCAGCAGGAAAGCCCGCAGCCCCCACGTCTGTGGGGCCAAGCAAGCGGTTCCCAAAGAGCTTTAGAACAAGGCATAGTTTTCCCTGCTGGCTCTTTGGGCAGGGGACCCATCTCCAGCCGTATGGCCATTTTTGTGCCTGGCGCGGTGCGTAGTGGCAAAGGGTGGTTTTGACGCTGAAGGCAGCAGGAAAGCCCGCAGCCCCCAGGTCTGTGGGGCTACGCAAGCGGTTCACCAAAGAGCTTTAGAACAAGGCATAGTTTTCCCTGCTGGCTCTTTGGGCGGGGGACCCATCTCCAGCCGTATGGCCATTTTTGTGCCTGGCGCGGCGCCAAGTGGGAAAGGGTGGCTTTGAGGCTGAAGGCAGCAGGAAAGCCCGCAGCCCCCACGTCTGTGAGGCTACGCAAGCGGTTCCCAAAGAGCTTTAGAACAAGGCATAGTTTTCCCTGCTGGCTCTTTGGGCATGGGACCCATCTCCAGCCATATGGCCATTTTTGTGCCTGGCCCGGCGCCAAGAGGGAAAGAGTGGTGTCGAGGCTAAAGGCAGCAGGAAAGCCCGCAGCCCCCAGGTCTGTGGGGCTACGCAAGCGGTTCCCAAAGAGCTTTAGAACAAGGCATAGTTTTCCCTGCTGGCTCTTTGGGTGGGGGACCCATCTCCAGACGTATGGCCATTTTTGTGCCTGGCGCGGTGCGTAGTGGCATAGGGTGGTTTTGAGGCTGAAGGCAGCAGGAAAGCCCGCAGCCCCCACGTCTGTGGGGCCAAGCAAGCGGTTCCCAGAGAGCTTTAGAACAAGGCATAGTTTTCCCTGCTGGCTCTTTGGGCGGGGGACCCATCTCCAGCCATATGGCCATTTTTGTGCCTGGCGCGGTGCGTAGTGGGAAAGGGTGGTTTTGAGGCTGAAGGCAGCAGGAAAGCCCGCAGCCCCCACGTCTCTGGGGCCAAGCAAGCGGTTCCCAAAGAGCTTTAGAACAAGGCATAGTTTTCCCTGCTGGCTCTTTGGGCATGGGACCCATCTCCAGCCATAGGCCATTTTTGTGCCTGGCGCGGCGCCAAGTGGGAAAGGGTGGCTTTGAGGCTGAAGGCAGCAGCAAAGCCCGCAGCCCCCAGGTCTGTGGGGCTACGCAAGCGGTTCCCAAAGAGCTTTAGAACAAGGCATAGTTTTCCCTGCTGGCTCTTTGGGCGGGGGACCCATCTCCAGCCGTATGGCCATTTTTGTGCCTGATAGGGCGCCAAGTGGGAAAGGGTGGTGTCGAGGCTGAAGACAGCAGGAAAGCCTGCAGCCCCCAGGTCTGTGGGGCTACGCAAGCGGTTCCCAAAGAGCTTTAGAACAAGGCATAGTTTTCCCTGCTGGCTCTTTGGGCGGGGGACCCATCTCCAGCCGTATGGCCATTTTTGAGCCTGGCGCGGCGCCAGGTGGGAAAGGGTGGCTTTGAGGCTGAAGGCAGGAGCAAAGCCTGCAGCCCCCAGGTCTGTGGGGCTACGCAAGCGGTTCCCAAAGAGCTTTAGAACAAGGCATAGTTTTCCCTGCTGGCTCTTAGGGCGGGGGACCCATCTCCAGCCGTATGGCCATTTTTGAGCCTGGCGCAGCGCCAAGTGGGAAAGGGTGGTGTCGAGGCTGAAGGCAGCAGGAAAGCCCGCAGCCCCCAGGTCTGTGGGGCTACGCAAGCGGTTCCCAAAGAGCTTTAGAACAAGGCATAGTTTTCCCTGCTCGCTCTTTGGGCAGGGGACCCATCTCCAGCCGTATGGCCATTTTTGTGCCTGGCGAAGCCCCAAGAGGGAAAGGGTGGCTTTGAATCTGAAGGCAGCAGGAAAGCCCGCAGCCCCCACGTCTGTGGGGCTACGCAAGCGGTTCCCAAAGAGCTTTAGAACAAGGCATAGTTTTCCCTGCTGGCTCTTTTGGCAGGGGACCCATCTCCAGCCGTATGGCCATTTTTGTGCCTGGCGCGGTGCGTAGTGGGAAAGGGTGGTGTTGAGGCTGAAGGCAGCAGCAAAGACTGCAGCCCCCAGGTCTGTGGGGCCAAGCAAGCGGTTCCCAAAGAGCTTTAGAACAAGGCATAGTTTTCCCTGATGGCTCTTTGGGCCTGGGACCCATCTCCAGCCATAGGCCATTTTTGTGCTTGATAGGGCGCCAAGTGGGAAAGGGTGGCTTTGAGGCTGAAGGCAGCAGGAAAGCCTGAAGCCCCCAGGTCTGTGGGGCTACGCAAGCAGTTCCCAAAGAGCTTTAGAACAAGGCATAGTTTTCCCTGCTGGCTCTTTGTTCGGGGGACCCATCTCCACGCATAGGCCATTTTTGTGCCTGGCCTGGCGCCCAGTGGGAAAGGGTGGTTTTGAGGCTGAAGGCAGCAGCAAAGCCTGCAGCCCCCAGGTCTGTGGGGCTACGCAAGCGGTTCCCAAAGAGCTTTAGAACAAGGCATAGTTTTCCCTGCTGGCTCTTTGGGCGGGGGACCCATCTCCAGCCGTATGGCCATTTTTGTGCCTGGCCGGGGGCCAAGTGGGAAAGGGTGGTTTTGAGGCTGAAGGCAGCAGGAAAGCCCGCAGCCCCCAGGTGTGTGGGGCTACGCAAGCGGTTCCCAAAGAGCTTTAGAACAAGGCATAGTTTTCCCTGCTGGCTCTTTGGGCATGGGACCCATCTCCAGCCATAGGCCATTTTTTTGCTTGATAGGGCGCCAAGTGGGAAAGGGTTGCTTTGAGGCTGAAGACAGCAGGAAAGCCCGCAGCCCCCAGGTCTGTGGGGCTACGCAAGCGGTTCCCAAAGAGCTTTAGAACAAGGCATAGTTTTCCCTGCTGGCTCTCTGGGCGGGGGACCCATCTCCAGCCGTATGGCCATTTTTGAGCCTGGCGCGGCGCCAGGTGGGAAAGGGTGGCTTTGAGGCTGAAGGCAGGAGCAAAGCCTGCAGCCCCCAGGTCTGTGGTGCTACGCAAGCGGTTTCCAAAGAGCTTTAGAACAAGGCATAGTTTTCCCAGCTGGCTCTTAGGGCATGGGACCCATCTCCAGCCATAGGCCATTTTTGTGCCTGGCGCGAAGCCAAGTGGGAAAGGGTGCTGTCGAGGCTGAAGGCAGCAGGAAAGCCCGCAGCCCCAAGGTCTGTGGGGCTACGCAAGCGGTTCCCAAAGAGCTTTAGAACAAGGCATAGTTTTCCCTGCTGGCTCTTTGGGCGGGGGACCCATCTCCAGTCGTATGGCTATTTTTATGCCTGGCGTGTTGCGTAGTGGGAAAGGGTGGTTTTGAGGCTGAAGGCAGCAGGAAAGCCTGCAGCCCCCAGGTCTGTGGGGCTACACAAGCGGTTCCCAAAGAGCTTTAGAACAAGGCATAGTTTTCCCTGCTGGCTCTTTGGGCGGGGGACCCATCTCCAGCCGTATGGCCATTTTTGTGCCTGGCGCAGCGCCAAGTGGGAAAGGGTGGTTTTGAGGCTGAAGGCAGCAGGAAAGCCCGCAGCCCCCACGTGTGTGGGGCTACGCAAGCGGTTCCCAAAGAGCTTTAGAACAAGGCATAGTTTTCCCTGCTGGCTCTTTGGGCGGGGGACCCATCTCCAGCCATAGGCCATTTTTGTGCTTGATAGGGCGCCAAGTGGGAAAGGGTGGTGTCGAGGCTGAAGGCAGCAGGAAAGCCCGCAGCCCCCAGGTCTGTGCGGCTACGCAAGCGGTTCCCAAAGAGCTTTAGAACAAGGCATAATTTTCCCTGCTGGCTCTTTGGGCGGGGGACCCATCTCCAGCCGTACGGCCATTTTTGTGCCTGGCGCGGCGCCAAGAGGGAAAGGGTGGTGTCGAGGCTAAAGGCAGCAGGAAAGCCCGCAGCCCCCAGGTCTGTGGGGCTACGCAAGCAGTTCCCAAAGAGCTTTAGAACAAGGCATAGTTTTCCCTGCTGGCTCTTTGGGCGGGGGACCCATCTCCAGCCGTATGGCCATTTTTGTGCATGGCGCAGCGCCAAGTGGGAAAGGGTGGCTTTGAGGCTGAAGGCAGCAGGAAAGCCCGCAGCCCCCAGGTCTGTGGGGCTACGCAAGCGGTTCCCAAAGAGCTTTAGAACAAGGCATAGTTTTCCCTGCTGGCTCTTTGGGCATGGGACCCATCTCCACCCATAGGCCATTTTTCTGCCTGATAGGGCGCCAAGTGAGAAAGGGTGGCTTTGAGGCTAAAGACAGCAGGAAAGCCTGCAGCCCCCAGGTCTGTGGGGCTACGCAAGCGGTTCCCAAAGAGCTTTAGAACAAGGCATAGTTTTCCCTGCTGGCTCTTTGGGTGGGGGACCCATCTCCAGCCGTATGGCTATTTTTGTGCCTGACGCGGTGCGTAGTGGCATAGGGTGGTTTTGAGGCTGAAGGCAGCAGGAAAGCCCGCAGCCCCCACGTCTGTGGGGCCAAGCAAGCGGTTCCCAAAGAGCTTTAGAACAAGGCATAGTTTTCCCTGCTGGCTCTTTGGGCAGGGGACCCATCTCCAGCCGTATGGCCATTTTTGTGCCTGGCGCGGTGCGTAGTGGCAAAGGGTGGTTTTGACGCTGAAGGCAGCAGGAAAGCCCGCAGCCCCCAGGTCTGTGGGGCTACGCAAGCGGTTCACCAAAGAGCTTTAGAACAAGGCATAGTTTTCCCTGCTGGCTCTTTGGGCAGGGGACCCATCTCCAGCCGTATGGCCATTTTTGTCCCTGGCCCGGCGCCAAGTGGGAAAGGGTGGTGTTGAGGCTGAAGGCAGCAGCAAAGACTGCAGCCCCCAGGTCTGTGGGGCCAAGCAAGCGGTTCCCAAAGAGCTTTAGAACAAGGCATAGTTTTCCCTGCTGGCTCTTTGGGCGGGGGACCCATCTCCAGCCGTATGGCCATTTTTGTGCCTGGCGCGGCGCCAAGTGGGAAAGGGTGGCTTTGAGGCTGAAGGCAGCAGGAAAGCCCGCAGCCCCCAGGTCTGTGGGGCTACGCAAGCGGTTCCCAAAGAGCTTTAGAACAAGGCATAGTTTTCCCTGCTGGCTCTTTGGGCATGGGACCCATCATCCAGCCATATGGCCATTTTTGTGCCTGGCCCGGCGCCAAGAGGGAAAGGGTGGTGTCGAGGCTAAAGGCAGCAGGAAAGCCCGCAGCCCCCAGGTCTGTGGGGCTACGCAAGCGGTTCCCAAAGAGCTTTAGAACAAGGCATAGTTTTCCCTGCTGGCTCTTTGGGCGGGGGACTCATCTCCAGCCGTATGGCCATTTTTGTGCATGGCGCAGCGCCAAGTGGGAAATGGTGGTATCGAGGCTGAAGGCAGCAGGAAAGCCCGCAGCCCCCACGTCTGTGGGGCTACGCAAGCGGTTCCCAAAGAGCTTTAGAACAAGGCATAGTTTTCCCTGCTGGCTCTTTGGGCATGGGACCCATCTCCACCCATAGGCCATTTTTGTGCCTGATAGGGCGCCAAGTGGGAAAGGGTGGCTTTGAGGCTGAAGACAGCAGGAAAGCCTGCAGCCCCCAGGTCTGTGGGGCTACGCAAGCGGTTCCCAAAGAGCTTCAGAACAAGGCATAGTTTTCCCTGCTGGCTCTTTGGGTGGGGGACCCATCTCCAGCCGTATGGCTATTTTTGTGCCTGACGCGGTGCGTAGTGGCATAGGGTGGTTTTGAGGCTGAAGGCAGCAGGAAAGCCCGCAGCCCCCACGTCTGTGGGGCCAAGCAAGCGGTTCCCAAAGAGCTTTAGAACAAGGCATAGTTTTCCCTGCTGGCTCTTTGGGCGGGGGACCCATCTCCAGCCGTATGGCCATTTTTGTGCCTGGCGCGGTGCGTAGTGGGAAAGGGTGGTTTTGACGCTGAAGGCAGCAGGAAAGCCCGCAGCCCCCAGGTCTGTGGGGCTACGCAAGCGGTTCCCAAAGAGCTTTAGAACAAGGCATAGTTTTCCCTGCTGGCTCTTTGGGCGGGGGACCCATCTCCAGCCGTATGGCCATTTTTGTGCCTGGCGCGGCGCCAAGTGGGTAAGGGTGGTGTCGAGGCTGAAGGCAGCAGCAAAGCCTGCAGCCCCCACGTGTGTGGGGCTACGCAAGCGGTTCCCAAAGAGATTTAGAACAAGGCATAGTTTTCCCTGCTGGCTCTTTGGGCGGGGGACCCATCTCCAGCCGTATGGCCATTTTTGTGCCTGATAGGGCGCCAAGTGGGAAAGGGTGGTGTCAAGGCTGAAGACAGCAGGAAAGCCCGCAGCCCCCACGTCTGTGGGGCCAAGCAAGCGGTTCCCAAAGAGCTTTAGAACAAGGCATAGTTTTCCCTGCTGGCTCTTTGGGCATGGGACCCATCTCCACCCATAGGCCATTTTTGTGCCTGATAGGGCGCCAAGTGGGAAAGGGTGGCTTTGAGGCTGAAGACAGCAGGAAAGCCTGCAGCTCCCAGGTCTGTGGGGCTATGCAAGCGGTTCCCAAAGAGCTTTAGAACAAGGCATAGTTTTCCCTGCTGGCTCTTTGGGCGGGGGACCCATCTCCAGCCGTATGGCCATTTTTGTGCCTGGCGCGGCGCCAAGTGGGAAAGGGTGGTGTCGAGGCTAAAGGCAGCAGGAAAGCCCGCAGCCCCCAGGTCTGTGGGGCTACGCAAGCGGTTCCCAAAGAGCTTTAGAACAAGGCATAGTTTTCCCTGCTGGCTCTTTGGGTGGGGGACCCATCTCCAGACGTATGGCCATTTTTGTGCCTGGCGCGGTGCGTAGTGGCATAGGGTGGTTTTGAGGCTGAAGGCAGCAGGAAAGCCCGCAGCCCCCACGTCTGTGGGGCCAAGCAAGCGGTTCCCAGAGAGCTTTAGAACAAGGCATAGTTTTCCCTGCTGGCTCTTTGGGCGGGGGACCCATCTCCAGCCATATGGCCATTTTTGTGCCTGGCGCGGTGCGTAGTGGGAAAGGGTGGTTTTGAGGCTGAAGGCAGCAGGAAAGCCCGCAGCCCCCACGTCTCTGGGGCCAAGCAAGCGGTTCCCAAAGAGCTTTAGAACAAGGCATAGTTTTCCCTGCTGGCTCTTTGGGCATGGGACCCATCTCCAGCCATAGGCCATTTTTGTGCCTGGCGCGGCGCCAAGTGGGAAAGGGTGGCTTTGAGGCTGAAGGCAGCAGCAAAGCCCGCAGCCCCCAGGTCTGTGGGGCTACGCAAGCGGTTCCCAAAGAGCTTTAGAACAAGGCATAGTTTTCCCTGCTGGCTCTTTGGGCGGGGGACCCATCTCCAGCCGTATGGCCATTTTTGTGCCTGATAGGGCGCCAAGTGGGAAAGGGTGGTGTCGAGGCTGAAGACAGCAGGAAAGCCTGCAGCCCCCAGGTCTGTGGGGCTACGCAAGCGGTTCCCAGAGAGCTTTAGAACAAGGCATAGTTTTCCCTGCTGGCTCTTTGGGCGTGGGACCCATCTCCAGCCGTATGGCCATTTTTGAGCCTGGCGCGGCGCCAGGTGGGAAAGGGTGGCTTTGAGGCTGAAGGCAGGAGCAAAGCCTGCAGCCCCCAGGTCTGTGGGGCTACGCAAGCGGTTCCCAAAGAGCTTTAGAACAAGGCATAGTTTTCCCTGCTGGCTCTTAGGGCGGGGGACCCATCTCCAGCCGTATGGCCATTTTTGAGCCTGGCGCAGCGCCAAGTGGGAAAGGGTGGTGTCGAGGCTGAAGGCAGCAGGAAAGCCCGCAGCCCCCAGGTCTGTGGGGCTACGCAAGCGGTTCCCAAAGAGCTTTAGAACAAGGCATAGTTTTCCCTGCTCGCTCTTTGGGCAGGGGACCCATCTCCAGCCGTATGGCCATTTTTGTGCCTGGCGAAGCCCCAAGAGGGAAAGGGTGGCTTTGAATCTGAAGGCAGCAGGAAAGCCCGCAGCCCCCAGGTCTGTGGGGCTACGCAAGCGGTTCCCAAAGAGCTTTAGAACAAGGCATAGTTTTCCCTGCTGGCTCTTTTGGCAGGGGACCCATCTCCAGCCGTATGGCCATTTTTGTGCCTGGCGCGGTGCGTAGTGGGAAAGGGTGGTGTTGAGGCTGAAGGCAGCAGCAAAGACTGCAGCCCCCAGGTCTGTGGGGCCAAGCAAGCGGTTCCCAAAGAGCTTTAGAACAAGGCATAGTTTTCCCTGATGGCTCTTTGGGCGGGGGACCCATCTCCAGCCGTATGGCCATTTTTGTGCCTGGCGCGGCGCCAAGTGGGAAAGGGTGGCTTTGAGGCTGAAGGCAGCAGCAAAGCCCGCAGCCCCCAGGTCTGTGGGGCTACGCAAGCGGTTCCCAAAGAGCTTTAGAACAAGGCATAGTTTTCCCTGCTGGCTCTCTGGGCGGGGGACCCATCTGCAGCCGTATGGCCATTTTTGAGCCTGGAGCAGTGCCAAGTGGGAAAGGGTGGTTTTGAGGGTGAAGGCAGCAGGAAAGCCCGCAGCCCCCAGGTCTGTGGGGATACGCAAGCGGTTCCCAAAGAGCTTTAGAACAAGGCATAGTTTTCCCTGCTGGCTCTTTGGGCGGGGGACCCATCTCCAGCCGTATGGCCATTTTTGTGCCTGGCCCGGCGCCAAGTGGGAAAGGGTGGTGTCGAGGCTGAAGGCAGCAGGAAAGCCCGCAGCCCCCACGTCTGTGGGGCCAAGCAAGCGGTTCCCAAAGAGCTTTAGAACAAGGCATAGTTTTCCCTGCTGGCTCTTTGGGCCTGGGACCCATCTCCAGCCATAGGCCATTTTTGTGCTTGATAGGGCGCCAAGTGGGAAAGGGTGGCTTTGAGGCTGAAGGCAGCAGGAAAGCCTGCAGCCCCCAGGTCTGTGGGGCTACGCAAGCAGTTCCCAAAGAGCTTTAGAACAAGGCATAGTTTTCCCTGCTGGCTCTTTGTTCGGGGGACCCATCTCCAGCCATAGGCCATTTTTGTGCCTGGCCCGGCGCCCAGTGGGAAAGGGTGGTTTTGAGGCTGAAGGCAGCAGCAAAGCCTGCAGCCCCCAGGTCTGTGGGGCTACGCAAGCGGTTCCCAAAGAGCTTTAGAACAAGGCATAGTTTTCCCTGCTGGCTCTTTGGGCGGGGGACCCATCTCCAGGCGTATGGCCATTTTTGTGCATGGCGCAGCGCCAAGTGGGAAAGGGTGGCTTTGAGGCTGAAGGCAGCAGGAAAGCCCGCAGCCCCCAGGTCTGTGGGGCTACGCAAGCGGTTCCCAAAGAGCTTTAGAACAAGGCATAGTTTTCCCTGCTGGCTCTTTGGGCATGGGACCCATCTCCACCCATAGGCCATTTTTGTGCCTGATAGGGCGCCAAGTGAGAAAGGGTGGCTTTGAGGCTAAAGACAGCAGGAAAGCCTGCAGCCCCCAGGTCTGTGGGGCTACGCAAGCGGTTCCCAAAGAGCTTTAGAACAAGGCATAGTTTTCCCTGCTGGCTCTTTGGGTGGGGGACCCATCTCCAGCCGTATGGCTATTTTTGTGCCTGACGCGGTGCGTAGTGGCATAGGGTGGTTTTGAGGCTGAAGGCAGCAGGAAAGCCCGCAGCCCCCACGTCTGTGGGGCCAAGCAAGCGGTTCCCAAAGAGCTTTAGAACAAGGCATAGTTTTCCCTGCTGGCTCTTTGGGCAGGGGACCCATCTCCAGCCGTATGGCCATTTTTGTGCCTGGCGCGGTGCGTAGTGGCAAAGGGTGGTTTTGACGCTGAAGGCAGCAGGAAAGCCCGCAGCCCCCAGGTCTGTGGGGCTACGCAAGCGGTTCACCAAAGAGCTTTAGAACAAGGCATAGTTTTCCCTGCTGGCTCTTTGGGCAGGGGACCCATCTCCAGCCGTATGGCCATTTTTGTCCCTGGCCCGGCGCCAAGTGGGAAAGGGTGGTGTTGAGGCTGAAGGCAGCAGCAAAGACTGCAGCCCCCAGGTCTGTGGGGCCAAGCAAGCGGTTCCCAAAGAGCTTTAGAACAAGGCATAGTTTTCCCTGCTGGCTCTTTGGGTGGGGGACCCATCTCCAGCCGTATGGCCATTTTTGTGCCTGGCGCGGCGCCAAGTGGGAAAGGGTGGTGTTGAGGCTGAAGGCAGCAGCAAAGACTGCAGCCCCCAGGTCTGTGGGGCCAAGCAAGCGGTTCCCAAAGAGCTTTAGAACAAGGCATAGTTTTCCCTGCTGGCTCTTTGGGCATGGGACCCATCTCCAGCCATATGGCCATTTTTGTGCCTGGCCCGGCGCCAAGAGGGAAAGAGTGGTGTCGAGGCTAAAGGCAGCAGGAAAGCCCGCAGCCCCCAGGTCTGTGGGGCTACGCAAGCGGTTCCCAAAGAGCTTTAGAACAAGGCATAGTTTTCCCTGCTGGCTCTTTGGGCGGGGGACCCATCTCCAGCCGTATGGCCATTTTTGTGCATGGCGCAGCGCCAAGTGGGAAATGGTGGTATCGAGGCTGAAGGCAGCAGGAAAGCCCGCAGCCCCCACGTCTGTGGGGCTACGCAAGCGGTTCCCAAAGAGCTTTAGAACAAGGCATAGTTTTCCCTGCTGGCTCTTTGGGCATGGGACCCATCTCCACCCATAGGCCATTTTTGTGCCTGATAGGGCGCCAAGTGGGAAAGGGTGGCTTTGAGGCTGAAGACAGCAGGAAAGCCTGCAGCCCCCAGGTCTGTGGGGCTACGCAAGCGGTTCCCAAAGAGCTTTAGAACAAGGCATAGTTTTCCCTGCTGGCTCTTTGGGTGGGGGACCCATCTCCAGCCGTATGGCTATTTTTGTGCCTGACGCGGTGCGTAGTGGCATAGGGTGGTTTTGAGGCTGAAGGCAGCAGGAAAGCCCGCAGCCCCCACGTCTGTGGGGCTACGCAAGCGGTTCCCAAAGAGCTTTAGAACAAGGCATAATTTTCCCTGCTGGCTCTTTGGTCGGGGGACCCATCTCCAGCCATATGGCCATTTTTGTGCCTGGCGCAGCGCCAAGTGGGAAAGGGTGGTTTTGAGGCTGAAGGCAGCAGCAAAGCCCGCAGCCCCCAGGTCTGTGGGGCTACGCAAGCGGTTCCCAAAGAGCTTTAGAACAAGGCATAATTTTCCCTGCTGGCTCTTTGGGCGGGGGACCCATCTCCAGCCGTATGGCCATTTTTGTGCCTGGCCGGGGGCCAAGTGGGAAAGGGTGGTTTTGAGGCTGAAGGCAGCAGGAAAGCCCGCAGCCCCCACGTGTGTGGGGCTACGCAAGCGGTTCCCAAAGAGCTTTAGAACAAGGCATAGTTTTCCCTGCTGGCTCTTTGGGCATGGGACCCATCTCCAGCCATAGGCCATTTTTGTGCTTGATAGGGCGCCAAGTGGGAAAGGGTGGTGTCGAGGCTGAAGGCAGCAGGAAAGCCCGCAGCCCCCAGGTCTGTGCGGCTACGCAAGCGGTTCCCAAAGAGCTTTAGAACAAGGCATAATTTTCCCTGCTGGCTCTTTGGGCGGGGGACCCATCTCCAGCCGTATGGCCATTTTTGTGCCTGGCCGGGGGCCAAGTGGGAAAGGGTGGTTTTGAGGCTGAAGGCAGCAGGAAAGCCCGCAGCCCCCACGTGTGTGGGGCTACGCAAGCGGTTCCCAAAGAGCTTTAGAACAAGGCATAGTTTTCCCTGCTGGCTCTTTGGGCATGGGACCCATCTCCAGCCATAGGCCATTTTTGTGCTTGATAGGGCGCCAAGTGGGAAAGGGTGGTGTCGAGGCTGAAGGCAGCAGGAAAGCCCGCAGCCCCCAGGTCTGTGCGGCTACGCAAGCGGTTCCCAAAGAGCTTTAGAACAAGGCATAATTTTCCCTGCTGGCTTTTTGGGCGGGGGACCCATCTCCAGCCGTACGGCCATTTTTGTGGCTGGCGCGGCGCCAAGAGGGAAAGGGTGGTGTCGAGGCTAAAGGCAGCAGGAAAGCCCGCAGCCCCCAGGTCTGTGGAGCTACGCAAGCAGTTCCCAAAGAGCTTTAGAACAAGGCATAGTTTTCCCTGCTGGCTCTTTGGGCGGGGGACCCATCTCCAGCCGTATGGCCATTTTTGTGCCTGGCGCGGTGCGTAGTGGGAAAGGGTGGTTTTGACGCTGAAGGCAGCAGGAAAGCCCGCAGCCCCCAGGTCTGTGGGGCTACGCAAGCGGTTCCCAAAGAGCTTTAGAACAAGGCATAGTTTTCCCTGCTGGCTCTTTGGGCGGGGGACCCATCTCCAGCCGTATGGCCATTTTTGTGCCTGGCACGGCGCCAAGTGGGTAAGGGTGGTGTCGAGGCTGAAGGCAGCAGCAAAGCCTGCAGCCCCCAGGTCTGTGGGGCCAAGCAAGCGGTTCCCAAAGAGCTTTAGAAGAAGGCATAGTTTTCCCTGCTGGCTCTTTGGGCATGGGACCCATCTCCAGCCGTATGGCCATTTTTGTCCCTGGCCCGGCGCCAAATGGAAAGGGTGGCTTTGAGGCTGAAGGCAGCAGGAAAGCCCGCAGCCCCCAGGTCTGTGGGGCTACGCAAGCGGTTCCCAAAGAGCTTTAGAACAAGGCATAGTTTTCCCTGCTGGCTCTTTGGGCGGGGGACCCATCTCCAGCCATATGGCCATTTTTGTGCCTGGCGAAGCCCCAAGTGCGAAAGGGTGGCTTTGAGGCTGAAGGCAGCAGGAAAGCCCGCAGCCCCCAGGTCTGTGGGGCTACGCAAGCGGTTCCCAAAGAGCTTTAGAACAAGGCATAGTTTTCCCTACTGGCTCTTTTGGCAGGGGACCCATCTCCAGCCGTATGGCCATTTTTGAACCTGGAGCAGTGCCAAGTGGGAAAGGGTGGTGTCGTGGCTGAAGGCAGCAGGAAAGCCCGCAGCCCCCAGGTCTGTGGGGCTACGCAAGCAGTTCCCAAAGAGCTTTAGAACAAGGCATAGTTTTCCCTGCTGGCTCTTTGGGCGGGGGACCCATCTCCAGCCATAGGCCATTTTTGTGCCTGGCCCGGCGCCCAGTGGGAAAGGGTGGCTTTGAGGCTTGAAGGCAGCAGGAAAGCCCGCAGCCCCCACGTCTGTGGGGCTACGCAAGCGGTTCCCAAAGAGCTTTAGAACAAGGCATAATTTTCCCTGCTGGCTCTTTGGTCGGGGGACCCATCTCCAGCCATATGGCCATTTTTGTGCCTGGCGCAGCGCCAAGTGGGAAAGGGTGGTTTTGAGGCTGAAGGCAGCAGCAAAGCCCGCAGCCCCCAGGTCTGTGGGGCTACGCAAGCGGTTCCCAAAGAGCTTTAGAACAAGGCATAGTTTTCCCTGCTGGCTCTTTGGGCGGGGGACCCATCTCCAGCCGTATGGCCATTTTTGTGCCTGGCCGGGGGCCAAGTGGGAAAGGGTGGTTTTGAGGCTGAAGGCAGCAGGAAAGCCCGCAGCCCCCACGTGTGTGGGGCTACGCAAGCGGTTCCCAAAGAGCTTTAGAACAAGGCATAGTTTTCCCTGCTGGCTCTTTGGGCATGGGACCCATCTCCAGCCATAGGCCATTTTTGTGCTTGATAGGGCGCCAAGTGGGAAAGGGTGGTGTCGAGACTGAAGGCAGCAGGAAAGCCCGCAGCCCCCAGGTCTGTGCGGCTACGCAAGCGGTTCCCAAAGAGCTTTAGAACAAGGCATAGTTTTCCCTGCTGGCTCTTTGGGCATGGGACCCATCTCCAGCCATAGGCCATTTTTGTGCTTGATAGGGCGCCAAGTGGGAAAGGGTGGCTTTGATGCTGAAGGCAGCAGGAAAGCCCGCAGCCCCCAGGTCTGTGCGGCTACGCAAGCGGTTCCCAAAGAGCTTTAGAACAAGGCATAATTTTCCCTGCTGGCTTTTTGGGCGGGGGACCCATCTCCAGCCGTACGGCCATTTTTGTGGCTGGCGCGGCGCCAAGAGGGAAAGGGTGGTGTCGAGGCTAAAGGCAGCAGGAAAGCCCGCAGCCCCCAGGTCTGTGGAGCTACGCAAGCAGTTCCCAAAGAGCTTTAGAACAAGGCATAGTTTTCCCTGCTGGCTCTTTGGGCGGGGGACCCATCTCCAGCCGTACGGCCATTTTTGTGCATGGCGCAGCGCCAAGTGGGAAAGGGTGGCTTTGAGGCTGAAGGCAGCAGGAAAGACCGCAGCCCCCAGGTCTGTGGGGCTACGCAAGCGGTTCCCAAAGACCTTTAGAACAAGGCATAGTTTTCCCTGCTGGCTCTTTGGGCATGGGACCCATCTCCACCCATAGGCCATTTTTGTGCCTGATAGGGCGCCAAGTGAGAAAGGGTGGCTTTGAGGCTAAAGACAGCAGGAAAGCCTGCAGCCCCCAGGTCTGTGGGGCTACGCAAGCGGTTCCCAAAGAGCTTTAGAACAAGGCATAGTTTTCCCTGCTGGCTCTTTGGGCGGGGGACCCATCTCCAGCCGTATGGCTATTTTTGTGCCTGACGCGGTGCGTAGTGGCATAGGGTGGTTTTGAGGCTGAAGGCAGCAGTAAAGCCCGCAGCCCCCACGTCTGTGGGGCTACGCAAGCGGTTCCCAAAGAGCTTTAGAACAAGGCATAGTTTTCCCTGCTGGCTCTTTGGGCGGGGGACCCATCTCCAGCCGTATGGCCATTTTTGTGCCTGGCGCGGTGCGTAGTGGGAAAGGGTGGTTTTGACGCTGAAGGCAGCAGGAAAGCCCGCAGCCCCCAGGTCTGTGGGGCTACGCAAGCGGTTCACCAAAGAGCTTTAGAACAAGGCATAGTTTTCCCTGCTGGCTCTTTGGGCAGGGGACCCATCTCCAGCCGTATGGCCATTTTTGTCCCTGGCCCGGCGCCAAGTGGGAAAGGGTGGTGTTGAGGCTGAAGGCAGCAGCAAAGACTGCAGCCCCCAGGTCTGTGGGGCCAAGCAAGCGGTTCCCAAAGAGCTTTAGAACAAGGCATAGTTTTCCCTGCTGGCTCTTTGGGCGGGGGACCCATCTCCAGCCGTATGGCCATTTTTGTGCCTGGCGCGGCGCCAAGTGGGTAAGGGTGGTGTCGAGGCTGAAGGCAGCAGGAAAGCCCGCAGCCCCCACGTCTGTGGGGCCAAGCAAGCGGTTCCCAAAGAGCTTTAGAACAAGGCATAATTTTCCCTGCTGGCTCTTTGGGCGGGGGACCCATCTCCAGCCGTATGGCCATTTTTGTGCCTGGCGCGGTGCGTAGTGGGAAAGGGTGGTTTTGACGCTGAAGGCAGCAGGAAAGCCCGCAGCCCCCAGGTCTGTGGGGCTACGCAAGCGGTTCCCAAAGAGCTTTAGAACAAGGCATAGTTTTCCCTGCTGGCTCTTTGGGCGGGGGACCCATCTCCAGCCGTATGGCCATTTTTGTGCCTGGCGCGGCGCCAAGTGGGTAAGGGTGGTGTCAAGGCTGAAGGCAGCAGCAAAGCCTGCAGCCCCCAGGTCTGTGGGGCCAAGCAAGCGGTTCCCAAAGAGCTTTAGAAGAAGGCATAGTTTTCCCTGCTGGCTCTTTGGGCATGGGACCCATCTCCAGCCGTATGGCCATTTTTGTCCCTGGCCCGGCGCCAAATGGAAAGGGTGGCTTTGAGGCTGAAGGCAGCAGGAAAGCCTGCAGCCCCCAGGTCTGTGGGGCTACGCAAGCGGTTCCCAAAGAGCTTTAGAACAAGGCATAGTTTTCCCTGCTGGCTCTTTGGGCGGGGGACCCATCTCCAGCCATATGGCCATTTTTGTGCCTGGCGAAGCCCCAAGTGCGAAAGGGTGGCTTTGAGGCTGAAGGCAGCAGGAAAGCCCGCAGCCCCCAGGTCTGTGGGGCTACGCAAGCGGTTCCCAAAGAGCTTTAGAACAAGGCATAGTTTTCCCTGCTGGCTCTTTGGGCGGGGGACCCATCTCCAGCCGTATGGCCATTTTTGAACCTGGAGCAGTGCCAAGTGGGAAAGGGTGGTGTCGTGGCTGAAGGCAGCAGGAAAGCCCGCAGCCCCCAGGTCTGTGGGGCTACGCAAGCAGTTCCCAAAGAGCTTTAGAACAAGGCATAGTTTTCCCTGCTGGCTCTTTGGGCGGGGGACCCATCTCCAGCCATAGGCCATTTTTGTGCCTGGCCCGGCGCCCAGTGGGAAAGGGTGCCTTTGAGGCTTGAAGGCAGCAGGAAAGCCCGCAGCCCCCACGTCTGTGGGGCTACGCAAGCGGTTCCCAAAGAGCTTTAGAACAAGGCATAATTTTCCCTGCTGGCTCTTTGGTCGGGGGACCCATCTCCAGCCATATGGCCATTTTTGTGCCTGGCCGGGGGCCAAGTGGGAAAGGGTGGTTTTGAGGCTGAAGGCAGCAGGAAAGCCCGCAGCCCCCACGTGTGTGGGGCTACGCAAGCGGTTCCCAAAGAGCTTTAGAACAAGGCATAGTTTTCCCTGCTGGCTCTTTGGGCATGGGACCCATCTCCAGCCATAGGCCATTTTTGTGCTTGATAGGGCGCCAAGTGGGAAAGGGTGGTGTCGAGGCTAAAGGCAGCAGGAAAGCCCGCAGCCCCCAGGTCTGTGCGGCTACGCAAGCGGTTCCCAAAGAGCTTTAGAACAAGGCATAATTTTCCCTGCTGGCTCTTTGGGCGGGGGACCCATCTCCAGCCGTATGGCCATTTTTGTGCCTGGCCGGGGGCCAAGTGGGAAAGGGTGGTGTCGAGGCTAAAGGCAGCAGGAAAGCCCGCAGCCCCCAGGTCTGTGGAGCTACGCAAGCAGTTCCCAAAGAGCTTTAGAACAAGGCATAGTTTTCCCTGCTGGCTCTTTGGGCGGGGGACCCATCTCCAGCCGTATGGCCATTTTTGTGCATGGCGCAGCGCCAAGTGGGAAAGGGTGGCTTTGAGGCTGAAGGCAGCAGGAAAGCCCGCAGCCCCCAGGTCTGTGGGGCTACGCAAGCGGTTCCCAAAGACCTTTAGAACAAGGCATAGTTTTCCCTGCTGGCTCTTTGGGCATGGGACCCATCTCCACCCATAGGCCATTTTTGTGCCTGATAGGGCGCCAAGTGAGAAAGGGTGGCTTTGAGGCTTAAGACAGCAGGAAAGCCTGCAGCCCCCAGGTCTGTGGGGCTACGCAAGCGGTTCCCAAAGAGCTTTAGAACAAGGCATAGTTTTCCCTGCTGGCTCTTTGGGTGGGGGACCCATCTCCAGCCGTATGGCTATTTTTGTGCCTGACGCGGTGCGTAGTGGCATAGGGTGGTTTTGAGGCTGAAGGCAGCAGTAAAGCCCGCAGCCCCCACGTCTGTGGGGCCAAGCAAGCGGTTCCCAAAGAGCTTTAGAACAAGGCATAGTTTTCCCTGCTGGCTCTTTGGGCGGGGGACCCATCTCCAGCCGTATGGCCATTTTTGTGCCTGGCGCGGTGCGTAGTGGGAAAGGGTGGTTTTGACGCTGAAGGCAGCAGGAAAGCCCGCAGCCCCCAGGTCTGTGGGGCTACGCAAGCGGTTCACCAAAGAGCTTTAGAACAAGGCATAGTTTTCCCTGCTGGCTCTTTGGGCAGGGGACCCATCTCCAGCCGTATGGCCATTTTTGTCCCTGGCCCGGCGCCAAGTGGGAAAGGGTGGTGTTGAGGCTGAAGGCAGCAGCAAAGACTGCAGCCCCCAGGTCTGTGGGGCCAAGCAAGCGGTTCCCAAAGAGCTTTAGAACAAGGCATAGTTTTCCCTGCTGGCTCTTTGGGCGGGGGACCCATCTCCAGCCGTATGGCCATTTTTGTGCCTGGCGCGGCGCCAAGTGGGAAAGGGTGGCTTTGAGTCTGAAGGCAGCAGGAAAGCCCGCAGCCCCCACGTCTGTGGGGCCAAGCAAGCGGTTCCCAAAGAGCTTTAGAACAAGGCATAGTTTTCCCTGCTGGCTCTTTGGGCGGGGGACCCATCTCCAGCCGTATGGCCATTTTTGTGCCTGGCGCGGTGCGTAGTGGGAAAGGGTGGTTTTGACGCTGAAGGCAGCAGGAAAACCCGCAGCCCCCAGGTCTGTGGGGCTACGCAAGCGGTTCCCAAAGAGCTTTAGAACAAGGCATAGTTTTCCCTGCTGGCTCTTTGGGCGGGGGACCCATCTCCAGCCGTATGGCCATTTTTGTGCCTGGCGCGGTGCGTAGTGGGAAAGGGTGGTTTTGACGCTGAAGGCAGCAGGAAAGCCCGCAGCCCCCAGGTCTGTGGGGCTACGCAAGCGGTTCCCAAAGAGCTTTAGAAGAAGGCATAGTTTTCCCTGCTGGCTCTTTGGGCATGGGACCCATCTCCAGCCGTATGGCCATTTTTGTCCCTGGCCCGGCGCCAAATGGAAAGGGTGGCTTTGAGGCTGAAGGCAGCAGGAAAGCCCGCAGCCCCCAGGTCTGTGGGGCTACGCAAGCGGTTCCCAAAGAGCTTTAGAACAAGGCATAGTTTTCCCTGCTGGCTCTTTGGGCGGGGGACCCATCTCCAGCCATATGGCCATTTTTGTGCCTGGCGAAGCCCCAAGTGCGAAAGGGTGGCTTTGAGGCTGAAGGCAGCAGGAAAGCCCGCAGCCCCCAGGTCTGTGGGGCTACGCAAGCGGTTCCCAAAGAGCTTTAGAACAAGGCATAGTTTTCCCTGCTGGCTCTTTTGGCAGGGGACCCATCTCCAGCCGTATGGCCATTTTTGAACCTGGAGCAGTGCCAAGTGGGAAAGGGTGGTGTCGTGGCTGAAGGCAGCAGGAAAGCCCGCAGCCCCCAGGTCTGTGGGGCTACGCAAGCAGTTCCCAAAGAGCTTTAGAACAAGGCATAGTTTTCCCTGCTGGCTCTTTGGGCGGGGGACCCATCTCCAGCCATAGGCCATTTTTGTGCCTGGCCCGGCGCCCAGTGGGAAAGGGTGGCTTTGAGGCTTGAAGGCAGCAGGAAAGCCCGCAGCCCCCACGTCTGTGGGGCTACGCAAGCGGTTCCCAAAGAGCTTTAGAACAAGGCATAATTTTCCCTGCTGGCTCTTTGGTCGGGGGACCCATCTCCAGCCATATGGCCATTTTTGTGCCTGGCCGGGGGCCAAGTGGGAAAGGGTGGTTTTGAGGCTGAAGGCAGCAGCAAAGCCCGCAGCCCCCACGTGTGTGGGGCTACGCAAGCGGTTCCCAAAGAGCTTTAGAACAAGGCATAGTTTTCCCTGCTGGCTCTTTGGGCATGGGACCCATCTCCAGCCATAGGCCATTTTTGTGCTTGATAGGGCGCCAAGTGGGAAAGGGTGGTGTCGAGGCTAAAGGCAGCAGGAAAGCCCGCAGCCCCCAGGTCTGTGCGGCTACGCAAGCGGTTCCCAAAGAGCTTTAGAACAAGGCATAATTTTCCCTGCTGGCTCTTTGGGCGGGGGACCCATCTCCAGCCGTATGGCCATTTTTGTGCCTGGCCGGGGGCCAAGTGGGAAAGGGTGGTGTCGAGGCTAAAGGCAGCAGGAAAGCCCGCAGCCCCCAGGTCTGTGGAGCTACGCAAGCAGTTCCCAAAGAGCTTTAGAACAAGGCATAGTTTTCCCTGCTGGCTCTTTGGGCGGGGGACCCATCTCCAGCCGTATGGCCATTTTTGTGCATGGCGCAGCGCCAAGTGGGAAAGGGTTGCTTTGAGGCTGAAGGCAGCAGGAAAGCCCGCAGCCCCCAGGTCTGTGGGGCTACGCAAGCGGTTCCCAAAGACCTTTAGAACAAGGCATAGTTTTCCCTGCTGGCTCTTTGGGCATGGGACCCATCTCCACCCATAGGCCATTTTTGTGCCTGATAGGGCGCCAAGTGAGAAAGGGTGGCTTTGAGGCTAAAGACAGCAGGAAAGCCTGCAGCCCCCAGGTCTGTGGGGCTACGCAAGCGGTTCCCAAAGAGCTTTAGAACAAGGCATAGTTTTCCCTGCTGGCTCTTTGGGTGGGGGACCCATCTCCAGCCGTATGGCTATTTTTGTGCCTGACGCGGTGCGTAGTGGCATAGGGTGGTTTTGAGGCTGAAGGCAGCAGGAACGCCCGCAGCCCCCACGTCTGTGGGGCCAAGCAAGCGGTTCCCAAAGAGCTTTAGAACAAGGCATAGTTTTCCCTGCTGGCTCTTTGGGCATGGGACCCATCTCCAGCCGTATGGCCATTTTTGTCCCTGGCCCGGCGCCAAGTGGGAAAGGGTGGCTTTGAGGCTGAAGGCAGCAGGAAAGCCCGCAGCCCCCAGGTCTGTGGGGCTACGCAAGCGGTTCCCAAAGAGCTTTAGAACAAGGCATAGTTTTCCCTGCTGGCTCTTTGGGTGGGG
This sequence comes from Rissa tridactyla, assembly GCF_028500815.1. Lineage (NCBI taxonomy): Eukaryota > Metazoa > Chordata > Aves > Charadriiformes > Laridae > Rissa > Rissa tridactyla. The sequence continues at coordinate 159,711 of NW_026529342.1, read as the reverse complement.
GACCCATCTCCAGCCGTATGGCCATTTTTGTGCCTGATAGGGCGCCAAGTGGGAAAGGGTGGTGTCGAGGCTGAAGACAGCAGGAAAGCCCGCAGCCCCCACGTCTGTGGGGCCAAGCAAGCGGTTCCCAAAGAGCTTTAGAACAAGGCATAGTTTTCCCTGCTGGCTCTTTGGGCATGGGACCCATCTCCAGCCATAGGCCATTTTTGTGCCTGATAGGGCGCCAAGTGGGAAAGGGTGGCTTTGAGGCTGAAGACAGCAGGAAAGCCTGCAGCTCCCAGGTCTGTGGGGCTATGCAAGCGGTTCCCAAAGAGCTTTAGAACAAGGCATAGTTTTCCCTGCTGGCTCTTTGGGCGGGGGACCCATCTCCAGCCGTATGGCCATTTTTGTGCCTGGCGCGGCGCCAAGTGGGAAAGGGTGGTGTCGAGGCTGAAGGCAGCAGGAAAGCCCGCAGCCCCCAGGTCTGTGGGGCTACGCAAGCGGTTCCCAAAGAGCTTTAGAACAAGGCATAGTTTTCCCTGCTGGCTCTTTGGGTGGGGGACCCATCTCCAGACGTATGGCTATTTTTGTGCCTGGCGCGGTGCGTAGTGGCATAGGGTGGTTTTGAGGCTGAAGGCAGCAGGAATCCCGCAGCCCCCACGTCTGTGGGGCCAAGCAAGCGGTTCCCAAAGAGCTTTAGAACAAGGCATAGTTTTCCCTGCTGGCTCTTTGGGCGGGGGACCCATCTCCAGCCATATGGCCATTTTTGAGCCTGGAGCAGTGCCAAGTGGGAAAGGGTGGTGTCGAGGCTGAAGGCAGCAGGAAAGCCCGCAGCCCCCACGTCTGTGGGGCCAAGCAAGCGGTTCCCAAAGAGCTTTAGAACAAGGCATAGTTTTCCCTGCTGGCTCTTTGGGCATGGGACCCATCTCCAGCCATAGGCCATTTTTGTGCCTGGCGCCAAGTGGGAAAGGGTGGCTTTGAGGCTGAAGGCAGCAGCAAAGCCCGCAGCCCCCAGGTCTGTGGGGCTACGCAAGCGGTTCCCAAAGAGCTTTAGAACAAGGCATAGTTTTCCCTGCTGGCTCTTTGGGCGGGGGACCCATCTCCAGCCGTATGGCCATTTTTGAGCCTGGCGCAGCGCCAAGTGGGAAAGGGTGGTGTCGAGCCTGAAGGCAGCAGGAAAGCCCGCAGCCCCCAGGTCTGTGGGGCTACGCAAGCGGTTCCCAAAGAGCTTTAGAACAAGGCATAGTTTTCCCTGCTCGCTCTTTGGGCGGGGGACCCATCTCCAGCCGTATGGCCATTTTTGTGCCTGGCGAAGCCCCAAGAGGGAAAGGGTGGCTTTGAATCTGAAGGCAGCAGGAAAGCCCGCAGCCCCCAGGTCTGTGGGGCTACGCAAGCGGTTCCCAAAGAGCTTTAGAACAAGGCATAGTTTTCCCTGCTGGCTCTTTTGGCAGGGGACCCATCTCCAGCCGTATGGCCATTTTTGTGCCTGGCGCGGTGCGTAGTGGGAAAGGGTGGTGTTGAGGCTGAAGGCAGCAGCAAAGACTGCAGTCCCCAAGTTTGTGGGGCCAAGCAAGCGGTTCCCAAAGAGCTTTAGAACAAGGCATAGTTTTCCCTGCTGGCTCTTTGGGCGGGGGACCCATCTCCAGCCGTATGGCCATTTTTGTGCCTGGCGCGGCGCCAAGTGGGAAAGGGTGGTGTCGAGGCTGAAGGCAGCAGCAAAGCCCGCAGCCCCCAGGTCTGTGGGGCTACGCAAGCGGTTCCCAAAGAGCTTTAGAACAAGGCATAGTTTTCCCTGCTGGCTCTTTGGGCGGGGGACCCATCTCCAGCCGTATGGCCATTTTTGTGCCTGGCGCAGCGCCAAGTGGGAAAGGGTGGTTTTGAGGCTGAAGGCAGCAGCAAAGCCCGCAGCCCCCAGGTCTGTGGGGCTACGCAAGCGGTTCCCAAAGAGCTTTAGAACAAGGCATAGTTTTCCCTGCTGGCTCTTTGGGCGGGGGACCCATCTCCAGCCGTATGGCCATTTTTGTGCCTGGCCGGGGGCCAAGTGGGAAAGGGTGGTTTTGAGGCTGAAGGCAGCAGGAAAGCCCGCAGCCCCCAGGTCTGTGCGGCTACGCAAGCGGTTCCCAAAGAGCTTTAGAACAAGGCATAGTTTTCCCTGCTGGCTCTTTGGGCATGGGACCCATCTCCAGCCATAGGCCATTTTTGTGCTTGATAGGGCGCCAAGTGTGAAAGGGTTGCTTTGAGGCTGAAGACAGCAGGAAAGCCCGCAGCCCCCAGGTCTGTGGGGCTACGCAAGCGGTTCCCAAAGAGCTTTAGAACAAGGCATAGTTTTCGCTGCTGGCTCTCTGGGCGGGGGACCCATCTCCAGCCGTATGGCCATTTTTGAGCCTGGCGCGGCGCCAGGTGGGAAAGGGTGGCTTTGAGGCTGAAGGCAGGAGCAAAGCCTGCAGCCCCCAGGTCTGTGGTGCTACGCAAGCGGTTCCCAAAGAGCTTTAGAACAAGCCATAGTTTTCCCAGCTGGCTCTTAGGGCATGGGACCCATCTCCAGCCATAGGCCATTTTTGTGCCTGGCGCGAAGCCAAGTGGGAAAGGGTGCTGTCGAGGCTGAAGGCAGCAGGAAAGCCCGCAGCCCCAAGGTCTGTGGGGCTACGCAAGCGGTTCCCAAAGAGCTTTAGAACAAGGCATAGTTTTCCCTGCTGGCTCTTTGGGCGGGGGACCCATCTCCAGTCGTATGGCTATTTTTATGCCTGGCGTGTTGCGTAGTGGGAAAGGGTGGTTTTGAGGCTGAAGGCAGCAGGAAAGCCTGCAGCCCCCAGGTCTGTGGGGCTACGCAAGCGGTTCCCAAAGAGCTTTAGAACAAGGCATAGTTTTCCCTACTGGCTCTTTGGGCGGGGGACCCATCTCCAGCCGTATGGCCATTTTTGTGCCTGATGCGGCGCAAAGTGGGAAAGGGTGGCTTTGAGGCTGAAGGCAGGAGGAAAGCCCGCAGCCCCCAGGTCTGTGCGGCTACGCAAGCGGTTCCCAAAGAGCTTTAGAACAAGGCATAGTTTTCCCTGCTGGCTCTTTGGGCGGGGGACCCATCTCCAGCCGTACGGCCATTTTTGTGCCTGGCGCGGAGCCAAGAGGGAAAGGGTGGTGTCGAGGCTAAAGGCAGCAGGAAAGCCCGCAGCCCCCAGGTCTGTGGGGCTACACAAGCGGTTCCCAAAGAGCTTTAGAACAAGGCATAGTTTTCCCTGCTGGCTCTTTGGGTGGGGGACCCATCTCCAGCCGTATGGCCATTTTTGTCCCTGGCCCGGCGCCAAGTGGGAAAGGGTGGTGTTGAGGCTGAAGGCAGCAGCAAAGACTGCAGCCCCCAGGTCTGTGGGGCCAAGCAAGCGGTTCCCAAAGAGCTTTAGAACAAGGCATAGTTTTCCCTGCTGGCTCTTTGGGCGGGGGACCCATCTCCAGCCGTATGGCCATTTTTGTGCCTGGCGCGGCGCCAAGTGGGAAAGGGTGGCTTTGAGGCTGAAGGCAGCAGCAAAGCCCGCAGCCCCCAGGTCTGTGGGGCTACGCAAGCGGTTCCCAAAGAGCTTTAGAACAAGGCATAGTTTTCCCTGCTGGCTCTTTGGGCATGGGACCCATCTCCAGCCATATGGCCATTTTTGTGCCTGGCCCGGCGCCAAGAGGGAAAGGGTGGTGTCGAGGCTAAAGGCAGCAGGAAAGCCCGCAGCCCCCAGGTCTGTGGGGCTACGCAAGCGGTTCCCAAAGAGCTTTAGAACAAGGCATAGTTTTCCCTGCTGGCTCTTTGGGCGGGGGACCCATCTCCAGCCTTATGGCCATTTTTGTGCATGGCGCAGCGCCAAGTGGGAAATGGTGGTATCGAGGCTGAAGGCAGCAGGAAAGCCCGCAGCCCCCACGTCTGTGGGGCTACGCAAGCGGTTCCCAAAGAGCTTTAGAACAAGGCATAGTTTTCCCTGCTGGCTCTTTGGGCATGGGACCCATCTCCACCCATAGGCCATTTTTGTGCCTGATAGGGCGCCAAGTGGGAAAGGGTGGCTTTGAGGCTGAAGACAGCAGGAAAGCCTGCAGCCCCCAGGTCTGTGGGGCTACGCAAGCGGTTCCCAAAGAGCTTTAGAACAAGGCATAGTTTTCCCTGCTGGCTCTTTGGGTGGGGGACCCATCTCCAGCCGTATGGCTATTTTTGTGCCTGACGCGGTGCGTAGAGGCATAGGGTGGTTTTGAGGCTGAAGGCAGCAGGAAAGCCCGCAGCCCCCACGTCTGTGGGGCCAAGCAAGCGGTTCCCAAAGAGCTTTAGAACAAGGCATAGTTTTCCCTGCTGGCTCTTTGGGCGGGGGACCCATCTCCAGCCGTATGGCCATTTTTGTGCCTGGCGCGGCGCCAAGTGGGAAAGGGTGGTGTCGAGGCTGAAGGCAGCAGCAAAGCCTGCAGCCCCCAGGTCTGTGGGGCCAAGCAAGCGGTTCCCAAAGAGCTTTAGAACAAGGCATAGTTTTCCCTGCTGGCTCTTTGGGCATGGGACCCATCTCCAGCCGTATGGCCATTTTTGTCCCTGGCCCGGCGCCAAGTGGAAAGGGTGGCTTTGAGGCTGAAGGCAGCAGGAAAGCCCGCAGCCCCCAGGTCTGTGGGGCTACGCAAGCGGTTCCCAAAGAGCTTTAGAACAAGGCATAGTTTTCCCTGCTCGCTCTTTGGGCGGGGGACCCATCTCCAGCCATATGGCCATTTTTGTGCCTGGCGAAGCCCCAAGTGCGAAAGGGTGGCTTTGAGGCTGAAGGCAGCAGGAAAGCCCGCAGCACCCAGGTCTGTGGGGCTACGCAAGCGGTTCCCAAAGAGCTTTAGAACAAGGCATAGTTTTCCCTGCTGGCTCTCTGGGAGGGGGACCCATCTCCAGCCGTATGGCCATTTTTGTGCCTGGCCCGGCGCCAAGAGGGAAAGGGTGGCTTTGAGACTGAAGGCAGCAGGAAAGCCCGCAGCCCCCAGGTCTGTGGGGCTACGCAAGCGGTTCCCAAAGAGCTTTAGAACAAGGCATAGTTTTCCCTGCTGGCTCTCTGGGCGGGGGACCAATCTCCAGCCGTATGGCCATTTTTGAGCCTGGAGCAGTGCCAAGTGGGAAAGGGTGGTGTCGAGGCTGAAGGCAGCAGGAAAGCCCGCAGCCCCCAGGTCTGTGGGGCTACGCAAGCAGTTCCCAAAGAGCTTTAGAACAAGGCATAATTTTCCCTGCTGGCTCTTTGGGCGGGGGACCCATCTCCAGCCATATGGCCATTTTTGTGCCTGGCGCAGCGCCAAGTGGGAAAGGGTGGTTTTGAGGCTGAAGGCAGCAGCAAAGCCTGCAGCCCCCAGGTCTGTGGGGCTACGCAAGCGGTTCCCAAACAGCTTTAGAACAAGGCATAATTTTCCCTGCTGGCTCTTTGGGCGGGGGACCCATCTCCAGCCGTATGGCCATTTTTGTGCCTGGCCGGGGGCCAAGTGGGAAAGGGTGGTTTTGAGGCTGAAGGCAGCAGGAAAGCACGCAGCCCCCACGTGTGTGGGGCTACGCAAGCGGTTCCCAAAGAGCTTTAGAACAAGGCATAGTTTTCCCTGCTGGCTCTTTGGGCATGGGACCCATCTCCAGCCATAGGCCATTTTTGTGCTTGATAGGGCGCCAAGTGGGAAAGGGTGGTGTCGAGGCTGAAGGCAGCAGGAAAGCCCGCAGCCCCCAGGTCTGTGGGGCTACCCAAGCGGTTCCCAAAGAGCTTTAGAACAAGGCATAATTTTCCCTGCTGGCTTTTTGGGCGGGGGACCCATCTCCAGCCGTACGGCCATTTTTGTGCCTGGCGCGGCGCCAAGAGGGAAAGGGTGGTGTCGAGGCTAAAGGCAGCAGGAAAGCCCGCAGCCCCCAGGTCTGTGGAGCTACGCAAGCAGTTCCCAAAGAGCTTTAGAACAAGGCATAGTTTTCCCTGCTGGCTCTTTGGGCGGGGGACCCATCTCCAGCCGTATGGCCATTTTTGTGCATGGCGCAGCGCCAAGTGGGAAAGGGTGGCTTTGAGGCTGAAGGCAGCAGGAAAGCCCGCAGCCCCCAGGTCTGTGGGGCTACGCAAGCGGTTCCCAAAGAGCTTTAGAACAAGGCATAGTTTTCCCTGCTGGCTCTTTGGGCATGGGACCCATCTCCACCCATAGGCCATTTTTGTGCCTGATAGGGCGCCAAGTGAGAAAGGGTGGCTTTGAGGCTTAAGACAGCAGGAAAGCCTGCAGCCCCCACGTCTGTGGGGCTACGCAAGCGGTTCCCAAAGAGCTTTAGAACAAGGCATAGTTTTCCCTGCTGGCTCTTTGGGTGGGGGACCCATCTCCAGCCGTATGGCTATTTTTGTGCCTGACGCGGTGCGTAGTGGCATAGGGTGGTTTTGAGGCTGAAGGCAGCAGGAAAGCCCGCAGCCCCCACGTCTGTGGGGCCAAGCAAGCGGTTCCCAAAGAGCTTTAGAACAAGGCATAGTTTTCCCTGCTGGCTCTTTGGGCGGGGGACCCATCTCCAGCCGTATGGCCATTTTTGTGCCTGGCGCGGTGCGTAGTGGGAAAGGGTGGTTTTGACGCTGAAGGCAGCAGGAAAGCCCGCAGCCCCCAGGTCTGTGGGGCTACGCAAGCGGTTCACCAAAGAGCTTTAGAACAAGGCATAGTTTTCCCTGCTGGCTCTTTGGGCAGGGGACCCATCTCCAGCCGTATGGCCATTTTTGTCCCTGGCCCGGCGCCAAGTGGGAAAGGGTGGTGTTGAGGCTGAAGGCAGCAGCAAAGACTGCAGCCCCCAGGTCTGTGGGGCTACGCAAGCGGTTCCCAAAGAGCTTTAGAACAAGGCATAGTTTTCCCTGCTGGCTCTTTGGGCGGGGGACCCATCTCCAGCCGTATGGCCATTTTTGTGCCTGGCCCGGCGCCAAGTGGGAAAGGGTGGCTTTGAGGCTGAAGGCAGCAGGAAAGCCCGCAGCCCCCAGGTCTGTGGGGCTACGCAAGCGGTTCCCAAAGAGCTTTAGAACAAGGCATAGTTTTCCCAGCTGGCTCTTAGGGCATGGGACCCATCTCCAGCCGTATGGCCATTTTTGAGCCTGGAGCAGTGCCAAGTGGGAAAGGGTGGTTTTGAGGGTGAAGGCAGCAGGAAAGCCCGCAGCCCCCAGGTCTGTGGGGCTACGCAAGCGGTTCCCAAAGAGCTTTAGAACAAGGCATAGTTTTCCCTGCTGGCTCTTTGGGCGGGGGACCCATCTCCAGCCGTATGGCCATTTTTGTGCCTGTCGCGGCGCCAAGTTTGAAAGGGTGGTGTCGAGGCTGAAGGCAGCAGGAAAGCCCGCAGCCCCCAGGTCTGTGGGGCCAAGCAAGCGGTTCCCAAAGAGCTTTAGAACAAGGCATAGTTTTCCCTGCTGGCTCTTTGGGCATGGGACCCATCTCCAGCCATAGGCCATTTTTGTGCTTGATAGGGCGCCAAGTGGGAAAGGGTGGTGTCAAGGCTGAAGGCAGCAGGAAAGCCCGCAGCCCCCAGGTGTGTGGGGCTACGCAAGCGGTTCCCAAAGAGCTTTAGAACAAGGCATAGTTTTCCCTGCTGGCTCTTTGGGCATGGGACCCATCTCCAGCCATAGGCCATTTTTGTGCTTGATAGGGCGCCAAGTGGGAAAGGGTTGCTTTGAGGCTGAAGACAGCAGGAAAGCCCGCAGCCCCCAGGTCTGTGGGCCTACGCAAGCGGTTCCCAAAGAGCTTTAGAACAAGGCATAGTTTTCCCAGCTGGCTCTTAGGGCATGGGACCCATCTCCAGCCATAGGCCATTTTTGTGCCTGGCGCGAAGCCAAGTGGGAAAGGGTGCTGTCGAGGCTGAAGGCAGCAGGAAAGCCCGCAGCCCCAAGGTCTGTGCGGCTACGCAAGCGGTTCCCAAAGAGCTTTAGAACAAGGCATAGTTTTCCCTGCTGGCTCTTTGGGCGGGGGACCCATCTCCAGTCGTATGGCTATTTTTATGCCTGGCGCGGTGCGTAGTGGGAAAGGGTGGTTTTGAGGCTGAAGGCAGCAGGAAAGCCTGCAGCCCCCAGGTCTGTGGGGCTACGCAAGCAGTTCCCAAAGAGCTTTAGAACAAGGCATAGTTTTCCCTGCTGGCTCTTTGGGCGGGGGACCCATCTCCAGCCGTATGGCCATTTTTGTGCCTGATGCGGCGCAAAGTGGGAAAGGGTGGCTTTGAGGCTGAAGGCAGCAGGAAAGCCCGCAGCCCCCAGGTCTGTGAGGCTACGCAAGCGGTTCCCAAAGAGCTTTAGAACAAGGCATAGTTTTCCCTGCTGGCTCTTTGGGCGGGGGACCCATCTCCAGCCGTACGGCCATTTTTGTGCCTGGCGCGGCGCCAAGAGGGAAAGGGTGGTGTCGAGGCTAAAGGCAGCAGGAAAGCCCGCAGCCCCCAGGTCTGTGGGGCTACGCAAGCGGTTCCCAAAGAGCTTTAGAACAAGGCATAGTTTTCCCTGCTGGCTCTTTGGGCGGGGGACCCATCTCCAGCCGTATGGCCATTTTTGTGCATGGCGCAGCGCCAAGTGGGAAATGGTGGTATCGAGGCTGAAGGCAGCAGGAAAGCCCGCAGCCCCCAGGTCTGTGGGGCTACGCAAGCGGTTCCCAAAGAGCTTTAGAACAAGGCATAGTTTTCCCTGCTGGCTCTTTGGGCATGGGACCCATCTCCACCCATAGGCCATTTTTGTGCCTGATAGGGCGCCAAGTGGGAAAGGGTGGCTTTGAGGCTGAAGACAGCAGGAAAGCCTGCAGCCCCCAGGTCTGTGGGGCTACGCAAGCGGTTCCCAAAGAGCTTTAGAACAAGGCATAGTTTTCCCTGCTGGCTCTTTGGGCGGGGGACCCATCTCCAGCCGTATGGCTATTTTTGTGCCTGACGCGGTGCGTAGTGGCATAGGGTGGTTTTGAGGCTGAAGGCAGCAGGAAAGCCCGCAGCCCCCACGTCTGTGGGGCCAAGCAAGCGGTTCCCAAAGAGCTTTAGAACAAGGCATAGTTTTCCCTGCTGGCTCTTTGGGCGGGGGACCCATCTCCAGCCGTATGGCCATTTTTGTGCCTGGCGCGGCGCCAAGTGGGTAAGGGTGGTGTCGAGGCTGAAGGCAGCAGCAAAGCCTGCAGCCCCCAGGTCTGTGGGGCCAAGCAAGCGGTTCCCAAAGAGCTTTAGAACAAGGCATAGTTTTCCCTGCTGGCTCTTTGGGCATGGGACCCATCTCCAGCCGTATGGCCATTTTTGTCCCTGACCCGGCGCCAAGTGGGAAAGGGTGGCTTTGAGGCTGAAGGCAGCAGGAAAGCCCGCAGCCCCCAGGTCTGTGGGGCTACGCAAGCGGTTCCCAAAGAGCTTTAGAACAAGGCATAGTTTTCCCTGCTCGCTCTTTGGGCGGGGGACCCATCTCCAGCCATATGGCCATTTTTGTGCCTGGCGAAGCCCCAAGTGCGAAAGGGTGGCTTTGAGGCTGAAGGCAGCAGGAAAGCCCGCAGCCCCCAGGTCTGTGGGGCTACGCAAGCGGTTCCCAAAGAGCTTTAGAACAAGGCATAGTTTTCCCTGCTGGCTCTTTGGGCATGGGACCCATCTCCAGCCATAGGCCATTTTTGTGCTTGATAGGGCGCCAAGTGGGAAAGGGTGGCTTTGAGGCTGAAGGCAGCAGCAAAGCCTGCAGCCCCCAGGTCTGTGGGGCCTAGCAAGCGGTTCCCAAAGAGCTTTAGAACAAGGCATAGTTTTCCCTGCTGGCTCTTTGGGCGGGGGACCCATCTCCAGCCACAGGCCATTTTTGTGCCTGGCCCGGCGCCCAGTGGGAAAGGGTGGCTTTGAGGCTTGAATGCAGCAGGAAAGCCCGCAGCCCCCAGGTCTGTAGGGCTACGCAAGCGGTTCCCAAAGAGCTTTAAAACAAGGCATAATTTTCCCTGCTGGCTCTTTGGGCGGGGGACCCATCTCCAGCCGTATGGCCATTTTTGTGCCTGGCCGGGGGCCAAGTGGGAAAGGGTGGTTTTGAGGCTGAAGGCAGCAGGAAAGCCCGCAGCCCCCAGGTGTGTGGGGCTACGCAAGCGGTTCCCAAAGAGCTTTAGAACAAGGCATAGTTTTCCCTGCTGGCTCTTTGGGCATGGGACCCATCTCCAGCCATAGGCCATTTTTGTTCTTGATAGGGCGCCAAGTGGGAAAGGGTGGTGTCGAGGCTGAAGGCAGCAGGAAAGCCCGCAGCCCCCAGGTCTGTGGGGCTACGCAAGCGGTTCCCAAAGAGCTTTAGAACAAGGCATAGTTTTCCCTGCTGGCTCTCTGGGCGGGGGACCCATCTCCAGCCGTATGGCCATTTTTGAGCCTGGCGCGGCGCCAGGTGGGAAAGGGTGGCTTTGAGGCTGAAGGCAGGAGCAAAGCCTGCAGCCCCCAGGTTTGTGGTGCTACGCAAGCGGTTCCCAAAGAGCTTTAGAACAAGGCATAGTTTTCCCAGCTGGCTCTTAGGGCATGGGACCCATCTCCAGCCATAGGCCATTTTTGTGCCTGGCGCGAAGCCAAGTGGGAAAGGGTGCTGTCGAGGCTGAAGGCAGCACAAACCCTGCAGCCCCAGGTCTGTGGGGCTACGCAAGCGGTTCCCAAAGAGCTTTAGAACAAGGCATAGTTTTCCCTGCTGGCTCTTTGGGCGGGGGACCCATCTCCAGCCGTATGGCCATTTTTGTGCCTGGCGCGGCGCCAAGAGGGAAAGGGTGGCTTTGAGGCTGAAGGCAGCAGGAAAGCCCGCAGCCCCCAGGTCTGTGGGGCTACGCAAGCGGTTCCCAAAGAGCTTTAGAACAAGGCATAGTTTTCCCTGCTGGCTCTCTGGGCGGGGGACCCATCTCCAGCCGTATGGCCATTTTTGAGCCTGGAGCAGTGCCAAGTGGGAAAGGGTGGTTTTGAGGGTGAAGGCAGCAGGAAAGCCCGCAGCCCCCAGGTCTGTGGGGCTACGCAAGCGGTTCCCAAAGAGCTTTAGAACAAGGCATAGTTTTCCCTGCTGGCTCTTTGGGCGGGGGACCCATCTCCAGCCGTATGGCCATTTTTGTGCCTGGCGCGGCGCCAAGTGGGAAAGGGTGGTGTCGAGGCTGAAGGCAGCAGGAAAGCCCGCAGCCCCCAGGTCTGTGGGGCCAAGCAAGCGGTTCCCAAAGAGCTTTAGAACAAGGCATAGTTTTCCCTGCTGGCTCTTTGGGCATGGGACCCATCTCCAGCCATAGGCCATTTTTGTGCTTGATAGGGCGCCAAGTGGGAAAGGGTGGCTTTGAGGCTGAAGGCAGCAGCAAAGCCTGCAGCCCCCAGGTCTGTGGGGCCAAGCAAGCGGTTCCCAAAGAGCTTTAGAACAAGGCATAGTTTTCCCTGCTGGCTCTTTGGGCATGGGACCCATCTCCAGCCATAGGCCATTTTTGTGCTTGATAGGGCGCCAAGTGGGAAAGGGTGGTGTCAAGGCTGAAGGCAGCAGGAAAGCCCGCAGCCCCCAGGTGTGTGGGGCTACGCAAGCGGTTCCCAAAGAGCTTTAGAACAAGGCATAGTTTTCCCTGCTGGCTCTTTGGGCATGGGACCCATCTCCAGCCATAGGCCATTTTTGTGCTTGATAGGGCGCCAAGTGGGAAAGGGTTGCTTTGAGGCTGAAGACAGCAGGAAAGCCCGCAGCCCCCAGGTCTGTGGGCCTACGCAAGCGGTTCCCAAAGAGCTTTAGAACAAGGCATAGTTTTCCCAGCTGGCTCTTAGGGCATGGGACCCATCTCCAGCCATAGGCCATTTTTGTGCCTGGCGCGAAGCCAAGTGGGAAAGGGTGCTGTCGAGGCTGAAGGCAGCAGGAAAGCCCGCAGCCCCAAGGTCTGTGGGGCTACGCAAGCGGTTCCCAAAGAGCTTTAGAACAAGGCATAGTTTTCCCTGCTGGCTCTTTGGGCGGGGGACCCATCTCCAGCCGTATGGCCATTTTTGTGCCTGATGCGGCGCAAAGTGGGAAAGGGTGGCTTTGAGGCTGAAGGCAGCAGGAAAGCCCGCAGCCCCCAGGTCTGTGAGGCTACGCAAGCGGTTCCCAAAGAGCTTTAGAACAAGGCATAGTTTTCCCTGCTGGCTCTTTGGGCGGGGGACCCATCTCCAGCCGTACGGCCATTTTTGTGCCTGGCGCGGCGCCAAGAGGGAAAGGGTGGTGTCGAGGCTAAAGGCAGCAGGAAAGCCCGCAGCCCCCAGGTCTGTGGGGCTACGCAAGCGGTTCCCAAAGAGCTTTAGAACAAGGCATAGTTTTCCCTGCTGGCTCTTTGGGCGGGGGACCCATCTCCAGCCGTATGGCCATTTTTGTGCATGGCGCAGCGCCAAGTGGGAAATGGTGGTATCGAGGCTGAAGGCAGCAGGAAAGCCCGCAGCCCCCAGGTCTGTGGGGCTACGCAAGCGGTTCCCAAAGAGCTTTAGAACAAGGCATAGTTTTCCCTGCTGGCTCTTTGGGCATGGGACCCATCTCCACCCATAGGCCATTTTTGTGCCTGATAGGGCGCCAAGTGGGAAAGGGTGGCTTTGAGGCTGAAGACAGCAGGAAAGCCTGCAGCCCCCAGGTCTGTGGGGCTACGCAAGCGGTTCCCAAAGAGCTTTAGAACAAGGCATAGTTTTCCCTGCTGGCTCTTTGGGCGGGGGACCCATCTCCAGCCGTATGGCTATTTTTGTGCCTGACGCGGTGCGTAGTGGCATAGGGTGGTTTTGAGGCTGAAGGCAGCAGGAAAGCCCGCAGCCCCCACGTCTGTGGGGCCAAGCAAGCGGTTCCCAAAGAGCTTTAGAACAAGGCATAGTTTTCCCTGCTGGCTCTTTGGGCGGGGGACCCATCTCCAGCCGTATGGCCATTTTTGTGCCTGGCGCGGCGCCAAGTGGGTAAGGGTGGTGTCGAGGCTGAAGGCAGCAGCAAAGCCTGCAGCCCCCAGGTCTGTGGGGCCAAGCAAGCGGTTCCCAAAGAGCTTTAGAACAAGGCATAGTTTTCCCTGCTGGCTCTTTGGGCATGGGACCCATCTCCAGCCGTATGGCCATTTTTGTCCCTGACCCGGCGCCAAGTGGGAAAGGGTGGCTTTGAGGCTGAAGGCAGCAGGAAAGCCCGCAGCCCCCAGGTCTGTGGGGCTACGCAAGCGGTTCCCAAAGAGCTTTAGAACAAGGCATAGTTTTCCCTGCTCGCTCTTTGGGCGGGGGACCCATCTCCAGCCATATGGCCATTTTTGTGCCTGGCGAAGCCCCAAGTGCGAAAGGGTGGCTTTGAGGCTGAAGGCAGCAGGAAAGCCCGCAGCCCCCAGGTCTGTGGGGCTACGCAAGCGGTTCCCAAAGAGCTTTAGAACAAGGCATAGTTTTCCCTGCTGGCTCTCTGGGCGGGGGACCCATCTCCAGCCGTATGGCCATTTTTGAGCCTGGAGCAGTGCCAAGTGGGAAAGGGTGGTTTTGAGGCTGAAGGCAGCAGGAAAGGCCGCAGCCCCCACGTGTGTGGGGCTACGCAAGCGGTTCCCAAAGAGCTTTAGAACAAGGCATAGTTTTCCCTGCTGGCTCTTTGGGCATGGGACCCATCTCCAGCCATAGGCCATTTTTGTGCTTGATAGGGCGCCAAGTGGGAAAGGGTGGCTTTGAGGCTGAAGGCAGCAGCAAAGCCTGCAGCCCCCAGGTCTGTGGGGCCAAGCAAGCGGTTCCCAAAGAGCTTTAGAACAAGGCATAGTTTTCCCTGCTGGCTCTTTGGGCGGGGGACCCATCTCCAGCCACAGGCCATTTTTGTGCCTGGCCCGGCGCCCAGTGGGAAAGGGTGGCTTTGAGGCTTGAATGCAGCAGGAAAGCCCGCAGCCCCCAGGTCTGTAGGGCTACGCAAGCGGTTCCCAAAGAGCTTTAAAACAAGGCATAATTTTCCCTGCTGGCTCTTTGGGCGGGGGACCCATCTCCAGCCGTATGGCCATTTTTGTGCCTGGCCGGGGGCCAAGTGGGAAAGGGTGGTTTTGAGGCTGAAGGCAGCAGGAAAGCCCGCAGCCCCCAGGTGTGTGGGGCTACGCAAGCGGTTCCCAAAGAGCTTTAGAACAAGGCATAGTTTTCCCTGCTGGCTCTTTGGGCATGGGACCCATCTCCAGCCATAGGCCATTTTTGTTCTTGATAGGGCGCCAAGTGGGAAAGGGTGGTGTCGAGGCTGAAGGCAGCAGGAAAGCCCGCAGCCCCCAGGTCTGTGGGGCTACGCAAGCGGTTCCCAAAGAGCTTTAGAACAAGGCATAGTTTTCCCTGCTGGCTCTCTGGGCGGGGGACCCATCTCCAGCCGTATGGCCATTTTTGAGCCTGGCGCGGCGCCAGGTGGGAAAGGGTGGCTTTGAGGCTGAAGGCAGGAGCAAAGCCTGCAGCCCCCAGGTTTGTGGTGCTACGCAAGCGGTTCCCAAAGAGCTTTAGAACAAGGCATAGTTTTCCCAGCTGGCTCTTAGGGCATGGGACCCATCTCCAGCCATAGGCCATTTTTGTGCCTGGCGCGAAGCCAAGTGGGAAAGGGTGCTGTCGAGGCTGAAGGCAGCAGGAAAGCCTGCAGCCCCCAGGTGTGTGGGGCTACGCAAGCGGTTCCCAAAGAGCTTTAGAACAAGGCATAATTTTCCCTGCTGGCTCTTTGGGCGGGGGACCCATCTCCAGCCGTATGGCTATTTTTGTGCCTGGCGCGGTGCGTAGTGGCATAGGATGGTTTTGAGGCTGAAGGCAGCAGGAAAGCCTGCAGCCCCCAGGTCTGTGCGGCTACACAAGCGGATCACAAAGAGCTTTAAAAACAAGGCATAGTTTTCCCTGCTGGCTCTTTGGGCGGGGGACCCATCTCCAGCCGTATGGCCATTTTTGTGCCTGGCCCGCGCCAAGTGGGAAAGGGTGGCTTTGAGGCTGAAGGCAGCAGCAAAGCCCGCAGCCCCCAGGTCTGTGCGGCTACGCAAGCGGTTCCCAAAGAGCTTTAGAACAAGGCATAGTTTTCCCTGCTGGCTCTTTGGGCGGGGGACCCATCTCCAGCCGTACGGCCATTTTTGTGCATGGCGCAGCGCCAAGTGGGAAAGGGTGGCTTTGACGCTGAAGGCAGCACAAACCCTGCAGCCCCAGGTCTGTGGGGCTACGCAAGCGGTTCCCAAAGAGCTTTAGAACAAGGCATAGTTTTCCCTGCTGGCTCTTTGGGCGGGGGACCCATCTCCAGCCGTATGGCCATTTTTGTGCCTGGCGCGGCGCCAAGAGGGAAAGGGTGGCTTTGAGGCTGAAAGCAGCAGGAAAGCCCGCAGCCCCCAGGTCTGTGGGGCTACGCAAGCGGTTCCCAAAGAGCTTTAGAACAAGGCATAGTTTTCCCTGCTGGCTCTCTGGGCGGGGGACCCATCTCCAGCCGTATGGCCATTTTTGAGCCTGGAGCAGTGCCAAGTGGGAAAGGGTGGTTTTGAGGGTGAAGGCAGCAGGAAAGCCCGCAGCCCCCAGGTCTGTGGGGCTACGCAAGCGGTTCCCAAAGAGCTTTAGAACAAGGCATAGTTTTCCCTGCTGGCTCTTTGGGCGGGGGACCCATCTCCAGCCGTATGGCCATTTTTGTGCCTGGCGCGGCGCCAAGTGGGAAAGGGTGGTGTCGAGGCTGAAGGCAGCAGGAAAGCCCGCAGCCCCCAGGTCTGTGGGGCCAAGCAAGCGGTTCCCAAAGAGCTTTAGAACAAGGCATAGTTTTCCCTGCTGGCTCTTTGGGCATGGGACCCATCTCCAGCCATAGGCCATTTTTGTGCTTGATAGGGCGCCAAGTGGGAAAGGGTGGCTTTGAGGCTGAAGGCAGCAGCAAAGCCTGCAGCCCCCAGGTCTGTGGGGCCAAGCAAGCGGTTCCCAAAGAGCTTTAGAACAAGGCATAGTTTTCCCTGCTGGCTCTTTGGGCGGGGGACCCATCTCCAGCCACAGGCCATTTTTGTGCCTGGCCCGGCGCCCAGTGGGAAAGGGTGGCTTTGAGGCTTGAATGCAGCAGGAAAGCCCGCAGCCCCCAGGTCTGTGCGGCTACGCAAGCGGTTCCCAAAGAGCTTTAAAACAAGGCATAATTTTCCCTGCTGGCTCTTTGGGCGGGGGACCCATCTCCAGCCGTATGGCCATTTTTGTGCCTGGCCGGGGGTCAAGTGGGAAAGGGTGGTTTTGAGGCTGAAGGCAGCAGGAAAGCCCGCAGCCCCCAGGTGTGTGGGGCTACGCAAGCGGTTCCCAAAGAGCTTTAGAACAAGGCATAGTTTTCCCTGCTGGCTCTTTGGGCATGGGACCCATCACCAGCCATAGGCCATTTTTGTGCTTGATAGGGCGCCAAGTGGGAAAGGGTGGTGTCGAGGCTGAAGGCAGCAGGAAAGCCCGCAGCCCCCAGGTCTGTGGGGCTACGCAAGCGGTTCCCAAAGAGCTTTAGAATAAGGCATAGTTTTCCCTGCTGGCTCTTTGGGCGGGGGACCCATCTCCAGCCGTATGGCTATTTTTGTGCCTGGCGCGGTGCGTAGTGGCATAGGATGGTTTTGAGGCTGAAGGCAGCAGGAAAGCCTGCAGCCCCCAGGTCTGTGCGGCTACACAAGCGGATCACAAAGAGCTTTAGAACAAGGCATAGTTTTCCCTGCTGGCTCTTTGGGCGGGGGACCCATCTCCAGCCGTATGGCCATTTTTGCGCCTGGCCCGGCGCCAAGTGGGAAAGGGTGGCTTTGAGGCTGAAGGCAGCAGCAAAGCCCGCAGCCCCCAGGTCTGTGCGGCTACGCAAGCGGTTCCCAAAGAGCTTTAGAACAAGGCATAGTTTTCCCTGCTGGCTCTTTGGGCGGGGGACCCATCTCCAGCCGTACGGCCATTTTTGTGCATGGCGCAGCGCCAAGTGGGAAAGGGTGGCTTTGACGCTGAAGGCAGCACAAACCCTGCAGCCCCAGGTCTGTGGGGCTACGCAAGCGGTTCCCAAAGAGCTTTAGAACAAGGCATAGTTTTCCCCTGCTGGCTCTTTGGGCAGGGGACCCATCTCCAGCCGTATGGCCATTTTTGTGCCTGGCCCGGCGCCAAGTGGGAAAGGGTGGTTTTGAGGCTGAAGGCAGCAGAAAAGCCTGCAGCCCCCAGGTCTGTGGGGCCAAGCAAGCGGTTCCCAAAGAGCTTTAGAACAAGGCATAGTTTTCCCTGCTGGCTCTTTGGGCATGGGACCCATCTCCAGCCATAGGCCATTTTTGTGCCTGGCGCGGCGCCAAGTGGGAAAGGGTGGCTTTGAGGCTGAAGGCAGCAGGAAAGCCCGCAGCCCCCAGGTCTGTGGGGCTACGCAAGCGGTTCCCAAAGAGCTTTAGAACAAGGCATAGTTTTCCCTGCTGGCTCTTTTGGCAGGGGGCCCATCTCCAGCCATAGGCCATTTTTGTGCCTGGCCCGGCGCCAAGTGGGAAAGGGTGGTGTCGAGGCTGAAGGCAGCAGCAAAGCCTGCAGCCCCCAGGTCTGTGGGGCTACGCAAGCGGTTCCCAAAGAGCTTTAGAACAAGGCATAGTTTTCCCTGCTGGCTCTTTGGGCGGGGGACCCATCTCCAGCCATAGGCCATTTTTGTGCCTGGCGCGGCGCCAAATGGGAAAGGGTGGCTTTGACGCTGAAGGCATCAGCAAAGCCCGCAGCCCCCAGGTCTGTGGGGCCAAGCAAGCGGTTCCCAAAGAGCTTTAGAACAAGGCATAGTTTTCCCTGCTGGCTCTTTGGGCGGGGGACCCATCTCCAGCCATAGGCCATTTTTGTGCCTGGCGCGGCGCCAAGTGGGAAAGGGTGGTTTTGAGGCTGAAGGCAGCAGGAAAGCCCGCAGCCCCCAGGTCTGTGGGGCTACGCAAGCAGTTCCCAAAGAGCTTTAGAACAAGGCATAGTTTTCCCTGCTGGCGCTTTGGGCGGGGGAACCATCTCCAGCCGTATGGCCATTTTTGTGCCTGGCCCGGCGCCCAGTGGGAAAGGGTGGCTTTGAGGCTTGAAGGCAGCAGCAAAGCCTGCAGCCCCCAGGTCTGTGGGGCTACGCAAGCGGTTCCCAAAGAGCTTTAGAACAAGGCATAATTTTCCCTGCTGGCTCTCTGGGCGGGGGACCCATCTCCAGCCGTATGGCCATTTTTGTGCCTGGCCCGGCGCCAAGTGGGAAAGGGTGGTGTCGAGGCTAAAGGCAGCA
Organism: Rissa tridactyla; assembly: GCF_028500815.1. Classification (NCBI taxonomy): domain Eukaryota; kingdom Metazoa; phylum Chordata; class Aves; order Charadriiformes; family Laridae; genus Rissa; species Rissa tridactyla. The sequence goes on along the minus strand of NW_026529342.1, from coordinate 141,667 downwards.
GGAAAGCCCGCAGCCCCCAGGTCTGTGGGGCTACGCAAGCGGTTCCCAAAGAGCTTTAGAACAAGGCATAGTTTTCCCTGCTGGCTCTTTGGGCGGGGGACCCATCTGCAGACATATGGCCATTTTTGTGCCTGGCACGACGCCAAGTGGGAAAGGGTGGCTTTGAGGCAGAAGGCAGCAGGAAAGCCTGCAGCCCCCACGTCTGTGGGGCCAAGCAAGTGGTTCCCAAAGAGCTTTAGAACAAGGCATAGTTTTCCCTGCTGGTTCTTTGGGCGGGGGACCCATCTCCAGCCATAGGCCATTTTTGTGCCTGGAGCAGTGCCAAGTGGGAAAGGGTGGTGTCGAGGCTGAAGGCAGCAGGAAAGCCTGCAGCCCCCAGGTCTGTGCGGCTACGCAAGCGGTTCCCAAAGAGCTTTAGAACAAGGCATAGTTTTCCCTGCTGGCTCTTTGGGCGGGGGACCCATCTGCAGACATATGGCCATTTTTGTGCCTGGCACGACGCCAAGTGCGAAAGGGTGGCTTTGAGGCTGAAGGCAGCAGGAAAGCCTGCAGCCCCCAGGTCTGTGGGGCCAAGCAAGCGGTTCCCAAAGAGCTTTAGAACAAGGCATAGTTTTCCCTGCTGGCTCTTTGGGCGGGAGACCCATCTCCAGCCATAGGCCATTTTTGTGCCTGGCACGACGCCAAGTGGGAAAGGGTGGTGTCGAGGCTGAAGGTAGCAGCAAAGCCTGCAGCCCCCAGGTCTGTGGGGCCAAGCAAGCGGTTCCCAAAGAGCTTTAGAACAAGGCATAGTTTTCCCTGCTGGCTCTTTGGGCGGGGGACCCATCTCCAGCCGTATGGCCATTTTTGTGCCTGGCGCGGCGCCAAGTGGGAAAGTGTGGCTTTGAGGCTGAAGGCAGCAGCAAAGCCCGCAGCCCCCAGGTCTGTGGGGCTACGCAAGCAGTTCCCAAAGAGCTTTAGAACAAGGCATAGTTTTCCCTGCTGGCTCTTTAGGCATGGGACCCATCTCCAGCCATAGGCCATTTTTGTGCCTGATAGGGCGCCAAGTGGGAAAGGGTTGCTTTGAGGCTGAAGACAGCAGGAAAGCCCGCAGCCCCCAGGTCTGTGGGGCCAAGCAAGCGGTTCCCAAATAGCTTTAGAACAAGGCATAATTTTCCCTGCTGGCTCTTTGGGCGGGGGACCCATCTGCAGACATATGGCCATTTTTGTGCCTGGCACGACGCCAAGTGGGAAAGGGTGGCTTTGACGCTGAAGGCAGCAGGAAAGCCCTCAGCCCCCAGGTCTGTGGGGCTACGCAAGCGGTTCCCAAAGAGCTTTAGAACAAGGCATAGTTTTCCCTACTGGCTCTTTGGGCGGGAGACCCATCTCCAGCCATAGGCCATTTTTGTGCCTGGCGCGACACCAAGTGGGAAAGGGTGTTGTCGAGGCTGAAGGCAGCAGGAAAGCCCGCAGCCCCCAGGTCTGTGGGGCCAAGCAAGCGGTTCCCAAAGAGCTTTAGAACAAGGCATAGTTTTCCCTGCTGGCTCTTTGGGCATGGGACCCATCTCCAGCCATAGGCCATTTTTGTGCCTGATGCGGCGCCAAGTGGGTAAGGGTGGTGTCGAGGCTGAAGGCAGCAGGAAAGCCCGCAGCCCCAAGGTCTGTGGGGCCAAGCAAGCGGTTCCCAAAGAGCTTTAGAACAAGGCATAGTTTTCCCTGCTGGCTCCTTGGGCGGGGGACCCATCTCCAGCCATAGGCCATTTTTGTGCCTGGCGCGACGCCAAGTGGGAAAGGGTGGCTTTGAGGCTGAAGACAGCAGGAAAGCCTGCAGCCCCCAGGTCTGTGGGGCTACGCAAGCGGTTCCCAAAGAGCTTTAGAACAAGGCATAGTTTTCCCTGCTGGCTCCTTGGGCGGGGGGACCCATCTCCAGCCATAGGCCATTTTTGTGCCTGATGCAGCGCCTAGTGGGAAAGGGTGGCTTTGAGGCTGAAGGCAGCAGGAAAGCCTGCAGCCCCCAGGTCTGTGGGGCTATGGAAGCGGTTCCCAAAGAGCTTTAGAACAAGGCATAGTTTTCCCTGCTGGCTCTTTGGGCTGGAGACCCATCTCCAGCCGTATGGCCATTTTTGTGCCTGGCGCGGCGCCAAGTGGGAAAGGGTGGTTTTGAGGGTGAAGGCAGCAGGAAAGCCCGCAGCCCCCACGTCTGTGGGGCTACGCAAGCGGTTCCCAAAGAGCTTTAGAACAAGGCATAGTTTTCCCTGCTGGCTCTTTGGGCGGGGGACCCATATCCAGCCATATGGCCATTTTTATGCCTGGCGAAGCGCCAAGTGGGAAAGGGTGGTGTCGAGGCTGAAGGCAGCAGGAAAGCCTGCAGCCCCCAGGTCTGTGGGGCTACGCAAGCGGTTCCCAAAGAGCTTTAGAACAAGGCATAGTTTTCCCTGCTGGCTCTTTGGGCGGGGGACCCATCTCCAGCCGTATGGCCATTTTTGTGCCTGGCCCGGCGCCAAGCGGGAAAGGGTGGCTTTGAGGCTGAAGGCAGCAGGAGAGCCCGCAGCCCCCAGGTCTGTGCGGCTACGCAAGCGGTTCCCAAAGAGCTTTAGAACAAGGCATAGTTTTCCCTGCTGGCTCTTTGGGCGGGGGACCCATCTCCAGCCGTATGGCCATTTTTGTGCCTGGCGCGGTGCGTCGTGGGAAAGGGTGGTTTTGAGGCTGAAGGCAGCAGGAAAGCCTGCCGTCCGAGGGTTTCTTAATGCCTTTTCTTAATGATGTCTCCACAGTGTGAAGTTTTGCAGGATTTGAAAAAGTAATAGACACAGTGAAATTGAGTCTATTGGAAACTTCCATACTTTTCCCTCCCTCTAAAATCTCTGGTGTCCTGTAGTATCCACTGCCTGCAACTGCTTTTGCAGGAGCAGACAGATTGGTATCAAATTTAGAAAAAAGGGACATCATTAAGAGGATTCACTCGCCTTATTTTTCACCGGTGTGGCCAGTAAAGAAACCAAAAAGGCAATGGCATTTCACAGTAGATTACGGAAAATTAAACGCCAACACTGCACCTCTGACCGCTGCTGTTCCGAATATCACGGAAATTGTGACAATGATAAAAGGAGCTGCCCATCCTTGCAGGGTTGCCTTAGATTTTAAAGACATATTTTTTTATGATTCTCCTCCTTGAGCAGGACAAAGCGCAGTTTGCATTCACATGGAAAGGAGTGCAATATACCTTTAACCGCTTTCCACAAGGATACAAACATTCCCCCACTATTGCCCATAATGCTTTGGCTAAAGTGCTATCAGAGATTCCTGTTTCACAGGGATGTACAGTATACCAATATATTATTGATGACATCTTAATAGGGGAGAGAACCAAGAAAGTGTACAAGACATGATGGAAAACATCCGAAAAACATTATCAGATTTCGGATTGGAAATTCCCGACTCAAAGTGTCAGGGACCCGCACAGGAAGTTAAATTCCTGGGGGTCTGGTGGATTAAGGGAGCTGCTTCTGTCCCTCAGGATACCCTGAAAAAATAGAACATGGACAGAATCCTTCCAGCACGAAGGAGTTACAGCAAGTCCTGGGAACTTTAAGTTATTAGCGTAAACACATCCCTGGCTTTTCCATCATTGCTCGCCCCCTTTATTGTTTGCTCAAAAAAGGTAAATCCTGGGAGTCGACTGAACAACATACTAATGCACTAGAATTGCTAATAAAAGAGCTAAGGTTATTCCAACAACTTGGCCCCATACATCCAACTGACCCTGTCCATGTAGAATGGGGGCTCAGTGAACATGGTTCCCGTTGTAATTTATGCCAGAAGGGACCAGCAGGACCGGAGAGACCATTAGAATTTAGCTCTCACGCCTTTAATGATACTGAGAGCAGCTATTCAGACCTGGAGAAGGGTTTACTGTCCCTGGTGCGAGCATTGCAACGAGCAGAGCAGATAAGGAGATAACAGAGCGTGATTGTTCGGGGCCCTTTTCGCCTCCCAGATGTGGTCCTTAAAGGGACACCACCACCAGCTGGCATTCCCCAGAAACCCACAGTTCGAAAGTGGTATGCTTATTTAGAAGGCATTAATGATATCATGCCAGTCTCTGAAGGTAGTATCAAAGTATCCATGCTCCAGAAGGATAGAGATGGTGCCCTATTGTTCCAATCCCCACCAAACAGACCATCTCCAATCCAAGAAGCACCTCCTCTGAAAGCAGGCAGTGATCTTACAGGAGTGTGGTTTACTGGTGTGTCATCTCACCGTGAGAACAGCAAGTGGAAATACAAGGCCGTAGCACTGGAAGTAGCAACGGGGGAAAGAGCAATTGAAACAGGAGAAGGTAGGGCACAAGTAGGGGAACTCAGAGCCGTCCTACTAGCTGCACAACATGGAGCTACTTACATTTACACTGACTCATATGCTGTTTTTAAAGGAGCCACTGAATGGCTAGGACACTGGGCAGCCAACGATTGGCAGGTGAATAGAGTCCCAGTTTGGGAGACAGACAGTTGGAAGCAACTGTTGGAAATAGGAGGACAGAGACCATTGCACATTGCTTGGGTAAAAGGCCACGATCGTTCAAACTCGATCACTGCTCAGTTCAACCAACAGGTAGATAGCCTCACGCGGCTACAACAAATTGACACTGTAGATGATGGTCGGGAATGGTTACATATTAAGCCTGGCCACACAGGCCGTGCTGATCTGTATCAGGAAGGTCTAGCCCGGGGGTGGCCTGTGTCGGTTAAGCTGTGCGAACAAGTAGTAACTGCCTGGTCACAATGTCGCCTACGACTCAGCAAAGATCATCCGAGTAAGGCGCCTCCCTTACACATGCGGGACAAGAAAATGTTGTGGCATTCATGGCAGATTGATTATATTGGGCCCTTGAGATCATCAGGTGGGAAAAGATATGTCCTAGTCGGAGTGGAGATTATCTCCAGCCTCAGTATGGCCACTGGCTTCAAATCAGCTGCTGGGGACAACACAGTGAAAGGCCTAAAAGGGTGGTTCAGCACACTTCCCCTTCCCGAGGAAATCCAAAGTGATAACGGTTCACACTTTACCGCTACAGTGGTACAAGATTGGGCCAAAGAAGAAGGGATTCGATGGGTATTTCATACTCCCTATTATCCTCAGGCTAATGGCATTGTTGAATGCACCAACGGATTGGTTAAGCGTTTTGCAAAAACTCATAAATCATAAGGGAAGGTGAAGAAGGCACCTTGCCCACCGAAATTCGAAAAGTAATATGGGATAACGCAATTGAATTTGAGAGAAAATTTCAATCCTGGTGGTATCTGGTTAATTTCACCTACGATCCCACTGAGAGCAAAGCCACAGCTTTTGTCTTAACGATACGCAATGCCTCAGTATCCACCATATACCCAATCATCGCACTGGGGTTGAATCACCAAGGAGCTCTACTCTATCCAACACAGCACAGAGGTTGGGCACGACAAAATGAGACTAAATGGCAAACTGCTGATGTTGACGCATGCGTTTCACGAGACCAACAAGGATTCATTTGTGAGAGTAATACTCTCAAAGCACAAGACCTTTGTCTTGACACCAACCAGAATGCTTGTCACTTTGAGACACATCCCGATGAAACCCCAGAGACTGTGCTTGACTATATTGGGAAAGGGTGCGTTAGCATGAGGTCTCCCTGTAGTCTTGTATTATAGACGAGAAAGGCTTGAGACCATGGCCACTCTGGGTCTCTTTGACTACAAACAGGGAATAAAAAGGTGAAACTGAATAGCATCAATTCCATCTGCCAATTCGTCATTTTAGAATTTGGGCCTCCAAATAGCCATACATCATAAAAGTAGTATTATTGCCAGGTTCAATGTCAGGATTCCCTGGAGACATTCAAAGGTAGCGTAGGCCAATCCGTCTGTACAGCTCATCCAAGGTTCCTGTAAGACATAAAGGAAAAGAAAATCTGCTCGGTCTTATTCGACCGACGGGGTTAAAAAGAAGGTGCGGTCCACCGGGTGCTGATCCGGTGTATCTTCCCTGAACAATCCTTGGCTTCCCATGCATAGGGATTTTTGGGAGTAGCTAGCACCATTGGCACCGTCCCATTTTGAGGCATTTTCACTAACACAGGTAGTCCAGGGTGAAATCTTCCGGGGTATTTTCCCGGTTCATTGGCAGCCTTTGGCGAGATAATATTGGCAGGTACACAGAAAGCTTTCATTTTAGGACAGCCGTCTCCACTCCATTTGTTATTTAGTTGATAGATGGCATCATCCAATCGCAAATGCCAACCAGGTTCATGACTTTTTGCAAAACGCTTAACCAATCTATTGGTGCGTTCAACAATGCCATTAGCCTGGGGATAATAGGGAGTATGAAATACCCATCGAATCCCTTCTTCCTTGGCCCAATCTTGTACCACCGAAGCCGTAAAGTGTGAAACGTTATCACTCTGGATTTCGTCGGGAAGGGGAAGTGTGCTGAACCACCCTGTTAGGCCTTTCACTGTGTTGTCCCTCGTAGCTGGTTTGAAACTGCTGGCCATACTGAGGCTGGAGATAATCTCCACTCCTACCAGGACATATCTTTTCCCACCTGATGATCTCAAGGGCCCAATATAATCAAGCTGCCATGAATGCCACAACGCTTTCTTGTCCCGCATGTGTAAGGGAGGCGCCTTACTCGGATGATCTTTGCTGAGTCGTAGGCGACATTGTGAACAGGCAGTTACTATTTGTTCGCACAGCTTAACTGACACAAGCCACCCACCTTCCCGATACAGGTCAGGACGGCCTGTGCGGCCACGTTTAACATGTAACGATTCAAGTAAGCGTTCCCATTCCCGACCATCATCTACAATGTCAATTTGTTGTAGCCGCGTGAGGCCATCTACCTGTTGGTTGAACTGAGCAGTGATCGAGTTTGAACGATCGTGGCCTTTTACCCAAGCAATGTGCAATGGTCTCTGTCCTCCTATTTCCAACAGTTGCTTCCAATTATCTGTCTCCCAAACTGGGACTCTATTCACCTGCCAATCGTTGGCTGCCCAGTGTCCTAGCCATTCAGTGGCTCCTTTAAGAACAGCATATGACTCAGCGTAAAAGGAGGTGGCTCCATGTTGTGCAGCTAGTAGGACAGCTCTGAGTTCCCCTACCCTCCCCTATTTCAATTGCTCTTTCTCCCGTTGTTACTTCCAGTGCTACGGCCTTATATTTGCACTTATTTTTTTAACGGTGAGATGACGCACCAGTAAACCACACTCCTCTAAGATCACTGCTGTCCCTCAAAGGAGGTGCTTCTTGGATCGGAGATGGTCTGTTTGGTGGGGATTGGAACAATAGGGCACCATCTCTATCCTTTGGTATCCTTGTGAAGTAGCCTTGGATACTTTAACACTGCCTTCAGAGACTGGCTTGATTTCATTAATGCCTTCTAAATAAGCATACCACTTTCGAACTGTAGGTCTCTGGGCAATGCCAGCTGGTGGTGGTGTCCCTTTAAGGACCACATCTGGGAGGCGAAAAGGTCCCAGGAAAGATCACACTCTGTTCTCTTCTTATCTGCTCTGCTCGTTGCAACGCTCGCACCAGGGACAGTAAACCCTTCTCCAGGTCTGAATAGCTGCATTCAGTATCATTGAAGGAGTGTGAGCAAAATTCTAATGGTCTCTCCGGTCCTGCTGGTCCCTTCTGCCATAAATTACAACGGGAACCATGTTCACTGAGCCCCCATTCTACATGGACAGGGTCAGTTGGATGTATGGGGCCAAGTTGTTGGAATAACCTTAGCTCCTTTATTAGTAATTGCAGAGCATTAGTGTGTTGTTCAGTCCACACCCAGGATTTACCCTTTTTTGGCAAGCTATGAAGGGGGCGAGCAATGATGGAAAAGCCAGGGATGTGTTTACGCCAATAACTTAAAGTTCCCAGGACCTGCTGTAACTCCTTCGTGCTGGAAGGATTCTGTCCATGTTCTATTTTTTCAGGGTATCCTGAGGGACAGAAGCAGCTCCCTTAATCCACCAGACCCCCAGGAATTTAACTTCCTGTGCGGGTCCCTGACACTTTGAGTCGGGTCTACGTGAGGCACCCACTAACACTTCTGCCCTAGTCATTCGCTGCTCTCCCGGCAACCAGAGGTTAATTTTTGCAGTGGGGCATGTTTTTACCACACCATCAATTCCTGTGAAGTTGACTCTGCGTCGGGTGGGATTTATACCTAGAAGTTGTGCTGTTTCGTTAGTGATTGCAGACATTTGGGCTCCGGTATCAATAATAAAATTTACCAATATCTTCCGGGGTCCAACAGGAATGACAATAACAGGTTCGGAGTCTTTATGAGAGCGCCATTGGATTGCTAGTACCTGCCCGACAGGGTTGCTCAGTGCCCTCCCCGGGGATAGGAGTGTTGTGGCTGGGACTCTGTCAAATCAATCAAGTTATGTTCCGGTGCAGAAGGCACAGTTTTCTCACGGCTTGGGGATTCTCTGGTTAGACTTTTCTCCCCAGCCGCATTATTCTTTCTAGGTAGAGATTGGACTAGCGTACGGAGATCTCCCGTAGGGTCACCGTGCAAGAATTGTCGGGGCACCCCTAATTGTAGGGCTTTACGCCACAACTCATTCCGGTCCTTATCAGGCTTAAACCTTCCCTCTGATTTAGGGTTTTGAGTGTGAGTTTGGACTTGGCGAACCTTTCGCGGGTGTTCGGAGGATTTCTCACTAGTTTGGCTGGCCCAGCCCATTCGGCGCCCATATTGATCTATTTCCTGTACATTCCAGGTGGGCATGTAGTGACGACGGCCCCGCCCATGAGCACCCCGAGCATCCCGTATACAATCTTGAGTGCGAACAAGGAACGGTTTCAGGCAATCGGGAAGACCACGGATGAGAGGGGCTAATCGATCCGGGTCGATAGGGGCTGACATTGGGGATTTCCGAAATTCCTCTCTGTCATACATGGCTTGCAGACAAGCTGCTTTCCGTACAGCCGCAAACAGATCAGAGTAGCCTGTAGCTCTAATCTCTAACGGCTCCCCCCTCTCTCGCGGATCCATACCCCTTGCCCAATAGGCTGCTCGAGCGGTTAGGGAATAATTATGATCCCCAGGCATAGTGGTTAAAAACACTCCTGGTCCCCAAGAGTCTCCTGCTTCTTCCTCACTCAGCATAATTCTGCCCCCCCCTTCAGAAGAAACTCGCCACACGTACTCAACAGCTGACTCTTCTGGTCGCCTCGAATATTTCTCCCTTATTTTTGTTAACTCGGTTGGTGTCCATGGAACGGTACGCACAGTGGTGTGAATTTCATCACCATCATCAACTGCAGTTTCAGTTTTAACCAGAGGACGTAAAGGAAAAACTTGGGATTTCAAAGTAAAAGTCCTTTCCTCCTCATCTTCTTCGTCATCCTCACTATTAGACAAAAAAATCTCCGGTCTGGGTTCCGGAATTTGGATAACACATTAACTTACGAATCTGTTGGACCTGGGTCGAGGGCTGCATTTTATCTAAGAGCCCGGTCACCCTTTCAATAACATTTTAAGTTGGCGATTTTCACTCCCAAGTTGAGCATTCCGGTTTCCTAAACATTCATTCTCACTCACAAGCTTATCGACTTGAGTTCTTAATCTTTCTCCTGTCTCCTTTTGCAAGGCTAATGATGACTTCAGCACCTCATTCTCCGATTTCAGGGTTGCATATTCTACAGCTGAAATCAGATTAGGAGCGGGGGTTTCTCTAGCTTCTTGTTGTGCACAAGATAAACAGGCGCCTAACACAGCACAAATCACACCCTTGCCTTTCCCCGCTCTGAGCTTCTGTGAAACCCGACGCTCTTCAATACGTTCCACCACTTTCTCTTCATCCTTCCAAAATTTTTGGGCCCACTCCTTCCCACCCTGGGAAGGGGCACAATCATATTTTTGCAGCAGTTTATCCATGGCAATCCTGCCGACTACGCCAAATTCTGTTGCGTGAAACGGGGCCAAGCGGTTTTGGCAGAAGATAAACCCCCTTGCGTTCTAACACTCCTCACCGAGGTGGGAGGCCAGGTGCGGCTGGGTTTCAATTCTGAGTGATGCCCAATTCAGCACTATCAGCCCAATCGCGTTTACTATGTGTTAAACTATTACGATTTGGAGACACTAATAGTGGGCTGCACCTTCAGTCTAGTCGTGCTCCTGAACCAGCACGGCCTCTCTCAAGTTTTGGTCGCGTTCAGTGAGAAAGCGAAACGACTAGCTACTGAAACAGTGCAGTTTATTTAAACAACAGATATACAGGTTCTTTAGGATTGCCGGTGATAAATACACTGTCTGCAAAGCACGTGCAAATAAAGACATTGTTAAATAGACAAACGCGCGACAAAATTATAAACGATACAGCCTGGCTATAAATGTAGGGTAGAGATTCTCTAGAGAAATTTCTAGAGTCCCCGAGAAAGCACTCGGTGTAATCAAAGTCTTACCCAAAGGCGTCCTTATGAGGGGGAAGAAAGGCTCAGCCCGTCGACTGATCCCAGAAAACAGCGGTGGGATTCTTCGCGATGGTGTCTTCCCAGACATTCCCCCTCTCTTGGGCTATTTTTATATTATTTTTTTAACTTCAAAGTGGAGTTTGAGTGACTTTAGTCATATGTACTTTTATTATGATTAATGTACTCAAGGAGGAGTGTTCACACCTCGGGGGCGGATAGCCTCCGGGATGGAGGTGTGTTTTGATACATTGTGGTGAGCAAAGTTCGCACAAAAGGACAGCATTTCATCAACATTTGACGAAATGTTGGCTCGGGTGGCGTGTAGGCCGCTTATCAGTTCCGTAGTACCATCTCGTCCCCATATCTGCTATTCGTCACAAGGGAAGGCCACGGAACAAGCGCGTTCCGTTCCATCCCTCGTGTAGTTTCGCAAACAACCTTGTACAGGGAATCACAGCTGTTGCATTCTTCGTGTGCTAGCTGCGGCTGTATTCTACCTCAGAAGCCTCTTGATTTTATGACTTTCCTTAATGTGTGAACAATGCTGTATTTTTGTATTCTTGGCCAATTTAGTAATTATTCCACAAGAACACACATTGGTTGCCGATTTATCAACGGGTCTAATCACCACAGGCCAACTGTAATCAAAACCATCTATGTAGACTCTACCAAAGCGGACAAATACAACACTGATTGTTACAAAATTATGGCGCCAAATTCAGATTGCTGGCACAATTTCACTTTCATCAAACCTACAGTAGTGTACTGTATTTGGGGCTACAAGGGCACAGAATTGTTATTTGAATTTATGATTGACTCAAATACACCTGAACTTGCTGAAATGAATCCAGAACCTACACCCCACAAACTCTCAAAGGCTCTCTCTTCTAAGAGAAAAAAAAAAAAAACACCTCTCTCTTTTCTAAGCCCTCCATTAGACTAACTCCTTACATTTTCAACATTGGCCCTTACGTTATTAAACACACACAGGTCAACAACAGGTACTGTTTAATCCCACATATTCCCTCAAACGAGCAGAATTGTCAATGCAGATTAAAATCTCTGCGATCAAACCCACCTGCTTACCATTCCTGAGTACATCTTATGCAGAATGGTCAGCATGGTTACGCAAACGAACTCTTGCCACTTCACACGGACGGAAGAGGGATGCGACTGGTATCTTAGGAACAGGCCTGGGAGTCTTGAATAGTATAGATGCTGAGATACTTGCCAACAAACTAGTCACAACCGCTACTGATCTGGACAAATTAAGACATCCCCTACAGTCCTCTCTATTAGCATTGGGAAACCACCAACGGCTTTTATAGAATATATTGCCTCAATGGGAAGAAACGGGTGAAAAAGACCATCAGCTGATCACAGGTGCACTTGGTACAACTCAAACCAATGTTTCCTTGGCTCTTAGTTGTATCCAAGCCCAATTGTGGATGCAATCTATGACAGCCGCAATCATAAGGGAAGGTAAAGAAGGCACCTTGCCCACCGAAATTCGAAAAGTAATATGGGATAACGCAATTGAATTTGAGAAAAAATTTCAGTCCAGGTGGTATCTGGTTAATTTCACCTACGATCCCACTGAGAGCAAAGCCACAGCTTTTGTCTTAACGATACGCAATGCCTCCGTATACACCACATACCCAATCATCGCACTGGGGTTGAATCACCAAGGAGCTCTACTCTATCCAACACAGCACAGAGGTTGGGCACGACAAAATGAGACTAAATGGCAAACTGCTGATGTTGACGCATGCGTTTCACGAGACCAACAAGGATTCATTTGTGAGAGTAATACTCTCAAAGCACAAGACCTTTGTCTTGACACCAACCAGAATGTTTGTCACTTTGAGACACATCCCGATGAAACCCCAGAGACTGTGCTTGACTATATTGGGAAAGGGTGCGTTAGCATGAGGTCTCCCTGTAGTCTTGTATTCAGAGATGACATAGTAATCACTCAAATCTTTGTGTTTGAACTTTACTAACACAAAGTTACGGGATGCGACTTCAATTATTAAGCTCCTGTTACGTCTTTTCAATTGCTACAACCTAATTATATGTTGATTCGAGATTGTTGCCTGCCCCTATCGGAATGAATCTCTCCCTGGTGAAGAAGCTGCTAAAACACAATGAATTGAAGCGACTCTTGAAAGAGGCCCAAGAAAATAGACAGACAACTTTGATTACCGTCCATCATCAGGTTGAAGAAATACACAAAGCGTTGGAAAGAGTGAAGAGAGGCGAAGGACATAGATGGGGAGATCCTCTTTTTGGATGGTCACCGACAGTTACAGGACTTTATAACAAGATGCTTCACTCTGTTGTTGTTTTACTAATACTCACTGTATTGTGCTTTACTTAGACAATTGTTTTGCATGTTAGACTTTGGATTATGATGAAAAGTTTAAATCGCTTGATCACTCCGCGAGAAGGATTTCCACTTGATATCCCTCACCACAAGAACACATGTGATCTTTCTTATCAGTGTTGAGTACGTCGACCTTGACTGACTGTAGACAAAGCTTTCCCTGCAGGCTCTTTGCGCGGGGGACCCATCTCCAGCCGTATGGCCATTTTTGTGCCTGGCGCGGCGCCAAGTGGGAAAGGGTGGTTTTGAGGCTGAAGGCAGCAGGAAAGCCTGCAGCCCCCAGGTCTGTGGGGCTACGCAAGCGGTTCCCAAAGAGCTTTAGAACAAGGCATAGTTTTCCCTGCTGGCTCTTTGGGCATGGGACCCATCTCCAGCCGTATGGCCATTTTTGTGCCTGGCGCGGCGCCAAGTGTGAAAGGGTGGCTTTGAGGCTGAAGGCAGCAGGAAAGCCCACAGCCCCCAGGTCTGTGGGGCTACGCAAGCGGTTCCCAAAGAGCTTTAGAACAAGGCATAGTTTTCCCTGCTGGCTCCTTGGGCGGGGGACCCATCTCCAGCTGTATGGCCATTTTTGTGCCTAGCGCGACGCCAAGTGGGAAAGGGTGGCTTTGAGGCTGAAGGCAGCAGCAAAGCCTGCAGCCCCCAGGTCTGTGGGGCTACGCAAGCGGTTCCCAAAGAGCTTTAGAACAAGGCATATTTTTCCCTGCTGGCTCTTTGGGCGGGGGACCCATCTCCAGCCGTATGGCCATTTTTGAGCCTGGCGCGGCGCCAAGTGGGAAAGGGTGGTTTTGAGGCTGAAGGCAGCAGCAAAGCCTGCAGCCCTAAGGTCTGTGGGTCTACGCAAGCGGTTCCCAAAGAGCTTTAGAACAAGGCAGAGTTTTCCCTGCTGGCTCTTTGGGCGGGGGACCCATCTCCAGCCGTATGGCCATTTTTGTGCCTGGCGCGGCGCCAAGTGGGAAAGGGTGGTGTCGAGGCTGAAGACAGCAGGAAAGCCCGCAGCCCCCACGTCTGTGGGGCCAAGCAAGCAGTTCCCAAAGAGCTTTAGAACAAGGCATAGTTTTCCCTGCTGGCTCTTTGGGCATGGGACCCATCTCCACCCATAGGCCATTTTTGTGCCTGATAGGGCGCCAAGTGGGAAAGGGTGGCTTTGAGGCTGAAGACAGCAGGAAAGCCTGCAGCCCCCAGGTCTGTGGGGCTATGCAAGAGGTTCCCAAAGAGCTTTAGAACAAGGCATAGTTTTCCCTGCTGGCTCTTTGGGCGGGGGACCCATCTCCAGCCGTATGGCCATTTTTGTGCCTGGCGCGGCGCCAAGTGGGAAAGGGTGGCTTTGAGGATGAAGGCAGCAGGAAAGCCCGCAGCCCCCAGGTCTGTGGGGCTACGCAAGCGGTTCCCAAAGAGCTTTAGAACAAGGCATAGTTTTCCCTGCTGGCTCTTTGGGTGGGGGACCCATCTCCAGACGTATGGCTATTTTTGTGCCTGGCGCGGTGCGTAGTGGCATAGGGTGGTGTCGAGGCTGAAGGCAGCAGGAAAGCCCGCAGCCCCCACGTCTGTGGGCCCAAGCAAGCGGTTCCCAGAGAGCTTTAGAACAAGGCATAGTTTTCCCTGCTGGCTCTTTGGGCGGGGGACCCATCTCCAGCCATATGGCCATTTTTGTGCCTGGCGCGGTGCGTAGTGGGAAAGGGTGGTTTTGAGGCTGAAGGCAGCAGGAAAGCCCGCAGCCCCCAGGTCTGTGGGGCCAAGCAAGCGGTTCCCAAAGAGCTTTAGAACAAGGCATAGTTTTCCCTGCTGGCTCTTTGGGCATGGGACCCATCTCCAGCCATAGGCCATTTTTGTGCCTGGCGCGGTGCGTAGTGGGAAAGGGTGGCTTTGAGGCTGAAGGCAGCAGCAAAGCCCGCAGCCCCCAGGTCTGTGGGGCTACGCAAGCGGTTCCCAAAGAGCTTTAGAACAAGGCATAGTTTTCCCTGCTGGCTCTTTGGGCGGGGGACCCATCTCCAGCCGTATGGCCATTTTTGTGCCTGATAGGGCGCCAAGTGGGAAAGGCTGGTGTCGAGGCTGAAGGCAGCAGGAAATCCCGCAGCCCCCAGGTCTGTGGGGCTACGCAAGCGGTTCCCAAATAGCTTTAGAACAAGGCATAGTTTTCCCTGCTGGCTCTTTGGGCGGGGGACCCATCTCCAGCCGTATGGCCATTTTTGTGCTTGATAGGGCGCCAAGTGGGAAAGGGTGGCTTTGAGGCTGAAGACAGCAGGAAAGCCCGCAGCCCCCAGGTCTGTGGGGCTATGCAAGCGGTTCCCAAAGAGCTTTAGAACAAGGCATAGTTTTCCCTGCTGGCTCTTTGGGCGGGGGACCCATCTCCAGCCGTATGGCCATTTTTGTGCCTGGCGCGGCGCCAAGTGGGAAAGGGTGGCTTTGAGGCTGAAGGCAGCAGGAAAGCCTGCAGCCCCCAGGTCTGTGGGGCTACGCAAGCGGTTCCCAAAGAGCTTTAGAACAAGGCATAGTTTTCCCTGCTGGCTCTCTGGGCGGGGACCCATCTCCAGCCGTATGGCCATTTTGAGCCTGGCGCGGCGCCAGGTGGGAAAGGGTGGCTTTGAGGCTGAAGGCAGCAGCAAAGCCTGCAGCCCCCAGGTCTGTGGGGCTACGCAAGCGGTTCCCAAAGAGCTTTAGAACAAGGCATAGTTTTCCCTGCTGGCTCTTAGGGCGGGGGACCCATCTCCAGCCGTATGGCCATTTTTGTGCCTGGCGCGGCGCCAAGTGGGAAAGGGTGGTGTCGAGGCTGAAGGCAGCAGGAAAGCCCGCAGCCCCCAGGTCTGTGGTGCTACGCAAGCGGTTCCCAAAGAGCTTTAGAACAAGGCATAGTTTTCCCTGCTGGCTCTTTGTTCGGGGGACCCATCTCCAGCCGTATGGCCATTTTTGTGCCTGGCGAAGCCCCAAGAGGGAAAGGGTGGCTTTGAATCTGAAGGCAGCAGGAAAGCCCGCAGCCCCCAGGTCTGTGGGGCTACGCAAGCGGTTCCCAAAGAGCTTTAGAACAAGGCATAGTTTTCCCTGCTGGCTCTTTTGGCAGGGGACCCATCTCCAGCCGTATGGCCATTTTTGTCCCTGGCCCGGCGCCAAGTGGGAAAGGGTGGTGTTGAGGCTGAAGGCAGCAGGAAAGCCCGCAGCCCCCAGGTCTGTGGGGCTACGCAAGCGGTTCCCAAAGAGCTTTAGAACAAGGCATAGTTTTCCCTGCTGGCTCTCTGGGCGGGGGACCCATCTCCAGCCGTATGGCCATTTTTGAGCCTGGAGCAGTGCCAAGTTGGAAAGGGTGGTTTTGAGGGTGAAGGCAGCAGGAAAGCCCGCAGCCCCCAGGTCTGTGGGGCTACGCAAGCGGTTCCCAAAGAGCTTTAGAACAAGGCATAGTTTTCCCTGCTGGCTCTTTGGGCGGGGGACCCATCTCCAGCCGTATGGCCATTTTTGTGCCTGGCGCGGCGCCAAGTGGGAAAGGGTGGTTTTGAGGCTGAAGGCAGCAGGAAAGCCCGCAGCCCCCACGTGTGTGGGGCCAAGCAAGCGGTTCCCAAAGAGCTTTAGAACAAGGCATAGTTTTCCCTGCTGGCTCTTTGCGCCTGGGACCCATCTCCAGCCATAGGCCATTTTTGTGCTTGATAGGGCGCCAAGTGGGAAAGGGTGGCTTTGAGGCTGAAGGCAGCAGGAAAGCCTGCAGCCCCCAGGTCTGTGGGGCTACGCAAGCGGTTCCCAAAGAGCTTTAGAACAAGGCATAGTTTTCCCTGCTGGCTCTTTGGGCGGGGGACCCATCTCCAGCCGTATGGCCATTTTTGTGCCTGATAGGGCGCCAAGAGGGAAAGGGTGGTGTCGAGGCTGAAGACAGCAGGAAAGCCCGCAGCCCCCACGTCTGTGGGGCCAAGCAAGCAGTTCCCAAAGAGCTTTAGAACAAGGCATTGTTTTCCCTGCTGGCTCTTTGGGCATGGGACCCATCTCCACCCATAGGCCATTTTTGTGCCTGATAGGGCGCCAAGTGGGAAAGGGTGGCTTTGAGGCTGAAGACAGCAGGAAAGCCTGCAGCTCCCAGGTCTGTGGGGCTATGCAAGAGGTTCCCAAAGAGCTTTAGAACAAGGCATAGTTTTCCCTGCTGGCTCTTTGGGCGGGGGACCCATCTCCAGCCGTATGGCCATTTTTGTGCCTGGCACGGCGCTAAGTGGGAAAGGGTGGCTTTGAGGATGAAGGCAGCAGGAAAGCCCGCAGCCCCCAGGTCTGTGGGGCTACGCAAGCGGTTCCCAAAGAGCTTTAGAACAAGGCATAGTTTTCCCTGCTGGCTCTTTGGGTGGGGGACCCATCTCCAGACGTATGGCTATTTTTGTGCCTCGCGCGGTGCGTAGTGGCATAGGGTGGTGTCGAGGCTGAAGGCAGCAGGAAAGCCCGCAGCCCCCACGTCTGTGGGCCCAAGCAAGCGGTTCCCAAAGAGCTTTAGAACAAGGCATAGTTTTCCCTGCTGGCTCTT
Organism: Rissa tridactyla; assembly: GCF_028500815.1. Taxonomy (NCBI): domain Eukaryota; kingdom Metazoa; phylum Chordata; class Aves; order Charadriiformes; family Laridae; genus Rissa; species Rissa tridactyla. The sequence goes on along the minus strand of NW_026529342.1, from coordinate 124,359 downwards.
TGGGCGGGGGACCCATCTCCAGCCATATGGCCATTTTTGTGCCTGGCGCGGTGCGTAGTGGGAAAGGGTGGTTTTGAGGCTGAAGGCAGCAGGAAAGCCCGCAGTCCCCAGGTCTGTGGGGCCAAGCAAGCGGTTCCCAAAGAGCTTTAGAACAAGGCATAGTTTTCCCTGCTGGCTCTTTGGGCATGGGACCCATCTCCAGCCATAGGCCATTTTTGTGCCTGGCACGGCGCCAAGTGGGAAAGGGTGGCTTTGAGGCTGAAGGCAGCAGCAAAGCCCGCAGCCCCCAGGTCTGTGGGGCTACGCAAGCGGTTCCCAAAGAGCTTTAGAACAAGGCATAGTTTTCCCTGCTGGCTCTTTGGGCGGGGGACCCATCTCCAGCCGTATGGCCATTTTTGTGCCTGGCGCGGCGCCAAGTGGGAAAGGGTGGCTTTGAGGCTGAAGGCAGCAGCAAAGCCCGCAGCCCCCAGGTCTGTGGGGCTACGCAAGCGGTTCCCAAATAGCTTTAGAACAAGGCATAGTTTTCCCTGCTGGCTCTTTGGGCGGGGGACCCATCTCCAGCCGTATGGCCATTTTTGTGCTTGATAGGGCGCCAAGTGGGAAAGGGTGGCTTTGAGGCTGAAGACAGCAGGAAAGCCCGCAGCCCCCAGGTCTGTGGGGCTATGCAAGCGGTTCCCAAAGAGCTTTAGAACAAGGCATAGTTTTCCCTGCTGGCTCTTTGGGCGGGGGACCCATCTCCAGCCGTATGGCCATTTTTGTGCCTGGCGCGGCGCCAAGTGGGAAAGGGTGGTGTCGAGGCTGAAGGCAGCAGGAAAGCCTGCAGCCCCCAGGTCTGTGGGGCTACGCAAGCGGTTCCCAAAGAGCTTTAGAACAAGGCATAGTTTTCCCTGCTGGCTCTCTGGGCGGGGACCCATCTCCAGCCGTATGGCCATTTTGAGCCTGGCGCGGCGCCAGGTGGGAAAGGGTGGCTTTGAGGCTGAAGGCAGCAGCAAAGCCTGCAGCCCCCAGGTCTGTGGGGCTACGCAAGCGGTTCCCAAAGAGCTTTAGAACAAGGCATAGTTTTCCCTGCTGGCTCTTAGGGCGGGGGACCCATCTCCAGCCGTATGGCCATTTTTGTGCCTGGCGCGGCGCCAAGTGGGAAAGGGTGGTGTCGAGGCTGAAGGAAGCAGGAAAGCCCGCAGCCCCCAGGTCTGTGGTGCTACGCAAGCGGTTCCCAAAGAGCTTTAGAACAAGGCATAGTTTTCCCTGCTGGCTCTTTGGGCGGGGGACCCATCTCCAGCCGTATGGCCATTTTTGTGCCTGGCGAAGCCCCAAGAGGGAAAGGGTGGCTTTGAATCTGAAGGCAGCAGGAAAGCCCGCAGCCCCCAGGTCTGTGGGGCTACGCAAGCGGTTCCCAAAGAGCTTTAGAACAAGGCATAGTTTTCCCTGCTGGCTCTTTTGGCAGGGGACCCATCTCCAGCCGTATGGCCATTTTTGTCCCTGGCCCGGCGCCAAGTGGGAAAGGGTGGTGTTGAGGCTGAAGGCAGCAGGAAAGCCCGCAGCCCCCAGGTCTGTGGGGCTACGCAAGCGGTTCCCAAAGAGCTTTAGAACAAGGCATAGTTTTCCCTGCTGGCTCTCTGGGCGGGGGACCCATCTCCAGCCGTATGGCCATTTTTGAGCCTGGAGCAGTGCCAAGTTGGAAAGGGTGGTTTTGAGGGTGAAGGCAGCAGGAAAGCCCGCAGCCCCCAGGTCTGTGGGGCTACGCAAGCGGTTCCCAAAGAGCTTTAGAACAAGGCATAGTTTTCCCTGCTGGCTCTTTGGGCGGGGGACCCATCTCCAGCCGTATGGCCATTTTTGTGCCTGGCGCGGTGCGTAGTGGGAAAGGGTGGTTTTGAGGCTGAAGGCAGCAGGAAAGCCCGCAGCCCCCACGTCTGTGGGGCCAAGCAAGCGGTTCCCAAAGAGCTTTAGAACAAGGCATAGTTTTCCCTGCTGGCTCTTTGCGCCTGGGACCCATCTCCAGCCATAGGCCATTTTTGTGCTTGATAGGGCGCCAAGTGGGAAAGGGTGGCTTTGAGGCTGAAGGCAGCAGGAAAGCCTGCAGCCCCCAGGTCTGTGGGGCTACGCAAGCGGTTCCCAAAGAGCTTTAGAACAAGGCATAGTTTTCCCTGCTGGCTCTTTGGGCGGGGGACCCATCTCCAGCCGTATGGCCATTTTTGTGCCTGATAGGGCGCCAAGAGGGAAAGGGTGGTGTCGAGGCTGAAGACAGCAGGAAAGCCCGCAGCCCCCACGTCTGTGGGGCCAAGCAAGCAGTTCCCAAAGAGCTTTAGAACAAGGCATTGTTTTCCCTGCTGGCTCTTTGGGCATGGGACCCATCTCCACCCATAGGCCATTTTTGTGCCTGATAGGGCGCCAAGTGGGAAAGGGTGGCTTTGAGGCTGAAGACAGCAGGAAAGCCTGCAGCTCCCAGGTCTGTGGGGCTATGCAAGAGGTTCCCAAAGAGCTTTAGAACAAGGCATAGTTTTCCCTGCTGGCTCTTTGGGCGGGGGACCCATCTCCAGCCGTATGGCCATTTTTGTGCCTGGCGCGGCGCCAAGTGGGAAAGGGTGGCTTTGAGGATGAAGGCAGCAGGAAAGCCCGCAGCCCCCAGGTCTGTGGGGCTACGCAAGCGGTTCCCAAAGAGCTTTAGAACAAGGCATAGTTTTCCCTGCTGGCTCTTTGGGTGGGGGACCCATCTCCAGACGTATGGCTATTTTTGTGCCTCGCGCGGTGCGTAGTGGCATAGGGTGGTGTCGAGGCTGAAGGCAGCAGGAAAGCCCGCAGCCCCCACGTCTGTGGGCCCAAGCAAGCGGTTCCCAGAGAGCTTTAGAACAAGGCATAGTTTTCCCTGCTGGCTCTTTGGGCGGGGGACCCATCTCCAGCCATATGGCCATTTTTGTGCCTGGCGCGGTGCGTAGTGGGAAAGGGTGGTTTTGAGGCTGAAGGCAGCAGGAAAGCCCGCAGCCCCCAGGTCTGTGGGGCCAAGCAAGCGGTTCCCAAAGAGCTTTAGAACAAGGCATAGTTTTCCCTGCTGGCTCTTTGGGCATGGGACCCATCTCCAGCCATAGGCCATTTTTGTGCCTGGCACGGCGCCAAGTGGGAAAGGGTGGCTTTGAGGCTGAAGGCAGCAGCAAAGCCCGCAGCCCCCAGGTCTGTGGGGCTACGCAAGCGGTTCCCAAAGAGCTTTAGAACAAGGCATAGTTTTCCCTGCTGGCTCTTTGGGCGGGGGACCCATCTCCAGCCGTATGGCCATTTTTGTGCCTGGCGCGGCGCCAGGTGGGAAAGGGTGGCTTTGAGGCTGAAGGCAGCAGGAAAGCCCGCAGCCCCCAGGTCTGTGGGGCTACGCAAGCGGTTCCCAAAGAGCTTTAGAACAAGGCATAGTTTTCCCTGCTGGCTCTTAGGGCGGGGGACCCATCTCCAGCCGTATGGCCATTTTTGTGCCTGGCGCGGCGCCAAGTGGGAAAGGGTGGTGTCGAGGCTGAAGGCAGCAGGAAAGCCCGCAGCCCCCAGGTCTGTGGTGCTACGCAAGCGGTTCCCAAAGAGCTTTAGAACAAGGCATAGTTTTCCCTGCTCGCTCTTTGGGCGGGGGACCCATCTCCAGCCGTATGGCCATTTTTGTGCCTGGCGAAGCCCCAAGAGGGAAAGGGTGGCTTTGAATCTGAAGGCAGCAGGAAAGCCCGCAGCCCCCACGTCTGTGGGGCTACGCAAGCGGTTCCCAAAGAGCTTTAGAACAAGGCATAGTTTTCCCTGCTGGCTCTTTTGGCAGGGGACCCATCTCCAGCCGTATGGCCATTTTTGTCCCTGGCCCGGCGCCAAGTGGGAAAGGGTTGTGTTGAGGCTGAAGGCAGCAGCAAAGCCCGCAGCCCCCAGGTCTGTGGGGCTACGCAAGCGGTTCCCAAAGAGCTTTAGAACAAGGCATAGTTTTCCCTGCTGGCTCTCTGGGCGGGGGACCCATCTCCAGCCGTATGGCCATTTTTGAGCCTGGAGCAGTGCCAAGTGGGAAAGGGTGGTTTTGAGGGTGAAGGCAGCAGGAAAGCCCGCAGCCCCCAGGTCTGTGGGGCTACGCAAGCGGTTCCCAAAGAGCTTTAGAACAAGGCATAGTTTTCCCTGCTGGCTCTTTGGGCGGGGGACCCATCTCCAGCCGTATGGCCATTTTTGTGCCTGGCGCGGCGCCAAGTGGGTAAGGGTGGTTTTGAGGCTGAAGGCAGCAGGAAAGCCCGCAGCCCCCACGTCTGTGGGGCCAAGCAAGCGGTTCCCAAAGAGCTTTAGAACAAGGCATAGTTTTCCCTGCTGGCTCTTTGCGCCTGGGACCCATCTCCAGCCATAGGCCATTTTTGTGCTTGATAGGGCGCCAAGTGGGAAAGGGTGGCTTTGAGGCTGAAGGCAGCAGGAAAGCCTGCAGCCCCCAGGTCTGTGGGGCTACGCAAGCAGTTCCCAAAGAGCTTTAGAACAAGGCATAGTTTTCCCTGCTGGCTCTTTGTTCGGGGGACCCATCTCCAGCCATAGGCCATTTTTGTGCCTGGCCCGGCGCCCAGTGGGAAAGGGTGGCTTTGAGTCTTGAAGGCAGCAGGAAAGCCCGCAGCCCCCAGGTCTGTGGGGCTACGCAAGCGGTTCCCAAAGAGCTTTAGAACAAGGCATAGTTTTCCCTGCTGGCTCTCTGGGCGGGGGACCCATCTCCAGCCGTATGGCCATTTTTGAGCCTGGCGCGGCGCCAAGTGGGAAAGGGTTGTGTCGAGGCTAAAGGCAGCAGGAAAGCCCGCAGCCCCCAGGTCTGTGGTGCTACGCAAGCGGTTCCCAAAGAGCTTTAGAACAAGGCATAGTTTTCCCTGCTGGCTCTTTGGGCGGGGGACCCATCTCCAGCCATAGGCCATTTTTGTGCCTGGCGCGAAGCCAAGTGGGAAAGGGTGCTGTCGAGGCTGAAGGCAGCAGGAAAGCCCGCAGCCCCAAGGTCTGTGGGGCTACGCAAGCGGTTCCAAAGAGCTTTAGAACAAGGCATAGTTTTCCCTGCTGGCTCTTTGGGCGGGGGACCCATCTCCAGCCGTATGGCCATTTTTGTGCCTGGCCCGGCGCAAAGTGGGAAAGGGTGGCTTTGAGGCTGAAGGCAGCAGGAAAGCCCGCAGCCCCCAGGTCTGTGGGGCTACGCAAGCGGTTCCCAAAGAGCTTTAGAACAAGGCATAGTTTTCCCTGCTGGCTCTTTGGGCGGGGGACCCATCTCCAGCCGTACGGCCATTTTTGTGCCTGGCGCGGCGCCAAGAGGGAAAGGGTGGTGTCGAGGCTAAAGGCAGCAGGAAAGCCCGCAGCCCCCAGGTCTGTGGGGCTACGCAAGCGGTTCCCAAAGAGCTTTAGAACAAGGCATAGTTTGCCCTGCTGGCTCTTTGGGCGGGGGACCCATCTCCAGCCGTATGGCCATTTTTGTGCCTGATGCGGCGCCAAGTGGGAAATGGTGGTATCGAGGCTGAAGGCAGCAGGAAAGCCCGCAGCCCCCAGGTCTGTGGGGCTACGCAAGCGGTTCCCAAAGAGCTTTAGAACAAGGCATAGTTTTCCCTGCTGGCTCTTTGGGCATGGGACCCATCTCCACCCATAGGCCATTTTTGTGCCTGATAGGGCGCCAAGTGGGAAAGGGTGGCTTTGAGGCTGAAGACAGCAGGAAAGCCTGCAGCCCCCAGGTCTGTGGGGCTACGCAAGCGGTTCCCAAAGAGCTTTAGAACAAGGCATAGTTTTCCCTGCTGGCTCCTTGGGTGGGGGACCCATCTCCAGCCGTATGGCTATTTTTGTGCCTGACGCGGTGCGTAGTGGCATAGGGTGGTGTCAAGGCTGAAGGCAGCAGGAAAGCCCGCAGCCCCCACGTCTGTGGGGCCAAGCAAGCGGTTCCCAAAGAGCTTTAGAACAAGGCATAGTTTTCCCAGCTGGCTCTTTGGGCGGGGGACCCATCTCCAGCCGTATGGCCATTTTTGAGCCTGGCGCGGCGCCAAGTGGGAAAGGGTGGTTTTGAGGCTGAAGGCAGCAGCAAAGCCTGCAGCCCTAAGGTCTGTGGGGCTACGCAAGCGGTTCCCAAAGAGCTTTAGAACAAGGCAGAGTTTTCCCTGCTGGGTCTTTGGGCGGCGGACACATGTCCAGTCGTATGGCCATTTTTGTGCCTGGCGCGGCGCCAAGTGGGAAAGGGTGGTGTCGAGTCTGAAGGCAGCAGGAAAGCCTGCAGCCCCCAGGTCTGTGGGGCTATGGAAGCGGTTCCCAAAGAGCTTTAGAACAAGGCAGAGTTTTCCCTGCTGGCTCTTTGGGCGGGGGACCCATCTCCAGCCGTATGGCCATTTTTGTGCCTGGCGCGGCGCCAAGTGGGAAAGGGTGGTGTCGAGGCTGAAGGCAGCAGGAAAGCCCGCAGCCCCCACGTCTGTGGGGCCAAGCAAGCGGTTCCCAAAGAGCTTTAGAACAAGGCATAGTTTTCCCTGCTGGCTCTTTGGGCGGGGGACCCATCTCCAGACGTATGGCTATTTTTGTGCCTGGCGCGGTGCGTAGTGGCATAGGGTGGTTTTGAGGCTGAAGGCAGCAGGAAAGCCCGCAGCCCCCAGGTCTGTGGGCCCAAGCAAGCGGTTCCCAAAGAGCTTTAGAACAAGGCATAGTTTTCCCTGCTGGCTCTTTGGGCATGGGACCCATCTCCAGCCATAGGCCATTTTTGTGCCTGATAGGGCGCCAAGTGGGAAAGGGTGGCTTTGAGGCTGAAGACAGCAGGAAAGCCTGCAGCTCCCAGGTCTGTGGGGCTATGCAAGCGGTTCCCAAAGAGCTTTAAAACAAGGCATATTTTTCCCTGCTGGCTCTTTGGGCGGGGGACCCATCTCCAGCCGTATGGCCATTTTTGTGCCTGGCGCGGCGCCAAGTGGGAAAGGGTGGTGTCGAGGCTGAAGGCAGCAGGAAAGCCCGCAGCCCCCAGGTCTGTGGGGCTACGCAAGCGGTTCCCAAAGAGCTTTAGAACAAGGCATAGTTTTCCCTGCTGGCTCTTTGGGCGGGGGACCAACTCCAGCCATATGGCCATTTTTGTGCCTGGCGCGGTGCGTAGTGGGAAAGGGTGGTTTTGAGGCTGAAGGCAGCAGGAAAGCCCGCAGCCCCCAGGTCTGTGGGGCCAAGCAAGCAGTTCCCAAAGAGCTTTAGAACAAGGCATAGTTTTCCCTGCTGGCTCTTTGGGCATGGGACCCAGCTCCAGCCATAGGCCATTTTTGTGCCTGGCGCGGCGCCAAGTGGGAAAGGGTGGCTTTGAGGCTGAAGGCAGCAGCAAAGCCCGCAGCCCCCAGGTCTGTGGGGCTACGCAAGCGGTTCCCAAAGAGCTTTAGAACAAGGCATAGTTTTCCCTGCTGGCTCTTTGGGCGGGGGACACATCTCCACCCATAGGCCATTTTTGTGCCTGATAGGGCGCCAAGTGGGAAAGGGTGGCTTTGAGGCTGAAGACAGCAGGAAAGCCTGCAGCCCCCAGGTCTGTGGGGCTACGCAAGCGGTTCCCAAAGAGCTTTAGAACAAGGCATAGTTTTCCCTGCTGGCTCCTTGGGTGGGGGACCCATCTCCAGCCGTATGGCTATTTTTGTGCCTGACGCGGTGCGTAGTGGCATAGGGTGGTGTCAAGGCTGAAGGCAGCAGGAAAGCCCGCAGCCCCCACGTCTGTGGGGCCAAGCAAGCGGTTCCCAAAGAGCTTTAGAACAAGGCATAGTTTTCCCAGCTGGCTCTTTGGGCGGGGGACCCATCTCCAGCCGTATGGCCATTTTTGAGCCTGGCGCGGCGCCAAGTGGGAAAGGGTGGTTTTGAGGCTGAAGGCAGCAGCAAAGCCTGCAGCCCTAAGGTCTGTGGGGCTACGCAAGCGGTTCCCAAAGAGCTTTAGAACAAGGCAGAGTTTTCCCTGCTGGGTCTTTGGGCGGCGGACACATGTCCAGTCGTATGGCCATTTTTGTGCCTGGCGCGGCGCCAAGTGGGAAAGGGTGGTGTCGAGTCTGAAGGCAGCAGGAAAGCCTGCAGCCCCCAGGTCTGTGGGGCTATGGAAGCGGTTCCCAAAGAGCTTTAGAACAAGGCAGAGTTTTCCCTGCTGGCTCTTTGGGCGGGGGACCCATCTCCAGCCGTATGGCCATTTTTGTGCCTGGCGCGGCGCCAAGTGGGAAAGGGTGGTGTCGAGGCTGAAGGCAGCAGGAAAGCCCGCAGCCCCCACGTCTGTGGGGCCAAGCAAGCGGTTCCCAAAGAGCTTTAGAACAAGGCATAGTTTTCCCTGCTGGCTCTTTGGGCGGGGGACCCATCTCCAGACGTATGGCTATTTTTGTGCCTGGCGCGGTGCGTAGTGGCATAGGGTGGTTTTGAGGCTGAAGGCAGCAGGAAAGCCCGCAGCCCCCAGGTCTGTGGGCCCAAGCAAGCGGTTCCCAAAGAGCTTTAGAACAAGGCATAGTTTTCCCTGCTGGCTCTTTGGGCATGGGACCCATCTCCAGCCATAGGCCATTTTTGTGCCTGATAGGGCGCCAAGTGGGAAAGGGTGGCTTTGAGGCTGAAGACAGCAGGAAAGCCTGCAGCTCCCAGGTCTGTGGGGCTATGCAAGCGGTTCCCAAAGAGCTTTAAAACAAGGCATATTTTTCCCTGCTGGCTCTTTGGGCGGGGGACCCATCTCCAGCCGTATGGCCATTTTTGTGCCTGGCGCGGCGCCAAGTGGGAAAGGGTGGTGTCGAGGCTGAAGGCAGCAGGAAAGCCCGCAGCCCCCAGGTCTGTGGGGCTACGCAAGCGGTTCCCAAAGAGCTTTAGAACAAGGCATAGTTTTCCCTGCTGGCTCTTTGGGCGGGGGACCAACTCCAGCCATATGGCCATTTTTGTGCCTGGCGCGGTGCGTAGTGGGAAAGGGTGGTTTTGAGGCTGAAGGCAGCAGGAAAGCCCGCAGCCCCCAGGTCTGTGGGGCCAAGCAAGCAGTTCCCAAAGAGCTTTAGAACAAGGCATAGTTTTCCCTGCTGGCTCTTTGGGCATGGGACCCAGCTCCAGCCATAGGCCATTTTTGTGCCTGGCGCGGCGCCAAGTGGGAAAGGGTGGCTTTGAGGCTGAAGGCAGCAGCAAAGCCCGCAGCCCCCAGGTCTGTGGGGCTACGCAAGCGGTTCCCAAAGAGCTTTAGAACAAGGCATAGTTTTCCCTGCTGGCTCTTTGGGCGGGGGACACATCTCCAGCCGTATGGCCATTTTTGTGCCTGATAGGGCGCCAAGTGGGAAAGGGTGGTGTCGAGGCTGAAGGCAGCAGGAAAGCCCGCAGCCCCCAGGTCTGTGGGGCTACGCAAGCGGTTCCCAAAGAGCTTTAGAACAAGGCATAGTTTTCCCTGCTGGCTCTTTGGGCGGGGGACCCATCTCCAGCCGTATGGCCATTTTTGTGCCTGGCCGGGGGCCAAGTGGGAAAGGGTGGCTTTGAGGCTGAAGGCAGCAGGAAAGCCCGCAGCCCCCAGGTCTGTGCGGCTACGCAAGCGGTTCCCAAAGAGCTTTAGAACAAGGCATAGTTTTCCCTGCTGGCTCTTTGGGCATGGGACCCATCTCCAGCCATAGGCCATTTTTGTGCTTGATAGGGCGCCAAGTGGGAAAGGGTTGCTTTGAGGCTGAAGACAGCAGGAAAGCCCGCAGCCCCCAGGTCTGTGGGGCTACGCAAGCGGTTCCCAAAGAGCTTTAGAACAAGGCATAGTTTTCCTTGCTGGCTCTCTGGGCGAGGGACCCATCTCCAGCCGTATGGCCATTTTTGAGCCTGGCGCGGCGCCAGGTGGGAAAGGGTGGCTTTGAGGCTGAAGGCAGGAGCAAAGACTGCAGCCCCCAGGTCTGTGGTGCTACGCAAGCGGTTCCCAAAGAGCTTTAGAACAAGGCATAGTTTTCCCAGCTGGCTCTTAGGGCATGGGACCCATCTCCAGCCATAGGCCATTTTTGTGCCTGGCGCGAAGCCAAGTGGGAAAGGGTGCTGTCGAGGCTGAAGGCAGCAGGAAAGCCCGCAGCCCCAAGGTCTGTGGGGCTACGCAAGCGGTTCCCAAAGAGCTTTAGAACAAGGCATAGTTTTCCCTGCTGGCTCTTTGGGCGGGGGACCCATCTCCAGCCGTATGGCCATTTTTGTGCCTGGCGCGGTGCGTAGTGGGAAAGGGTGGTTTTGAGGCTGAAGGCAGCAGGAAAGCCCGCAGCCCCCACGTCTGTGGGGCCAAGCAAGCGGTTCCCAAAGAGCTTTAGAACAAGGCATAGTTTTCCCTGCTGGCTCTTTGCGCCTGGGACCCATCTCCAGCCATAGGCCATTTTTGTGCTTGATAGGGCGCCAAGTGGGAAAGGGTGGCTTTGAGGCTGAAGGCAGCAGGAAAGCCTGCAGCCCCCAGGTCTGTGGGGCTACGCAAGCGGTTCCCAAAGAGCTTTAGAACAAGGCATAGTTTTCCCTGCTGGCTCTTTGGGCGGGGGACCCATCTCCAGCCGTATGGCCATTTTTGTGCCTGATAGGGCGCCAAGAGGGAAAGGGTGGTGTCGAGGCTGAAGACAGCAGGAAAGCCCGCAGCCCCCACGTCTGTGGGGCCAAGCAAGCAGTTCCCAAAGAGCTTTAGAACAAGGCATTGTTTTCCCTGCTGGCTCTTTGGGCATGGGACCCATCTCCACCCATAGGCCATTTTTGTGCCTGATAGGGCGCCAAGTGGGAAAGGGTGGCTTTGAGGCTGAAGACAGCAGGAAAGCCTGCAGCTCCCAGGTCTGTGGGGCTATGCAAGAGGTTCCCAAAGAGCTTTAGAACAAGGCATAGTTTTCCCTGCTGGCTCTTTGGGCGGGGGACCCATCTCCAGCCGTATGGCCATTTTTGTGCCTGGCGCGGCGCCAAGTGGGAAAGGGTGGCTTTGAGGATGAAGGCAGCAGGAAAGCCCGCAGCCCCCAGGTCTGTGGGGCTACGCAAGCGGTTCCCAAAGAGCTTTAGAACAAGGCATAGTTTTCCCTGCTGGCTCTTTGGGTGGGGGACCCATCTCCAGACGTATGGCTATTTTTGTGCCTCGCGCGGTGCGTAGTGGCATAGGGTGGTGTCGAGGCTGAAGGCAGCAGGAAAGCCCGCAGCCCCCACGTCTGTGGGCCCAAGCAAGCGGTTCCCAGAGAGCTTTAGAACAAGGCATAGTTTTCCCTGCTGGCTCTTTGGGCGGGGGACCCATCTCCAGCCATATGGCCATTTTTGTGCCTGGCGCGGTGCGTAGTGGGAAAGGGTGGTTTTGAGGCTGAAGGCAGCAGGAAAGCCCGCAGCCCCCAGGTCTGTGGGGCCAAGCAAGCGGTTCCCAAAGAGCTTTAGAACAAGGCATAGTTTTCCCTGCTGGCTCTTTGGGCATGGGACCCATCTCCAGCCATAGGCCATTTTTGTGCCTGGCACGGCGCCAAGTGGGAAAGGGTGGCTTTGAGGCTGAAGGCAGCAGCAAAGCCCGCAGCCCCCAGGTCTGTGGGGCTACGCAAGCGGTTCCCAAAGAGCTTTAGAACAAGGCATAGTTTTCCCTGCTGGCTCTTTGGGCGGGGGACCCATCTCCAGCCGTATGGCCATTTTTGTGCCTGGCGCGGCGCCAGGTGGGAAAGGGTGGCTTTGAGGCTGAAGGCAGCAGGAAAGCCCGCAGCCCCCAGGTCTGTGGGGCTACGCAAGCGGTTCCCAAAGAGCTTTAGAACAAGGCATAGTTTTCCCTGCTGGCTCTTAGGGCGGGGGACCCATCTCCAGCCGTATGGCCATTTTTGTGCCTGGCGCGGCGCCAAGTGGGAAAGGGTGGTGTCGAGGCTGAAGGCAGCAGGAAAGCCCGCAGCCCCCAGGTCTGTGGTGCTACGCAAGCGGTTCCCAAAGAGCTTTAGAACAAGGCATAGTTTTCCCTGCTCGCTCTTTGGGCGGGGGACCCATCTCCAGCCGTATGGCCATTTTTGTGCCTGGCGAAGCCCCAAGAGGGAAAGGGTGGCTTTGAATCTGAAGGCAGCAGGAAAGCCCGCAGCCCCCACGTCTGTGGGGCTACGCAAGCGGTTCCCAAAGAGCTTTAGAACAAGGCATAGTTTTCCCTGCTGGCTCTTTTGGCAGGGGACCCATCTCCAGCCGTATGGCCATTTTTGTCCCTGGCCCGGCGCCAAGTGGGAAAGGGTTGTGTTGAGGCTGAAGGCAGCAGCAAAGCCCGCAGCCCCCAGGTCTGTGGTGCTACGCAAGCGGTTCCCAAAGAGCTTTAGAACAAGGCATAGTTTTCCCTGCTGGCTCTCTGGGCGGGGGACCCATCTCCAGCCGTATGGCCATTTTTGAGCCTGGAGCAGTGCCAAGTGGGAAAGGGTGGTTTTGAGGGTGAAGGCAGCAGGAAAGCCCGCAGCCCCCAGGTCTGTGGGGCTACGCAAGCGGTTCCCAAAGAGCTTTAGAACAAGGCATAGTTTTCCCTGCTGGCTCTTTGGGCGGGGGACCCATCTCCAGCCGTATGGCCATTTTTGTGCCTGGCGCGGCGCCAAGTGGGTAAGGGTGGTTTTGAGGCTGAAGGCAGCAGGAAAGCCCGCAGCCCCCACGTCTGTGGGGCCAAGCAAGCGGTTCCCAAAGAGCTTTAGAACAAGGCATAGTTTTCCCTGCTGGCTCTTTGCGCCTGGGACCCATCTCCAGCCATAGGCCATTTTTGTGCTTGATAGGGCGCCAAGTGGGAAAGGGTGGCTTTGAGGCTGAAGGCAGCAGGAAAGCCTGCAGCCCCCAGGTCTGTGGGGCTACGCAAGCAGTTCCCAAAGAGCTTTAGAACAAGGCATAGTTTTCCCTGCTGGCTCTTTGTTCGGGGGACCCATCTCCAGCCATAGGCCATTTTTGTGCCTGGCCCGGCGCCCAGTGGGAAAGGGTGGCTTTGAGTCTTGAAGGCAGCAGGAAAGCCCGCAGCCCCCAGGTCTGTGGGGCTACGCAAGCGGTTCCCAAAGAGCTTTAGAACAAGGCATAGTTTTCCCTGCTGGCTCTCTGGGCGGGGGACCCATCTCCAGCCGTATGGCCATTTTTGAGCCTGGCGCGGCGCCAAGTGGGAAAGGGTTGTGTCGAGGCTAAAGGCAGCAGGAAAGCCCGCAGCCCCCAGGTCTGTGGTGCTACGCAAGCGGTTCCCAAAGAGCTTTAGAACAAGGCATAGTTTTCCCTGCTGGCTCTTTGGGCGGGGGACCCATCTCCAGCCATAGGCCATTTTTGTGCCTGGCGCGAAGCCAAGTGGGAAAGGGTGCTGTCGAGGCTGAAGGCAGCAGGAAAGCCCGCAGCCCCAAGGTCTGTGGGGCTACGCAAGCGGTTCCCAAAGAGCTTTAGAACAAGGCATAGTTTTCCCTGCTGGCTCTTTGGGCGGGGGACCCATCTCCAGCCGTATGGCCATTTTTGTGCCTGGCCCGGCGCAAAGTGGGAAAGGGTGGCTTTGAGGCTGAAGGCAGCAGGAAAGCCCGCAGCCCCCAGGTCTGTGGGGCTACGCAAGCGGTTCCCAAAGAGCTTTAGAACAAGGCATAGTTTTCCCTGCTGGCTCTTTGGGCGGGGGACCCATCTCCAGCCGTACGGCCATTTTTGTGCCTGGCGCGGCGCCAAGAGGGAAAGGGTGGTGTCGAGGCTAAAGGCAGCAGGAAAGCCCGCAGCCCCCAGGTCTGTGGGGCTACGCAAGCGGTTCCCAAAGAGCTTTAGAACAAGGCATAGTTTGCCCTGCTGGCTCTTTGGGCGGGGGACCCATCTCCAGCCGTATGGCCATTTTTGTGCCTGATGCGGCGCCAAGTGGGAAATGGTGGTATCGAGGCTGAAGGCAGCAGGAAAGCCCGCAGCCCCCAGGTCTGTGGGGCTACGCAAGCGGTTCCCAAAGAGCTTTAGAACAAGGCATAGTTTTCCCTGCTGGCTCTTTGGGCATGGGACCCATCTCCACCCATAGGCCATTTTTGTGCCTGATAGGGCGCCAAGTGGGAAAGGGTGGCTTTGAGGCTGAAGACAGCAGGAAAGCCTGCAGCCCCCAGGTCTGTGGGGCTACGCAAGCGGTTCCCAAAGAGCTTTAGAACAAGGCATAGTTTTCCCTGCTGGCTCCTTGGGTGGGGGACCCATCTCCAGCCGTATGGCTATTTTTGTGCCTGACGCGGTGCGTAGTGGCATAGGGTGGTGTCAAGGCTGAAGGCAGCAGGAAAGCCCGCAGCCCCCACGTCTGTGGGGCCAAGCAAGCGGTTCCCAAAGAGCTTTAGAACAAGGCATAGTTTTCCCAGCTGGCTCTTTGGGCGGGGGACCCATCTCCAGCCGTATGGCCATTTTTGAGCCTGGCGCGGCGCCAAGTGGGAAAGGGTGGTTTTGAGGCTGAAGGCAGCAGCAAAGCCTGCAGCCCTAAGGTCTGTGGGGCTACGCAAGCGGTTCCCAAAGAGCTTTAGAACAAGGCAGAGTTTTCCCTGCTGGGTCTTTGGGCGGCGGACACATGTCCAGTCGTATGGCCATTTTTGTGCCTGGCGCGGCGCCAAGTGGGAAAGGGTGGTGTCGAGTCTGAAGGCAGCAGGAAAGCCTGCAGCCCCCAGGTCTGTGGGGCTATGGAAGCGGTTCCCAAAGAGCTTTAGAACAAGGCAGAGTTTTCCCTGCTGGCTCTTTGGGCGGGGGACCCATCTCCAGCCGTATGGCCATTTTTGTGCCTGGCGCGGCGCCAAGTGGGAAAGGGTGGTGTCGAGGCTGAAGGCAGCAGGAAAGCCCGCAGCCCCCACGTCTGTGGGGCCAAGCAAGCGGTTCCCAAAGAGCTTTAGAACAAGGCATAGTTTTCCCTGCTGGCTCTTTGGGCGGGGGACCCATCTCCAGACGTATGGCTATTTTTGTGCCTGGCGCGGTGCGTAGTGGCATAGGGTGGTTTTGAGGCTGAAGGCAGCAGGAAAGCCCGCAGCCCCCAGGTCTGTGGGCCCAAGCAAGCGGTTCCCAAAGAGCTTTAGAACAAGGCATAGTTTTCCCTGCTGGCTCTTTGGGCATGGGACCCATCTCCAGCCATAGGCCATTTTTGTGCCTGATAGGGCGCCAAGTGGGAAAGGGTGGCTTTGAGGCTGAAGACAGCAGGAAAGCCTGCAGCTCCCAGGTCTGTGGGGCTATGCAAGCGGTTCCCAAAGAGCTTTAAAACAAGGCATATTTTTCCCTGCTGGCTCTTTGGGCGGGGGACCCATCTCCAGCCGTATGGCCATTTTTGTGCCTGGCGCGGCGCCAAGTGGGAAAGGGTGGTGTCGAGGCTGAAGGCAGCAGGAAAGCCCGCAGCCCCCAGGTCTGTGGGGCTACGCAAGCGGTTCCCAAAGAGCTTTAGAACAAGGCATAGTTTTCCCTGCTGGCTCTTTGGGCGGGGGACCAACTCCAGCCATATGGCCATTTTTGTGCCTGGCGCGGTGCGTAGTGGGAAAGGGTGGTTTTGAGGCTGAAGGCAGCAGGAAAGCCCGCAGCCCCCAGGTCTGTGGGGCCAAGCAAGCAGTTCCCAAAGAGCTTTAGAACAAGGCATAGTTTTCCCTGCTGGCTCTTTGGGCATGGGACCCAGCTCCAGCCATAGGCCATTTTTGTGCCTGGCGCGGCGCCAAGTGGGAAAGGGTGGCTTTGAGGCTGAAGGCAGCAGCAAAGCCCGCAGCCCCCAGGTCTGTGGGGCTACGCAAGCGGTTCCCAAAGAGCTTTAGAACAAGGCATAGTTTTCCCTGCTGGCTCTTTGGGCGGGGGACACATCTCCAGCCGTATGGCCATTTTTGTGCCTGATAGGGCGCCAAGTGGGAAAGGGTGGTGTCGAGGCTGAAGGCAGCAGGAAAGCCCGCAGCCCCCAGGTCTGTGGGGCTACGCAAGCGGTTCCCAAAGAGCTTTAGAACAAGGCATAGTTTTCCCTGCTGGCTCTTTGGGCGGGGGACCCATCTCCAGCCGTATGGCCATTTTTGTGCCTGGCCGGGGGCCAAGTGGGAAAGGGTGGCTTTGAGGCTGAAGGCAGCAGGAAAGCCCGCAGCCCCCAGGTCTGTGCGGCTACGCAAGCGGTTCCCAAAGAGCTTTAGAACAAGGCATAGTTTTCCCTGCTGGCTCTTTGGGCATGGGACCCATCTCCAGCCATAGGCCATTTTTGTGCTTGATAGGGCGCCAAGTGGGAAAGGGTTGCTTTGAGGCTGAAGACAGCAGGAAAGCCCGCAGCCCCCAGGTCTGTGGGGCTACGCAAGCGGTTCCCAAAGAGCTTTAGAACAAGGCATAGTTTTCCTTGCTGGCTCTCTGGGCGAGGGACCCATCTCCAGCCGTATGGCCATTTTTGAGCCTGGCGCGGCGCCAGGTGGGAAAGGGTGGCTTTGAGGCTGAAGGCAGGAGCAAAGACTGCAGCCCCCAGGTCTGTGGTGCTACGCAAGCGGTTCCCAAAGAGCTTTAGAACAAGGCATAGTTTTCCCAGCTGGCTCTTAGGGCATGGGACCCATCTCCAGCCATAGGCCATTTTTGTGCCTGGCGCGAAGCCAAGTGGGAAAGGGTGCTGTCGAGGCTGAAGGCAGCAGGAAAGCCCGCAGCCCCAAGGTCTGTGGGGCTACGCAAGCGGTTCCCAAAGAGCTTTAGAACAAGGCATAGTTTTCCCTGCTGGCTCTTTGGGCGGGGGACCCATCTCCAGCCGTATGGCCATTTTTGTGCCTGGCCCGGCGCAAAGTGGGAAAGGGTGGCTTTGAGGCTGAAGGCAGCAGGAAAGCCCGCAGCCCCCAGGTCTGTGCGGCTACGCAAGCGGTTCCCAAAGAGCTTTAGAACAAGGCATAGTTTTCCCTGCTGGCTCTTTGGGCGGGGGACCCATCTCCAGCCATACGGCCATTTTTGTGCCTGGCGCGGCGCCAAGAGGGAAAGGGTGGTGTCGAGGCTAAAGGCAGCAGGAAAGCCTGCAGCCCCCAGGTCTGTGGGGCTACGCAAGCGGTTCCCAAAGAGCTTTAGAACAAGGCATAGTTTTCCCTGCTGGCTCTTTGGGCATGGGACCCATCTCCACCCATAGGCCATTTTTGTGCCTGATAGGGCGCCAAGTGGCATAGGGTGGTTTTGAGGCTGAAGGCAGCAGGAAAGCCCGCAGCCCCCACGTCTGTGGGGCCAAGCAAGCGGTTCCCAAAGAGCTTTAGAACAAGGCATAGTTTTCCCAGCTGGCTCTTTGGGCGGGGGACCCATCTCCAGCAGTATGGCCATTTTTGTGCCTGGCGCGGTGCGTAGTGGGAAAGGGTGATTTTGAGGCTGAAGGCAGCAGGAAAGCCCGCAGCCCCCAGGTCTGTGTGGCTACGCAAGCGGTTCCCAAAGAGCTTTAGAACAAGGCATAATTTTCCCTGCTGGCTCTTTGGGCATGGGACCCATCTCCAGCCGTATGGCCATTTTTGTCCCTGGCCCGGCGCCAAGTGGGAAAGGGTGGCTTTGAGGCTGAAGGCAGCAGGAAAGCCCGCAGCCCCCAGGTCTGTGGGGCTACGCAAGTGGTTCCCAAAGAGCTTTAGAACAAGGCATAGTTTTCCCTGCTCGCTCTTAGGGCATGGGACCCATCTCCAGCCATAGGCCATTTTTGTGCCTGGCGCGAAGCCAAGTGGGAAAGGGTGCTGTCGAGGCTGAAGGCAGCAGGAAAGCCCGCAGCCCCCAGGTCTGTGGAGCTACGCAAGCGGTTCCCAAAGAGCTTTAGAACAAGGCATAGTTTTCCCTGCTGGCTCTTTGGGCGGGGGACCCATCTCCAGCCGTATGGCCATTTTTGTGCCTGGCGCGGCGCCAAGTGGGAAAGGGTGGTGTCGAGTCTGAAGGCAGCAGGAAAGCCTGCAGCCCCCAGGTCTGTGGGGCTACGCAAGCGGTTCCCAAAGAGCTTTAGAACAAGGCAGAGTTTTCCCTGCTGGCTCTTTGGGCGGGGGACCCATCTCCAGCCGTATGGCCATTTTTGTGCCTGGCGCGGCGCCAAGTGGGAAAGGGTGGTGTCGAGGCTGAAGGCAGCAGGAAAGCCCGCAGCCCCCACGTCTGTGGGGCCAAGCAAGCGGTTCCCAAAGAGCTTGAGAACAAGGCATAGTTTTCCCTGCTGGCTCTTTGGGCGGGGGACCCATCTCCAGACGTATGGGTATTTTTGTGCCTGGCGCGGTGCGTAGTGGCATAGGGTGGTTTTGAGCCTGAAGGCAGCAGGAAAGCCCGCAGCCCCCAGGTCTGTGGGCCCAAGCAAGCGGTTCCCAGAGAGCTTTAGAACAAGGCATAGTTTTCCCTGCTGGCTCTTTGGGCATGGGACCCATCTCCAGCCATAGGCCATTTTTGTGCCTGATAGGGCGCCAAGTGGGAAAGGGTGGCTTTGAGGCTGAAGACAGCAGGAAAGCCTGCAGCTCCCAGGTCTGTGGGGCTATGCAAGCGGTTCCCAAAGAGCTTTAGAACAAGGCATATTTTTCCCTGCTGGCTCTTTGGGCGGGGGACCCATCTCCAGCCGTATGGCTATTTTTGTGCCTGGCGCGGCGCCAAGTGGGAAAGGGTGGTGTCGAGGCTGAAGGCAGCAGGAAAGCCCGCAGCCCCCAGGTCTGTGGGGCTACGCAAGCGGTTCCCAAAGAGCTTTAGAACAAGGCATAGTTTTCCCTGCTGGCTCTTTGGGTGGGGGACCAGTCTCCAGACATATGGCTATTTTTGTGCCTGGCGCGGTGCGTAGTGGCATAGGGTTGTTTTGAGGCTGAAGGCAGCAGGAAAGCCCGCAGCCCCCACGTCTGTGGGCCCAAGCAAGCGGTTCCCAGAGAGCTTTAGAACAAGGCATAGTTTTCCCTGCTGGCTCTTTGGGCGGGGGACCCATCTCCAGCCATATTGCCATTTTTGTGCCTAGCGCGGTGCGTAGTGGGAAAGGGTGGTTTTGAGGCTGAAGGCAGCAGGAAAGCCCGCAGCCCCCAGGTCTGTGGGGCCAAGCAAGCGGTTCCCAAAGAGCTTTAGAACAAGGCATAGTTTTCCCTGCTGGCTCTTTGGGCATGGGACCCAGCTCCAGCCATAGGCCATTTTTGTGCCTGGCGCGGCGCCAAGTGGGAAAGGGTGGCTTTGAGGCTGAAGGCAGCAGCAAAGCCCGCAGCCCCCAGGTCTGTGGGGCTACGCAAGCGGTTCCCAAAGAGCTTTAGAACAAGGCATAGTTTTCCCTGCTGGCTCTTTGGGCGGGGGACACATCTCCAGCCGTATGGCCATTTTTGTGCCTGATAGGGCGCCAAGTGGGAAAGGGTGGTGTCGAGGCTGAAGGCAGCAGGAAAGCCCGCAGCCCCCAGGTCTGTGGGGCTACGCAAGCGGTTCCCAAAGAGCTTTAGAACAAGGCATAGTTTTCCCTGCTGGCTCTTTGGGCGGGGGACCCATCTCCAGCCGTATGGCCATTTTTGTGCCTGGCGCGGCGCCAAGTGGGAAAGGGTGGCTTTGAGGCTGAAGACAGCAGGAAAGCCTGCAGCCCCCAGGTCTGTGGGGCTATGCAAGCGGTTCCCAAAGAGCTTTAGAACAAGGCATAGTTTTCCCTGCTGGCTCTTTGGGCGGGGGACCCATCTCCAGCCGTATGGCCATTTTTGTGCCTGGCGAAGCCCCAAGAGGGAAAGGGTGGCTTTGAATCTGAAGGCAGCAGGAAAGCCCGCAGCCCCCAGGTCTGTGGGGCTATGCAAGCGGTTCCCAAAGAGCTTTAGAACAAGGCATAGTTTTCCCTGCTGGCTCTTTTGGCAGGGGACCCAACTCCAGCCGTATGGCCATTTTTGTCCCTGGCCCGGCGCCAAGTGGGAAAGGGTGGTGTTGAGGCTGAAGGCAGCAGCAAAGACTGCAGCCCCCAGGTCTGTGGGGCTACGCAAGCGGTTCCCAAAGAGCTTGAGAACAAGGCATAGTTTTCCCTGCTCGCTCTTTGGGCGGGGGACCCATCTCCAGCCGTATGGCCATTTTTGTGCCTGGCCCGGCGCCAAGTGGGAAAGGGTGGCTTTGAGGCTGAAGGCAGCAGCAAAGCCTGCAGCCCCCAGGTCTGTGGGGCTACGCAAGCGGTTCCCAAAGAGCTTTAGAACAAGGCATAGTTTTCCCTGCTGGCTCTCTGGGCGGGGGACCCATCTGCAGCCGTATGGCCATTTTTGAGCCTGGAGCAGTGCCAAGTGGGAAAGGGTGGTTTTGAGGGTGAAGGCAGCAGGAAAGCCCGCAGCCCCCAGGTCTGTGGGGCTATGCAAGCGGTTCCCAAAGAGCTTTAGAACAAGGCATAGTTTTCCCTGCTGGCTCTTTGGGCGGGGGACCCATCTCCAACCGTATGGCCATTTTTGTGCCTGGCCCGGCGCCCAGTGGGAAAGGGTGGTTTTGAGGCTGAAGGCAGCAGGAAAGCCCGCAGCCCCCACGTCTGTGGGCCCAAGCAAGCGGTTCCCAGAGAGCTTTAGAACAAGGCATAGTTTTCCCTGCTCGCTCTTTGGGCGGGGGACCAACTCCAGCCATATGGCCATTTTTGTGCCTGGCGCGGTGCGTAGTGGGAAAGGGTGGTTTTGAGGCTGAAGGCAGCAGGAAAGCCCGCAGCCCCCAGGTCTGTGGGGCCAAGCAAGCGGTTCCCAAAGAGCTTTAGAACAAGGCATAGTTTTCCCTGCTGGCTCTTTGGGCATGGGACCCAGCTCCAGCCATAGGCCATTTTTGTGCCTGGCGCGGCGCCAAGTGGGAAAGGGTGGCTTTGAGGCTGAAGGCAGCAGCAAAGCCCGCAGCCCCCAGGTCTGTGGGGCTACGCAAGCGGTTCCCAAAGAGCTTTAGAACAAGGCATAGTTTTCCCTGCTGGCTCTTTGGGCGGGGGACCCATCTCCAGCCGTATGGCCATTTTTGTGCCTGGCGAAGCCCCAAGAGGGAAAGGGTGGCTTTGAATCTGAAGGCAGCAGGAAAGCCCGCAGCCCCCAGGTCTGTGGGGCTATGCAAGCGGTTCCCAAAGAGCTTTAGAACAAGGCATAGTTTTCCCTGCTGGCTCTTTTGGCAGGGGACCCATCTCCAGCCGTATGGCCATTTTTGTGCCTGGCGCGGCGCCAAGTGGGAAAGGGTGGTGTTGAGGCTGAAGGCAGCAGCAAAGACTGCAGCCCCCAGGTCTGTGGGGCCAAGCAAGCGGTTCCCAAAGAGCTTTAGAACAAGGCATAGTTTTCCCTGCTGGCTCTTTGGGCGGGGGACCCATCTCCAGCCGTATGGCCATTTTTGTGCCTGGCACGGCGCCAAGTGGGAAACGGTGGCTTTGAGGCTGAAGGCAGCAGCAAAGCCCGCAGCCCCCAGGTCTGTGGGGCTACGCAAGCGGTTCCCAAAGAGCTTTAGAACAAGGCATAGTTTTCCCTGCTCGCTCTTTGGGCGGGGGACCCATCTCCAGCCGTATGGCCATTTTTGTGCCTGGCCCGGCGCCAAGTGGGAAAGGGTGGCTTTGAGGCTGAAGGCAGCAGCAAAGCCTGCAGCCCCCAGGTCTGTGGGGCTACGCAAGCGGTTCCCAAAGAGCTTTAGAACAAGGCATAGTTTTCCCTGCTGGCTCTCTGGGCGGGGGACCCATCTGCAGCCGTATGGCCATTTTTGAGCCTGGAGCAGTGCCAAGTGGGAAAGGGTGGTTTTGAGGGTGAAGGCAGCAGGAAAGCCCGCAGCCCCCAGGTCTGTGGGGCTATGCAAGCGGTTCCCAAAGAGCTTTAGAACAAGGCATAGTTTTCCCTGCTGGCTCTTTGGGCGGGGGACCCATCTCCAACCGTATGGCCATTTTTGTGCCTGGCCCGGCGCCCAGTGGGAAAGGGTGGTTTTGAGGCTGAAGGCAGCAGGAAAGCCCGCAGCCCCCACGTCTGTGGGCCCAAGCAAGCGGTTCCCAGAGAGCTTTAGAACAAGGCATAGTTTTCCCTGCTCGCTCTTTGGGCGGGGGACCAACTCCAGCCATATGGCCATTTTTGTGCCTGGCGCGGTGCGTAGTGGGAAAGGGTGGTTTTGAGGCTGAAGGCAGCAGGAAAGCCCGCAGCCCCCAGGTCTGTGGGGCCAAGCAAGCGGTTCCCAAAGAGCTTTAGAACAAGGCATAGTTTTCCCTGCTGGCTCTTTGGGCATGGGACCCAGCTCCAGCCATAGGCCATTTTTGTGCCTGGCGCGGCGCCAAGTGGGAAAGGGTGGCTTTGAGGCTGAAGGCAGCAGCAAAGCCCGCAGCCCCCAGGTCTGTGGGGCTACGCAAGCGGTTCCCAAAGAGCTTTAGAACAAGGCATAGTTTTCCCTGCTGGCTCTTTGGGCGGGGGACCCATCTCCAGCCGTATGGCCATTTTTGTGCCTGATAGGGCGCCAAGTGGGAAAGGGTGGTGTCGAGGCTGAAGGCAGCAGGAAAGCCCGCAGCCCCCAGGTCTGTGGGGCTACGCAAGCGGTTCCCAAAGAGCTTTAGAACAAGGCATAGTTTTCCCTGCTGGCTCTTTGGGCAGGGGACCCATCTCCAGCCGTATGGCCATTTTTGTGCCTGGCCCGGCGCCAAGTGGGAAAGGGTGGCTTTGAGGCTGAAGACAGCAGGAAAGCCTGCAGACCCCAGGTCTGTGGGGCTATGCAAGCGGTTCCGAAAGAGCTTTAGAACAAGGCATAGTTTTCCCTGCTGGCTCTTTGGGCGGGGGACCCATCTCCAGCCGTATGGCCATTTTTGAGCCTGGCGCGGCGCCAAGTGGGAAAGGGTGGTGTCGAGGCTGAAGGCAGCAGGAAAGCCCCCAGCCCCCAGGTCTGTGGGGCTACGCAAGCGGTTCCCAAAGAGCTTTAGAACAAGGCATAGTTTTCCCTGCTTGCTCTTTGGGCGGGGGACCCATCTCCAGCCGTATGGCCATTTTTGTGCCTGGCGAAGCCCCAAGAGGGAAAGGGTGGCTTTGAATCTGAAGGCAGCAGGAAAGCCCGCAGCCCCCAGGTTTGTGGGGCTATGCAAGCGGTTCCCAAAGAGCTTTAGAACAAGGCATAGTTTTCCCTGCTGGCTCTTTTGGCAGGGGACCCATCTCCAGCCGTATGGCCATTTTTGTCCCTGGCCCGGCGCCAAGTGGGAAAGGGTGGTGTTGAGGCTGAAGGCAGCAGCAAAGACTGCAGCCCCCAGGTCTGTGGGGCCAAGCAAGCGGTTCCCAAAGAGCTTTAGAACAAGGCATAGTTTTCCCTGCTGGCTCTTTGGGCGGGGGACCCATCTCCAGCCGTATGGCCATTTTTGTGCCTGGCACGGCGCCAAGTGGGAAACGGTGGCTTTGAGGCTGAAGGCAGCAGCAAAGCCCGCAGCCCCCAGGTCTGTGGGGCTACGCAAGCGGTTCCCAAAGAGCTTTAGAACAAGGCATAGTTTTCCCTGCTCGCTCTTTGGGCGGGGGACCCATCTCCAGCCGTATGGCCATTTTTGTGCCTGGCCCGGCGCCAAGTGGGAAAGGGTGGCTTTGAGGCTGAAGGCAGCAGCAAAGCCTGCAGCCCCCAGGTCTGTGGGGCTACGCAAGCGGTTCCCAAAGAGCTTTAGAACAAGGCATAGTTTTCCCTGCTGGCTCTCTGGGCGGGGGACCCATCTGCAGCCGTATGGCCATTTTTGAGCCTGGAGCAGTGCCAAGTGGGAAAGGGTGGTTTTGAGGGTGAAGGCAGCAGGAAAGCCCGCAGCCCCCAGGTCTGTGGGGCTACGCAAGCGGTTCCCAAAGAGCTTTAGAACAAGGCATAGTTTTCCCTGCTGGCTCTTTGGGCGGGGGACCCATCTCCAACCGTATGGCCATTTTTGTGCCTGGCGCGGCGCCAAGTGGGAAAGGGTGGTGTCGAGGCTGAAGGCAGCAGGAAAGCCCGCAGCCCCCACGTCTGTGAGGCCAAGCAAGCGGTTCCCAAAGAGCTTTAGAACAAGGCATAGTTTTCCCTGCTGGCTCTTTGGGCATGGGACCCATCTCCAGCCATAGGCCATTTTTGTGCTTGATAGGGCGCCAAGTGGGAAAGGGTGGCTTTGAGGCTGAAGGCAGCAGGAAAGCCTGCAGCCCCCAGGTCTGTGGGGCTACACAAGCAGTTCCCAAAGAGCTTTAGAACAAGGCATAGTTTTCCCTGCTGGCTCTTTGTTCGGGGGACCCATCTCCAGCCATAGGCCATTTTTGTGCCTGGCCCGGCGCCCAGTGGGAAAGGGTGGCTTTGAGGCTTGAAGGCAGCAGGAAAGCCCGCAGCCCCCACGTCTGTGGGGCTACGCAAGCGGTTCCCAAAGAGCTTTAGAACAAGGCATAGTTTTCCCTGCTGGCTCTTTGGGTGGGGGACCCATCTCCAGACGTATGGTTATTTTTGTGCCTGGCGCGGTGCGTAGTGGCATAGGGTGGTTTTGAGGCTGAAGGCAGCAGGAAAGCCCGCAGCCCCCACGTCTGTGGGCCCAAGCAAGCGGTTCCCAGAGAGCTTTAGAACAAGGCATAGTTTTCCCTGCTGGCTCTTTGGGCGGGGGACCCATCTCCAGCCGTATGGCCATTTTTGTGCCTGGCCCGGCGCCAAGTGGGAAAGGGTGGTTTTGAGGCTGAAGGCAGCAGGAAAGCCCGCAGCCCCCAGGTCTGTGGGGCCAAGCAAGCGGTTCCCAAAGAGCTTTAGAACAAGGCATAGTTTTCCCTGCTGGCTCTTTGGGCATGGGACCCAGCTCCAGCCATAGGCCATTTTTGTGCCTGGCGCGGCGCCAAGTGGGAAAGGGTGGCTTTGAGGCTGAAGGCAGCAGCAAAGCCCGCAGCCCCCAGGTCTGTGGGGCTACGCAAGCGGTTCCCAAAGAGCTTTAGAACAAGGCATAGTTTTCCCTGCTGGCTCTTTGGGCGGGGGACCCATCTCCAGCCGTATGGCCATTTTTGTGCCTGATAGGGCGCCAAGTGGGAAAGGGTGGTGTCGAGGCTGAAGGCAGCAGGAAAGCCCGCAGCCCCCAGGTCTGTGGGGCTACGCAAGCGGTTCCCAAAGAGCTTTAGAACAAGGCATAGTTTTCCCTGCTGGCTCTTTGGGCGGGGGACCCATCTCCAGCCGTATGGCCATTTTTGTGCCTGGCCCGGCGCCAAGTGGGAAAGGGTGGCTTTGAGGCTGAAGACAGCAGGAAAGCCTGCAGCCCCCAGGTCTGTGGGGCTATGCAAGCGGTTCCCAAAGAGCTTTAGAACAAGGCATAGTTTTCCCTGCTGGCTCTTTGGGCGGGGGACCCATCTCCAGCCGTATGGCCATTTTTGAGCCTGGCGCGGCGCCAAGTGGGAAAGGGTGGTGTCGAGGCTGAAGGCAGCAGGAAAGCCCGCAGCCCCCAGGTCTGTGGGGCTACGCAAGCGGTTCCCAAAGAGCTTTAGAACAAGGCATAGTTTTCCCTGCTTGCTCTTTGGGCGGGGGACCCATCTCCAGCCGTATGGCCATTTTTGTGCCTGGCGAAGCCCCAAGAGGGAAAGGGTGGCTTTGAATCTGAAGGCAGCAGGAAAGCCCGCAGCCCCCAGGTCTGTGGGGCTATGCAAGCGGTTCCCAAAGAGCTTTAGAACAAGGCATAGTTTTCCCTGCTGGCTCTTTTGGCAGGGGACCCATCTCCAGCCGTATGGCCATTTTTGTCCCTGGCCCGGCGCCAAGTGGGAAAGGGTGGTGTTGAGTCTGAAGGCAGCAGCAAAGATT
This sequence comes from Rissa tridactyla, assembly GCF_028500815.1. Taxonomy (NCBI): domain Eukaryota; kingdom Metazoa; phylum Chordata; class Aves; order Charadriiformes; family Laridae; genus Rissa; species Rissa tridactyla. The sequence continues at coordinate 98,919 of NW_026529342.1, read as the reverse complement.
GCAGCCCCCAGGTGTGGGGCCAAGCAAGGGGTTCCCAAAGAGCTTTAGAACAAGGCATAGTTTTCCCTGCTGGCTCTTTGGGCGGGGGACCCATCTCCAGCCGTATGGCCATTTTTGTGCCTGGCACGGCGCCAAGTGGGAAAGGGTGGCTTTGAGGCTGAAGGCAGCAGCAAAGCCCGCAGCCCCCAGGTCTGTGGGGCTACGCAAGCGGTTCCCAAAGAGCTTTAGAACAAGGCATAGTTTTCCCTGCTGGCTCTTTGGGCGGGGGACCCATCTCCAGCCGTATGGCCATTTTTGTCCCTGGCCCGGCGCCAAGTGGGAAAGGGTGGCTTTGAGGCTGAAGGCAGCAGCAAAGCCTGCAGCCCCCAGGTCTGTGGGGCTACGCAAGCGGTTCCCAAAGAGCTTTAGAACAAGGCATAGTTTTCCCTGCTGGCTCTTTGTTCGGGGGACCCATCTCCAGCCATAGGCCATTTTTGTGCCTGGCCCGGCGCCAAGTGGGAAAGGGTGGCTTTGAGGCTTGAAGGCAGCAGGAAAGCCCGCAGCCCCCAGGTCTGTGGGGCTATGGAAGCGGTTCCCAAAGAGCTTTAGAACAAGGCATAGTTTTCCCTGCTGGCTCTTTGGGCGGGGGACCCATCTCCAGCCGTATGGCCATTTTTGAGCCTGGCGCGGCGCCAAGTGGGAAAGGGTTGTGTCGAGGCTAAAGGCAGCAGGAAAGCCCGCAGCCCCCAGGTCTGTGGGGCTACGCAAGCGGTTCCCAAAGAGCTTTAGAACAAGGCATAATTTTCCCTGCTGGCTCTTTGGGCGGGGGACCCATCTCCAGCCGTATGGCCATTTTTGTGCCTGGCGCAGCGCCAAGTGGGAAAGGGTGGTTTTGAGGCTGAAGGCAGCAGCAAAGCCTGCAGCCCCCAGGTCTGTGGGGCTACGCAAGCGGTTCCCAAAGAGCTTTAGAACAAGGCATAGTTTTCCCTGCTGGCTCTTTGGGCGGGGGACCCATCTCCAGCCGTATGGCCATTTTTGTGCCTGGCCGGGGGCCAAGTTGGAAAGGGTGGTTTTGAGGCTGAAGGCAGCAGGAAAGCCCGCAGCCCCCAGGTCTGTGCGGCTACGCAAGCGGTTCCCAAAGAGCTTTAGAACAAGGCATAGTTTTCCCTGCTGGCTCTTTGGGCATGGGACCCATCTCCAGCCATAGGCCATTTTTGTGCTTGATAGGGCGCCAAGTGGGAAAGGGTTGCTTTGAGGCTGAAGACAGCAGGAAAGCCCGCAGCCCCCAGGTCTGTGGGGCTACGCAAGCGGTTCCCAAAGAGCTTTAGAACAAGGCATAGTTTTCCCTGCTGGCTCTCTGGGCGGGGGACCCATCTCCAGCCATATGGCCATTTTTGAGCCTGGCGCGGCGCCAGGTGGGAAAGGGTGGCTTTGAGGCTGAAGGCAGGAGCAAAGCCTGCAGCCCCCAGGTCTGTGGTGCTACGCAAGCGGTTCCCAAAGAGCTTTAGAACAAGGCATAGTTTTCCCAGCTGGCTCTTAGGGCATGGGACCCATCTCCAGCCATAGGCCATTTTTGTGCCTGGCGCGAAGCCAAGTGGGAAAGGGTGCTGTCGAGGCTGAAGGCAGCAGGAAAGCCCGCAGCCCCCAGGTGTGTGGGGCTACGCAATCGGTTCCCAAAGAGCTTTAGAACAAGGCATAGTTTTCCCTGCTGGCTCTTTTGGCGGGGGACCCATCTCCAGCCGTATGGCCATTTTTGTGCCTGGCGAAGCCCCAAGAGGGAAAGGGTGGCTTTGAATCTGAAGGCAGCAGGAAAGCCCGCAGCCCCCAGGTCTGTGGGGCTATGCAAGCGGTTCCCAAAGAGCTTTAGAACAAGGCATAGTTTTCCCTGCTGGCTCTTTTGGCAGGGGACCCATCTCCAGCCGTATGGCCATTTTTGTCCCTGGCCCGGCGCCAAGTGGGAAAGGGTGGTGTTGAGGCTGAAGGCAGCAGCAAAGATTGCAGCCCCCAGGTCTGTGGGGCCAAGCAAGCGGTTCCCAAAGAGCTTTAGAACAAGGCATAGTTTTCCCTGCTGGCTCTTTGGGCGGGGGACCCATCTCCAGCCGTATGGCCATTTTTGTGCCTGGCACGGCGCCAAGTGGGAAAGGGTGGCTTTGAGGCTGAAGGCAGCAGCAAAGCCCGCAGCCCCCAGGTCTGTGGGGCTACGCAAGCGGTTCCCAAAGAGCTTTAGAACAAGGCATAGTTTTCCCTGCTGGCTCTTTGGGCGAGGGACCCATCTCCAACAGTATGGCCATTTTTGTGCATGGCGCGGCGCCAAGTGGGAAAGGGTGGTGTCGAGGCTGAAGGCAGCAGGAAAGCCCGCAGCCCCCACGTCTGTGGGGCCAAGCAAGCGGTTCCCAAAGAGCTTTAGAACAAGGCATAGTTTTCCCTGCTGGCTCTTTGGGCATGGGACCCATCTCCACCCATAGGCCATTTTTGTGCTTGATAGGGCGCCAAGTGGGAAAGGGTGGCTTTGAGGCTGAAGGCAGCAGGAAAGCCTGCAGCCCCCAGGTCTGTGGGGCTACACAAGCAGTTCCCAAAGAGCTTTAGAACAAGGCATAGTTTTCCCTGCTGGCTCTTTGTTCGGGGGACCCATCTCCAGCCATAGGCCATTTTTGTGCCTGGCCCGGCGCCCAGTGGGAAAGGGTGGCTTTGAGGCTTGAAGGCAGCAGGAAAGCCCGCAGCCCCCAGGTCTGTGGGGCTACGCAAGCGGTTCCCAAAGAGCTTTAGAACAAGGCATAGTTTTCCCTGCTGGCTCTTTGGGCGGGGGACACATCTCCAGCCGTATGGCCATTTTTGTGCCTCATGCGGCGCCAAGTGGGAAAGGGTGGTGTCGAGGCTGAAGGCAGCAGGAAAGCCCGCAGCCCCCAGGTCTGTGCGGCTACGCAAGCGGTTCCCAAAGAGCTTTAGAACAAGGCATAGTTTTCCCTGCTGGCTCTTTGGGCGTGGCACCCATCCCCAGACAGATGGCCATTTTTGGGCCTGGCGTGACGCCAAGTGGAAAAGGGTGGTTTTGAGGCTGAAGGCAGCAGGAAAGCCTGCAGCCCCCAGGTGTGTGGGGCTACGCAAGCGGTTCCCAAAGAGCTTTAGAACAAGGCATAGTTTTCCCTGCTGGCTCTTTGTGCATGGGACCAATCTCCACAGATAAGGCCATTTTTGTGTCTGGCGCGGTGCCAAGTGGGAAAGGGTGGTTTTGAGGCTGAAGGCAGCAGGAAAGCCTGCAGCCCCCAAGTGCGTGGGGCTACGCAAGCGGTTCCGAAAGAGCTTTAGAACAAGGCATCGTTTTCCCTGCTGGCTCTTTGGGCGTGGGACCAATCTCCAGACCGATGGCCATTTTTGGGCCTGGCGTGACGCCAAGTGGGAAAGGGTGGTTTTGAGGCTGAAGGCAGCAGGAAAGCCTGCAGCCCCCAGGTGTGTGGGGCTACGCAAGCGGTTCCCAAAGAGCTTTAGAACAAGGCAGAGTTTACCCTGCTGGCTCTTTGGGCGTGGGACCAATCTCCAGACCGATGGCCATTTTTGGGCCTGGCGTGACGCCAAGTGGGAAAGGGTGGTTTTGAGGCTGAAGGCAGCAGGAAAGCCTGCAGCCCCCAGGTGTGTGGGGCTACGCAAGCGGTTCCCAAAGAGCTTTAGAACAAGGCAGAGTTTACCCTGCTGGCTCTTTGGGCGTGGGACCAATCTCCACAGATAAGGACATTTTTGTGTCTGGCGCGGCGCCAAGTGGGAAAGGGTGGTTTTGAGGCTGAAGGCAGCAGGAAAGCCTGCAGCCCCCAGGTCTGTGGGGCTACGCAAGCGGTTCCCAAAGAGCTTTAGAACAAGGCATAGTTTTCCCTGCTGGCTCTTTGTGCATGGGACCAATCTCCACAGATAAGGCCATTTTTGTGTCTGGCGCGGCGCCAAGTGGGAAAGGGTGGTTTTGAGGCTTAAGGCCGCAGGAAAGCCTGCAGCCCCCAGGTCTGTGGGGCTACGCAAGCGGTTCCCAAAGAGCTTTAGAACAAGGCATAGTTTTCCCTGCTGGCTCTTTGGGCGTGGGACCAATCTCCACACGGATGGCCTTTTTTCGGCCTGGCGCGGCGCCAAGTGGGAAAGGGTGGTTTTGAGGCTGAAGGCAGCAGGTAAGACTGCAGCCCCCAGGCCTGTGGGGCTACGCAAGCGGTTCCCAAAGAGCTTTAGAACAAGGCATAGTTTTCCCTGCTGGCTCTTTGGGCGTGTGAACAATCTCCAGACAGATGGCCATTTTTGTGTCTGGCGCGGCGCCAAGTGGGAAAGGGTGGTTTTGAGGCTGAAGGCAGCAGGAAAGCCTGCAGCCCCCAGGCCTGTGGGGCTACGCAAGCGGTTCCCAAAGAGCTTTAGAACAAGGCATAGTTTTCCCTGCTGGCTCTTTGGGCGTGGGACCAATCTCCAGACAGATGGCCATTTTTGGGCCTGGCGTGACGCCAAGTGGGAAAGGGTGGTTTTGAGGCTGAAGGCAGCAGGAAAGCCTGCAGCCCCCAGGTCTGTGGGGCTACGCAAGCGGTTCCCAAAGAGCTTTAGAACAAGGCATAGTTTTCCCTGCTGGCTCTTTGTGCATGGGACCAATCTCCACAGATAAGGCCATTTTTGTGTCTGGCGCGGCGCCAAGTGGGAAAGGGTGGTTTTGAGGCTTAAGGCAGCAGGAAAGCCTGCAGCCCCCAGGTGTGTGGGGCTACGCAAGCGGTTCCCAAAGAGCTTTAGAACAAGGCATAGTTTTCCCTGCTGGCTCTTTGTGCATGGGACCAATCTCCACAGATAAGGCCATTTTTGTGTCTGGCGCGGCGCCAAGTGGGAAAGGGTGGTTTTGAGGCTGAAGGCAGCAGGAAAGCCTGCAGCCCCCAAGTGCGTGGGGCTACGCAAGCGGTTCCGAAAGAGCTTTAGAACAAGGCATAGTTTTCCCTGCTGGCTCTTTGGGCGTGGGACCAATCTCCAGACCGATGGCCATTTTTGGGCCTGGCGTGACGCCAAGTGGGAAAGGGTGGTTTTGAGGCTGAAGGCAGCAGGAAAGCCTGCAGCCCCCAGGTCTGTGGGGCTACGCAAGCGGTTCCCAAAGAGCTTTAGAACAAGGCAGAGTTTACCCTGCTGGCTCTTTGGGCGTGGGACCAATCTCCAGACCGATGGCCATTTTTGGGCCTGGCGTGACGCCAAGTGGGAAAGGGTGGTTTTGAGGCTGAAGGCAGCAGGAAAGCCTGCAGCCCCCAGGTGTGTGGGGCTACGCAAGCGGTTCCCAAAGAGCTTTAGAACAAGGCATAGTTTTCCCTGCTGGCTCTTTGGGCGTGGGACCAATCTCCACAGATAAGGACATTTTTGTGTCTGGCGCGGCGCCAAGTGGGAAAGGGTGGTTTTGAGGCTGAAGGCAGCAGGAAAGCCTGCAGCCCCCAGGTCTGTGGGGCTACGCAAGCGGTTCCCAAAGAGCTTTAGAACAAGGCATAGTTTTCCCTGCTGGCTCTTTGGGCGTGGCACCCATCCCCAGACAGATGGCCATTTTTGGGCCTGGCGTGACGCCAAGTGGAAAAGGGTGGTTTTGAGGCTGAAGGCAGCAGGAAAGCCTGCAGCCCCCAGGTCTGTGGGGCTACGCAAGCGGTTCCCAAAGAGCTTTAGAACAAGGCATAGTTTTCCCTGCTGGCTCTTTGTGCATGGGACCAATCTCCACAGATAAGGCCATTTTTGTGTCTGGCGCGGCGCCAAGTGGGAAAGGGTGGTTTTGAGGCTTAAGGCAGCAGGAAAGCCTGCAGCCCCCAGGTCTGTGGGGCTACGCAAGCGGTTCCCAAAGAGCTTTAGAACAAGGCATAGTTTTCCCTGCTGGCTCTTTGGGCGTGGGACCAATCTCCACACGGATGGCCTTTTTTCGGCCTGGCGCGGCGCCAAGTGGGAAAGGGTGGTTTTGAGGCTGAAGGCAGCAGGTAAGCCTGCAGCCCCCAGGCCTGTGGGGCTACGCAAGCGGTTCCCAAAGAGCTTTAGAACAAGGCATAGTTTTCCCTGCTGGCTCTTTGGGCGTGTGAACAATCTCCAGACAGATGGCCATTTTTGTGTCTGGCGCGGCGCCAAGTGGGAAAGGGTGGTTTTGAGGCTGAAGGCAGCAGGAAAGCCTGCAGCCCCCAGGCCTGTGGGGCTACGCAAGCGGTTCCCAAAGAGCTTGACAACAAGGCATAGTTTTCCCTGCTGGCTCTTTGGGCGTGGGACCAATCTCCAGACAGATGGCCATTTTTGGGCCTGGCGTGACGCCAAGTGGGAAAGGGTGGTTTTGAGGCTGAAGGCAGCAGGAAAGCCTGCAGCCCCCAGGTCTGTGGGGCTACGCAAGCGGTTCCCAAAGAGCCTTAGCACAAGGCATAGTTTTCCCTGCTGGCTCTTTGGGCGTGGGACCAATCTCCAGACAGATGGCCATTTTTGGGCCTGGCGCGGCGCCAAGTGGGAAAGGGTGGTTTTGAGGCTGAAGGCAGCAGGAAAGCCTGCAGCCCCCAGGTCTGTGGGGCTACGCAAGCGGTTCCCAAAGAGCTATAGAACAAGGCATAGTTTTCCCTGTTGGCTCTTTGGGCGTGGGACCAGTCTCCAGACAGATGGCCATTTTTGTGTCTGGCGCTGCGCCAAGTGGGAAAGGGTGGTTTTGAGGCTGAAGGCAGCAGGAAAGCCTGCAGCCCCCAGGTCTGTGGGGCTACGCAAGCGGTTCCCAAAAAGCCTTAGAACAAGGCATAGTTTTCCCTGCTGGCTCTTTGGGTGTGGCACCAGTCTACAGACAGATGGCCATTTTTGTGTCTGGCGCGGCGCCAAGTGGGAAAGGGTGGTTTTGAGGCTGAAGGCAGCAGGAAAGCCTGCAGCCCCCAGGCCTGTGGGGCTACGCAAGCGGTTCCCAAAGAGCTTTAGAACAAGGCATCGTTTTCTCTGCTGTCTCTTTGGGCATGGGACCCATCTCCAGACAGATGGCCATTTTTGGGCCTGGTGCGGCGCCAAGTGGGAAAGGGTGGTTTTGAGTCTAAAGGCAGCAGGAAAGCCTGCAGCCCCCAGGTGTGTGGGGCTACGCAAGCGGTTCCCAAAGAGCTTGAGAACAAGGCATAGTTTTCCCTGCTGGCTCTTTGGGCGTGGGATCAATCTCCAGACAGATGGCCATTTTTGTGCCTGGCGCGGCGCCAAGTGGGAAAGGGTGGTTTTGAGGCTAAAGGCAGCAGGAAAGCCTGCAGCCCCCAGGTCTGTGGGGCTACGCAAGCGGTTCCCAAAGAGCTTTAGAACAAGGCACAGTTTTCCCTGCTGGCTCTTTGGGCGTGGGACGAATCTCCAGACAGATGGCCATTTTTGGGCCTAGCGCGGCGCCAAGTGGGAAAGGGTGGTTTTGAGGCTGAAGGCAGCAGGAACGCCTGCAGCCCCCAGGTGTGTGGGGCTACGCAAGCGGTTCCCAAAGAGCTTTAGAACAAGGCATAGTTTTCCCTGCTGGCTCTTTGTGCATGGGACCAATCTCCAGACAGATGGCCATTTTTGGGCCTGGCGTGACGCCAAGTGGGAAAGGGTGGTTTTGAGGCTGAAGGCAGCAGGAAAGCCTGCAGCCCCCAGGTGTGTGGGGCTACGCAAGCGGTTCCCAAAGAGCTTTAGAACAAGGCATAGTTTTCCCTGCTGGCTCTTTGGGCGTGGGACCAATCTCCTGAGATATGGCCATTTTTGGGCCTAGAGCGGCGCCAAGTGGGAAAGGGTGGTTTTGAGGCTGAAGGCAGCAGGAAAGCCTGCAGCCCCCAGGTCTGTGGGGCTACGCAAGCGGTTCCCAAAGAGCTTTAGAACAAGGCATAGTTTCCCCTGCTGGCTCTTTGGGCGTGGGACCAATCTCCTGAGATATGGCCATTTTTGGGCCTAGCGCGGCGCCAATGGGAAAGGGTTGTTTTGTGTCTGAAGGCAGCAGGAAAGCCTGCAGCCCCCAGGTGTGTGGGGCTACGCAAGCGGTTCCCAAAGAGCTTTAGAACAAGGCATAGTTTTCCCTGCTGTCTCTTTGGGCGTGGGACCAATCTCCAGACAGATGGCCATTTTTGTGCCTGGCGCGGAGCCAATTGGGAAAGGGTGGTTTTGAGGCTGAAGGCAGCAGGAAAGCCTGCAGCCCCCAGGTGTTTGGGGCTAAGCAAGCGGTTCCCAAAGAGCTTTAGAACAAGGCATAATTTTCCCTGCTGGCTCTTTGGGCGTGGGACCAATCTCCAGAGGTATGGCCATTTTTGTTCCTAGCGCGGTGCCAAGTGGGAAATGGTGGCTTTGAGGCTGAAGGCAGCAGGAAAGCCTGCAGCCCCCAGGTGTGTGGGGCTACGCAAGCGGTTCCCAAAGAGCTTTAGAACAAGGCACAGTTTTCCCTGCTGGCTCTTTGGGCGTGGGACGAATCTCCAGACAGATGGCCATTTTTGGGCCTAGCGCGGCGCCAAGTGGGAAAGGGTGGTTTTGAGGCTGAAGGCAGCAGGAACGCCTGCAGCCCCCAGGTCTGTGGGGCTACGCAAGCGGTTCCCAAAGAGCTTTAGAACAAGGCATAGTTTTCCCTGCTGGCTCTTTGTGCATGGGACCAATCTCCAGACAGATGGCCATTTTTGGGCCTGGCGTGACGCCAAGTGGGAAAGGGTGGTTTTGAGGCTGAAGGCAGCAGGAAAGCCTGCAGCCCCCAGGTGTGTGGGGCTACGCAAGCGGTTCCCAAAGAGCTTTAGAACAAGGCATAGTTTTCCCTGCTGGCTCTTTGGGCGTGGGACCAATCTCCTGAGATATGGCCATTTTTGGGCCTAGCGCGGCGCCAAGTGGGAAAGGGTGGTTTTGAGGCTGAAGGCAGCAGGAAAGCCTGCAGCCCCCAGGTCTGTGGGGCTACGCAAGCGGTTCCCAAAGAGCTTTAGAACAAGGCATAGTTTTCCCTGCTGGCTCTTTGGGCGTGGGACCAATCTCCTGAGATATGGCCATTTTTGGGCCTAGCGCGGCGCCAATGGGAAAGGGTTGTTTTGTGTCTGAAGGCAGCAGGAAAGCCTGCAGCCCCCAGGTGTGTGGGGCTACGCAAGCGGTTCCCAAAGAGCTTTAGAACAAGGCATAGTTTTCCCTGCTGTCTCTTTGGGCGTGGGACCAATCTCCAGACAGATGGCCATTTTTGTGCCTGGCGCGGAGCCAATTGGGAAAGGGTGGTTTTGAGGCTGAAGGCAGCAGGAAAGCCTGCAGCCCCCAGGTGTTTGGGGCTAAGCAAGCGGTTCCCAAAGAGCTTTAGAACAAGGCATAATTTTCCCTGCTGGCTCTTTGGGCGTGGGACCAATCTCCAGAGGTATGGCCATTTTTGTTCCTAGCGCGGTGCCAAGTGGGAAATGGTGGTTTTGAGGCTGAAGGCAGCAGGAAAGCCTGCAGCCCCCAGGTGTTTGGGGCTACGCAAGCGGTTCCCAAAGAGCTTTAGAACAAGGCATAGTTTTCCCTGCTGGCTCTTTGGGCGTGGGACCAATCTTCAGACAGATGGCCATTTTTGTGTCTGGCGCGGCGCCAAGTGGGAAAGGGTGGTTTTGAGGCTGAAGGCAGCAGGAAAGCCTGCAGCCCCCAGGTCTGTGGGCCTACGCAAGCGGTTCCCAAAGAGCTTTAGAACAAGGCATAGTTTTCCCAGCTGTCTCTTTGGGCGTGGGACCAGTCTCCAGACAGATGGCCATTTCTGTGCCTGGCGCGGCGCCAAGTGGGAAAGGGTGGTTTTGAGGCTGAAGGCAGCAGGAAAGCCTGCAGCCCCCAGGTCTGTGGGGCTACGCAAGCGGTTCCCAAAGAGCTTTAGAACAAGGCATAATTTTCCATGCTGGCTCATGGTGCATGGGACCAATCTCCACAGATAAGGCCATTTTTGTGTCTGGCGCGACGCCAAGTGGGAATGGGTGGTTTTGTGTCTGAAGGCAGCAGGAAAGCCTGCAGCCCCCAGGTGTGTGGGGCTACGCAAGCGGTTCCCAAAGAGCTTTAGAACAAGGCATAGTTTTCCCTGCTGGCTCTTTGGGCGTGGGATTAATCTCCAGACAGATGGCCATTTTTTTGGCCTGGCGCTGCGCCAAGTGGGAAAGGGTGGTTTTGAGGCTGAAGGCAGCAGGAAAGCCTGCAGCCCCCAGGTCTGTGGGGCTACGCAAGCGGTTCCCAAAGAGCTTTAGAACAAGGCATAATTTTCCATGCTGGCTCATTGTGCATGGGACCAATCTCCACAGATAAGGCCATTTTTGTGTCTGGCGCGACGCCAAGTGGGAATGGGTGGTTTTGTGTCTGAAGGCAGCAGGAAAGCCTGCAGCCCCCAGGTCTGTGGGGCTACGCAAGCGGTTCCCAAAGAGCTTGAGAACAAGGCATAGTTTTCCCTGCTGGCTCTTTGGGCGTGGGACCAATCTCCAGACATATGGCCATTTTTGTGCCTGACGCGGCGCCAAGTGGGAAAGGGTGGTTTTGAGGCTGAAGGCAGCAGGAAAGCCTGTAGCCCCCAGGTGTGTGGGGCTACGCAAGCGGTTCCCAAAGAGCTTGAGAACAACGCTTATTTTTCCCTGTTGGATCTTTGGGCGTGGGACCAATCTCCACAGATATGGCCATTTTTGTGCTTAGCGCGGCGCCAAGTCGGAAAGGGTGGTTTTCAGGCTGAAGGCAGCAGGAAAGCCGGCAGGCCCCAGGTCTGTGGGGCTACGCAAGCAGTTCCCAAAGAGCTATAGAACAAGGCATAGTTTGCCCTGCTGGCTCTTTGGGTGTGGGACCAGTCTCCAGACAGATGGCCATTTTTGTGCCTGGCGCGGCGCCAAGTGGGAAAGGGTGGTTTTGAGGCTGAAGGCAGCAGGAAAGCCTTTAGCCCCCAGGTCTGTGGGGCTACGCAAGCGGTTCCCAAAGAGCTTGAGAAGAACGCATATTTTTCCCTCTTGGCTCTTTAGGCGTGGGACCAGTCTCCAGAGATATGGCCATTTTTGTGCCTGGCGCGGCGCCAAGTGGGAAAGGGTGGTTTTGAGGCTGAAGGCAGCAGGAAAGCCTGCAGCCCCCAGGTGTGTGGGGCTACTCAAGCGGTTCCCAAAGAGCTTGAGAACAACGCATAGTTTTCCCTGCTGGCTCTTTGGGTGTGGGACCATTCTCCAGGGATGTGGCCATTTTTGTGCCTGGCACGGCACCAAGTGGGAAAGGGTGGTTTTGAGGCTGAAGGCAGCAGGAAAGCCTGCAGCCCCCAGGTCTGTGGGGCTACGCAAGCGGATGCCAAAGAGCTTTAGAACAAGGCACAGTTTTCCCTGCTGGCTCTTTGGGCGTGGGACGAATCTCCAGACAGATGGCCATTTTTGGGCCTAGCGCGGCGCCAAGTGGGAAAGGGTGGTTTTGAGGCTGAAGGCAGCAGGAACGCCTGCAGCCCCCAGGTCTGTGGGGCTACGCAAGCGGTTCCCAAAGAGCTTTAGAACAAGGCATAGTTTTCCCTGCTGGCTCTTTGTGCATGGGACCAATCTCCAGACAGATGGCCATTTTTGGGCCTGGCGTGACGCCAAGTGGGAAAGGGTGGTTTTGAGGCTGAAGGCAGCAGGAAAGCCTGCAGCCCCCAGGTGTGTGGGGCTACGCAAGCGGTTCCCAAAGAGCTTTAGAACAAGGCATAGTTTTCCCTGCTGGCTCTTTGGGCGTGGGACCAATCTCCTGAGATATGGCCATTTTTGGGCCTAGCGCGGCGCCAAGTGGGAAAGGGTGGTTTTGAGGCTGAAGGCAGCAGGAAAGCCTGCAGCCCCCAGGTCTGTGGGGCTACGCAAGCGGTTCCCAAAGAGCTTTAGAACAAGGCATAGTTTCCCCTGCTGGCTCTTTGGGCGTGGGACCAATCTCCTGAGATATGGCCATTTTTGGGCCTAGCGCGGCGCCAATGGGAAAGGGCTGTTTTGTGTCTGAAGGCAGCAGGAAAGCCTGCAGCCCCCAGGTGTGTGGGGCTACGCAAGCGGTTCCCAAAGAGCTTTAGAACAAGGCATAGTTTTCCCTGCTGTCTCTTTGGGCGTGGGACCAATCTCCAGAGGTATGGCCATTTTTGTTCCTAGCGCGGTGCCAAGTGGGAAATGGTGGTTTTGAGGCTGAAGGCAGCAGGAAAGCCTGCAGCCCCCAGGTGTTTGGGGCTACGCAAGCGGTTCCCAAAGAGCTTTAGAACAAGGCATAGTTTTCCCTGCTGGCTCTTTGGGCGTGGGACCAATCTTCAGACAGATGGCCATTTTTGTGTCTGGCGCGGCGCCAAGTGGGAAAGGGTGGTTTTGAGGCTGAAGGCAGCAGGAAAGCCTGCAGCCCCCAGGTCTGTGGGCCTACGCAAGCGGTTCCCAAAGAGCTTTAGAACAAGGCATAGTTTTCCCAGCTGTCTCTTTGGGCGTGGGACCAGTCTCCAGACAGATGGCCATTTCTGTGCCTGGCGCGGCGCCAAGTCGGAAAGGGTGGTTTTGAGGCTGAAGGCAGCAGCAAAGCCTGCAGCCCCCAGGTCTGTGGGGCTACGCAAGCGGTTCCCAAAGAGCTTTAGAACAAGGCATAATTTTCCCTGCTGGCTCATTGTGCATGGGACCAATCTCCACAGATAAGGCCATTTTTGTGTCTGGCGCGACGCCAAGTGGGAATGGGTGGTTTTGTGTCTGAAGGCAGCAGGAAAGCCTGCAGCCCCCAGGTGTGTGGGGCTACGCAAGCGGTTCCCAAAGAGCTTTAGAACAAGGCATCGTTTTCCCTGCTGGCTCTTTGGGCGTGGGACTAATCTCCAGACAGATGGCCATTTTTTTGGCCTGGCGCTGCGCCAAGTGGGAAAGGGTGGTTTTGAGGCTGAAGGCAGCAGGAAAGCCTGCAGCCCCCAGGTCTGTGGGGCTACGCAAGCGGTTCCCAAAGAGCTTTAGAACAAGGCATAATTTTCCATGCTGGCTCATTGTGCATGGGACCAATCTCCACAGATAAGGCCATTTTTGTGTCTGGCGCGACGCCAAGTGGGAATGGGTGGTTTTGTGTCTGAAGGCAGCAGGAAAGCCTGCAGCCCCCAGGTCTGTGGGGCTACGCAAGCGGTTCCCAAAGAGCTTGAGAACAAGGCATAGTTTTCCCTGCTGGCTCTTTGGGCGTGGGACCAATCTCCAGACATATGGCCATTTTTGTGCCTGACGCGGCGCCAAGTGGGAAAGGGTGGTTTTGAGGCTGAAGGCAGCAGGAAAGCCTGTAGCCCCCAGGTGTGTGGGGCTACGCAAGCGGTTCCCAAAGAGCTTGAGAACAAGGCATAGTTTTCCCTGCTGGCTCTTTGGGCCTGGGACCAATCTCCAGAGATATGGCCATTTTTGTGCTTAGCGCGGCGCCAAGTCGGAAAGGGTGGTTTTCAGGCTGAAGGCAGCAGGAAAGCCGGCAGCCCCCAGGTGTGTGGGGCTACTCAAGCGGTTCCCAAAGAGCTTTAGAACAAGGCATAGTTTTCCCTGCTGGCTCTTTGGGCGTGGGACCATTCTCCAGGGATGTGGCCATTTTTGTGCCTGGCACGGCACCAAGTGGGAAAGGGTGGTTTTGAGGCTGAAGGCAGCAGGAAAGCCTGCAGCCCCCAGGTCTGTGGGGTTACGCAAGCGGATGCCAAAGAGCTTTAGAACAAGGCATAGTTTTCCCTGCTGGCTCTTTGGGCGTGGGACCAATCTCCAGACAGATGGCCATTTTTGGGCCTGGCGTGATGCCAAGTGGGAAAGGGTGGTTTTGAGGCTGAAGGCAGCAGGAAAGCCTGCAGACCCCAGGTGTGTGGGGCTACGCAAGCGGATGCCAAAGAGCTTTAGAACAAGGCATAGTTTTCCCTGCTGGCTCTTTGGGCGTGGGACCAATCTCCAGACAGATGGCCATTTTTGGGCCTGGCGTGATGCCAAGTGGGAAAGGGTGGTTTTGAGGCTGAAGGCAGCAGGAAAGCCTGCAGACCCCAGGTGTGTGGGGCTACGCAAGCGGTTCCCAAAGAGCTTTAGAACAAGGCATAGTTTTCCCTGCTGGCTCTTTGGGCGTGGGACCAATCTCCAGACCGATGGCCATTTTTGGGCCTGGCGTGACGCCAAGTGGGAAAGGGTGGTTTTGAGGCTGAAGGCAGCAGGAAAGCCTGCAGCCCCCAGGTGTGTGGGGCTACGCAAGCGGTTCCCAAAGAGCTTTAGAACAAGGCAGAGTTTACCCTGCTGGCTCTTTGGGCGTGGGACCAATCTCCACAGATAAGGACATTTGTGTGTCTGGCGCGGCGCCAAGTGGGAAAGGGTGGTTTTGAGGCTGAAGGCAGCAGGAAAGCCTGCAGCCCCCAGGTCTGTGGGGCTACGCAAGCGGTTCCCAAAGAGCTTTAGAACAAGGCATAGTTTTCCCTGCTGGCTCTTTGGGCGTGGGACCCATCCCCAGACAGATGGCCAATTTTGGGCCTGGCGTGACGCCAAGTGGAAAAGGGTGGTTTTGAGGCTGAAGGCAGCAGGAAAGCCTGCAGCCCCCAGGTGTGTGGGGCTACGCAAGCGGTTCCCAAAGAGCTTTAGAACAAGGCATAATTTTCCCTGCTGGCTCTTTGGGCGTGTGAACAATCTCCAGACAGATGGCCATTTTTGTGTCTGGCGCGGCGCCAAGTGGGAAAGGGTGGTTTTGAGGCTGAAGGCAGCAGGAAAGCCTGCAGCCCCCAGGTGTGTGGGGCTACGCAAGCGGTTCCAAAAGAGCTATAGAACAAGGCATAGTTTTCCCTGCTGGCTCTTTGTGCATGGGACCAATCTCCAGAGATAAGGCCATTTTTGTGTCTGGCGCGGTGCGAAGTGGGAAAGGGTGGTTTTGAGGCTGAAGGCAGCAGGAAAGCCTGCAGCCCCCAGGTCTGTGGGGCTACGCAAGCGGATGCCAAAGAGCTTTAGAACAAGGCATAGTTTTCCCTGCTGGCTCTTTGGGCGTGGGACCAATCTCCAGACAGATGGCCGTTTTTGGGCCTAGCGAGGCGCCAAGTGGGAAAGGGTGGTTTTGAGGCTGAAGGCAGCAGGAAAGCCTGCAGCCCCCAGGTGTGTGGGGCTACGCAAGCGGTTCCCAAAGAGCTATAGAACAAGGCATAGTTTTCCCTGCTGGCTCTTTGGGCGTGGGACCAATCTCCAGACAGATGGCCATTTTTGGGCGTGGCGCGGCGCCAAGTGGGAAAGGGTGGTTTTGAGGCTGAAGGCAGCAGGAAAGCCTGCAGCCCCCAGGTCTGTGGGGCTACGCAAGCGGTTCCCAAAGAGCTATAGAACAAGGCATAGTTTTCCCTGTTGGCTCTTTGGGCGTGGGACCAGTCTCCAGACAGATGGCCATTTTTGTGTCTGGCGCTGCGCCAAGTGGGAAAGGGTGGTTTTGAGGCTGAAGGCAGCAGGAAAGCCTGCAGCCCCCAGGTCTGTGGGGCTACGCAAGCGGTTCCCAAAAAGCCTTAGAACAAGGCATAGTTTTCCCTGCTGGCTCTTTGGGTGTGGGACCAGTCTACAGAGAGATGGCCATTTTTGTGTCTGGCGCGGCGCCAAGTGGGAAAGGGTGGTTTTGAGGCTGAAGGCAGCAGGAAAGCCTGCAGCCCCCAGGTGTGTGGGGCTACGCAAGCGGTTCCCAAAGAGCTTTAGAACAAGGCATCGTTTTCTCTGCTGTCTCTTTGGGCATGGGACCCATCTCCAGACAGATGGCCATTTTTGGGCCTGGCGCGGTGCGTAGTGGGAAAGGGTGGTTTTGTGTCTGAAGGCAGCAGTAAAGCCTGCAGCCCCCAGGTGTGTGGGACTACGCAAGCGGTTCCCAAAGAGCTATAGAACAAGGCATAGTTTTCCCTGCTGGCTCTTTGGGCGTGGGATCAGTCTCCAGACATATGGCCATTGTTGTGCCTGGCGCGGCGGCAAGTGGGAAAGGGTGGTTTTGAGGCTGAAGGCAGCAGGAAAGCCTGCAGCCCCCAGGTGTGTGGGGCTACGCAAGCGGTTCCCAAAGACCTTTAGAACAAGGCATAGTTTTCCCTGCTGGCTCTTTGGGCGTGGGACCAATCTCCAGACAGATGGCCATTTTTGTGCCTGGCGCGGCGCCAAGTGGGAAAGGGTGGTTTTGAGGCTGAAGGCAGCAGGAAAGCCTGCAGCCCCCAGGTGTGTGGGGCTACGCAAGCGGTTCCCAAAGAGCTTGAGAAGAACGCATATTTTTCCCTGTTGGCTCTTTGGGCGTGGGACCAGTCTCCAGAGATATGGCCATTTTTGTGTCTGGCGCGGCGCCAAGTGGGAAAGGGTTGTTTTGAGGCTGAAGGCAGCAGGAAAGCCTGCAGCCCCCAGGTGTGTGGGGCTACGCAAGCAGTTCCCAAAGAGCTTTAGAACAAGGCATAGTTTTCCCTGCTGGCTCTTTGGGCGTGGGACCAATCTCCAGACAGATGGCCATTTTTGTGCCTGGCGCGGCGCCAAGTGGGAAAGGGTGGTTTTGAGGCTGAAGGCAGCAGGAAAGCCTGCAGCCCCCAGGTGTGTGGGGCTACTCAAGCGGTTCCCAAAGAGCTTTAGAACAAGGCATAGTTTTCCCTGCTGGCTCTTTGGGCGTGGGACCATTCTCCAGGGATGTGGCCATTTTTGTGCCTGGCACGGCACCAAGTGGGAAAGGGTGGTTTTGAGGCTGAAGGCAGCAGGAAAGCCTGCAGCCCCCAGGTCTGTGGGGCTACGCAAGCGGATGCCAAAGAGCTTTAGAACAAGGCATAGTTTTCCCTGCTGGCTCTTTGGGCGTGGGACCAATCTCCAGACAGATGGCCATTTTTGGGCCTAGCGAGGCGCCAAGTGGGAAAGGGTGGTTTTGAGGCTGAAGGCAGCAGGAAAGCCTGCAGCCCCCAGGTGTGTGGGGCTACGCAAGCGGTTCCCAAAGAGCTATAGAACAAGGAATAGTTTTCCCTGCTGACTCTTTGGGCGTGGGACCAATCTCCAGACAGATGGCCATTTTTGTGCTTAGCGCGGCGCCAAGTGGGAAAGGGTGGTTTTGAGGCTGAAGGCAGCAGGAAAGCCTGCAGCCCCCAGGTGTGTGGGGCTACGCAAGCGGTTCCCAAAGAGCTATAGAACAAGGCATAGTTTTCCCTGCTGGCTCTTTGGGCGTGGGACCAATCTCCAGACAGATGGCCATTTTTGGGCCTGGCGCGGCGCCAAGTGGGAAAGGGTGGTTTTGAGGCTGAAGGCAGCAGGAAAGCCTGCAGCCCCCAGGTGTGTGGGGCTACGCAAGCGGTTCCCAAAGAGCTTTAGAACAAGGCATCGTTTTCTCTGCTGTCTCTTTGGGCATGGGACCCATCTCCAGACAGATGGCCATTTTTGGGCCTGGCGCGGTGCCAAGTGGGAAAGGGTGGTTTTGTGTCTGAAGGCAGCAGTAAAGCCTGCAGCCCCCAGGTGTGTGGGACTACGCAAGCGGTTCCCAAAGAGCTATAGAACAAGGCATAGTTTTCCCTGCTGGCTCTTTGGGCGTGGGATCAGTCTCCAGACATATGGCCATTGTTGTGCCTGGCGCGGCGGCAAGTGGGAAAGGGTGGTTTTGAGGCTGAAGGCAGCAGGAAAGCCTGCAGCCCCCAGGTGTGTGGGGCTACGCAAGCGGTTCCCAAAGAGCTTTAGAACAAGGCATAGTTTTCCCTGCTGGCTCTTTGGGCGTGGGACCAGTCTCCAGACAGATGGCCATTTTTGTGCCTGGCGCGGCGCCAAGTGGGAAAGGGTGGTTTTGAGGCTGAAGGCAGCAGGAAAGCCTGCAGCCCCCAGGTGTGTGGGGCTACGCAAGCGGTTCCCAAAGAGCTTGAGAAGAACGCATATTTTTCCCTGTTGGCTCTTTGGGCGTGGGACCAGTCTCCAGAGATATGGCCATTTTTGTGTCTGGCGCGGCGCCAAGTGGGAAAGGGTTGTTTTGAGGCTGAAGGCAGCAGGAAAGCCTGCAGCCCCCAGGTGTGTGGGGCTACGCAAGCAGTTCCCAAAGAGCTTTAGAACAAGGCATCGTTTTCTCTGCTGTCTCTTTGGGCATGGGACCCATCTCCAGACAGATGGCCATTTTTGGGCCTGGCGCGGTGCCAAGTGGGAAAGGGTGGTTTTGTGTCTGAAGGCAGCAGTAAAGCCTGCAGCCCCCAGGTGTGTGGGACTACGCAAGCGGTTCCCAAAGAGCTATAGAACAAGGCATAGTTTTCCCTGCTGGCTCTTTGGGCGTGGGATCAGTCTCCAGACATATGGCCATTGTTGTGCCTGGCGCGGCGGCAAGTGGGAAAGGGTGGTTTTGAGGCTGAAGGCAGCAGGAAAGCCTGCAGCCCCCAGGTGTGTGGGGCTACGCAAGCGGTTCCCAAAGACCTTTAGAACAAGGCATAGTTTTCCCTGCTGGCTCTTTGGGCGTGGGACCAGTCTCCAGACAGATGGCCATTTTTGTGCCTGGCGCGGCGCCAAGTGGGAAAGGGTGGTTTTGAGGCTGAAGGCAGCAGGAAAGCCTGCAGCCCCCAGGTGTGTGGGGCTACGCAAGCGGTTCCCAAAGAGCTTGAGAAGAACGCATATTTTTCCCTGTTGGCTCTTTGGGCGTGGGACCAGTCTCCAGAGATATGGCCATTTTTGTGTCTGGCGCGGCGCCAAGTGGGAAAGGGTTGTTTTGAGGCTGAAGGCAGCAGGAAAGCCTGCAGCCCCCAGGTGTGTGGGGCTACGCAAGCAGTTCCCAAAGAGCTTTAGAACAAGGCATAGTTTTCCCTGCTGGCTCTTTGGGCGTGGGACCAATCTCCAGACAGATGGCCATTTTTGTGCCTGGCGCGGCGCCAAGTGGGAAAGGGTGGTTTTGAGGCTGAAGGCAGCAGGAAAGCCTGCAGCCCCCAGGTGTGTGGGGCTACTCAAGCGGTTCCCAAAGAGCTTTAGAACAAGGCATAGTTTTCCCTGCTGGCTCTTTGGGCGTGGGACCATTCTCCAGGGATGTGGCCATTTTTGTGCCTGGCACGGCACCAAGTGGGAAAGGGTGGTTTTGAGGCTGAAGGCAGCAGGAAAGCCTGCAGCCCCCAGGTCTGTGGGGCTACGCAAGCGGATGCCAAAGAGCTTTAGAACAAGGCATAGTTTTCCCTGCTGGCTCTTTGGGCGTGGGACCAATCTCCAGACAGATGGCCATTTTTGGGCCTAGCGAGGCGCCAAGTGGGAAAGGGTGGTTTTGAGGCTGAAGGCAGCAGGAAAGCCTGCAGCCCCCAGGTGTGTGGGGCTACGCAAGCGGTTCCCAAAGAGCTATAGAACAAGGAATAGTTTTCCCTGCTGACTCTTTGGGCGTGGGACCAATCTCCAGACAGATGGCCATTTTTGTGCTTAGCGCGGCGCCAAGTGGGAAAGGGTGGTTTTGAGGCTGAAGGCAGCAGGAAAGCCTGCAGCCCCCAGGTGTGTGGGGCTACGCAAGCGGTTCCCAAAGAGCTATAGAACAAGGCATAGTTTTCCCTGCTGGCTCTTTGGGCGTGGGACCAATCTCCAGACAGATGGCCATTTTTGGGCCTGGCGCGGCGCCAAGTGGGAAAGGGTGGTTTTGAGGCTGAAGGCAGCAGGAAAGCCTGCAGCCCCCAGGTGTGTGGGGCTACGCAAGCGGTTCCCAAAGAGCTTTAGAACAAGGCATCGTTTTCTCTGCTGTCTCTTTGGGCATGGGACCCATCTCCAGACAGATGGCCATTTTTGGGCCTGGCGCGGTGCCAAGTGGGAAAGGGTGGTTTTGTGTCTGAAGGCAGCAGTAAAGCCTGCAGCCCCCAGGTGTGTGGGACTACGCAAGCGGTTCCCAAAGAGCTATAGAACAAGGCATAGTTTTCCCTGCTGGCTCTTTGGGCGTGGGATCAGTCTCCAGACATATGGCCATTGTTGTGCCTGGCGCGGCGCCAAGTGGGAAAGGGTGGTTTTGAGGCTGAAGGCAGCAGGAAAGCCTGCAGCCCCCAGGTGTGTGGGGCTACGCAAGCGGTTCCCAAAGAGCTTGAGAAGAACGCATATTTTTCCCTGTTGGCTCTTTGGGCGTGGGACCAGTCTCCAGAGATATGGCCATTTTTGTGTCTGGCGCGGCGCCAAGTGGGAAAGGGTTGTTTTGAGGCTGAAGGCAGCAGGAAAGCCTGCAGCCCCCAGGTGTGTGGGGCTACGCAAGCAGTTCCCAAAGAGCTTTAGAACAAGGCATAGTTTTCCCTGCTGGCTCTTTGGGCGTGGGACCAATCTCCAGACAGATGTCCATTTTTGTGCCTGGCGCGGCGCCAAGTGGGAAAGGGTGGTTTTGAGGCTGAAGGCAGCAGGAAAGCCTGCAGCCCCCAGGTGTTTGGGGCTAAGCAAGCGGTTCCCAAAGAGCTTTAGAACAAGGCATAGTTTTCCCTGCTGGCTCTTTGGGCGTGGGACCATTCTCCAGGGATGTGGCCATTTTTGTGCCTGGCACGGCACCAAGTGGGAAAGGGTGGTTTTGAGGCTGAAGGCAGCAGGAAAGCCTGCAGCCCCCAGGTCTGTGGGGCTACGCAAGCGGATGCCAAAGAGCTTTAGAACAAGGCATAGTTTTCCCTGCTGGCTCTTTGGGCGTGGGACCAATCTCCAGACAGATGGCCATTTTTGGGCCTAGCGAGGCGCCAAGTGGGAAAGGGTGGTTTTGAGGCTGAAGGCAGCAGGAAAGCCTGCAGCCCCCAGGTGTGTGGGGCTACGCAAGCGGTTCCCAAAGAGCTATAGAACAAGGAATAGTTTTCCCTGCTGACTCTTTGGGCGTGGGACCAATCTCCAGACAGATGGCCATTTTTGTGCTTAGCGCGGCGCCAAGTGGGAAAGGGTGGTTTTGAGGCTGAAGGCAGCAGGAAAGCCTGCAGCCCCCAGGTGTGTGGGGCTACGCAAGCGGTTCCCAAAGAGCTATAGAACAAGGCATAGTTTTCCCTGCTGGCTCTTTGGGCGTGGGACCAATCTCCAGACAGATGGCCATTTTTGGGCCTGGCGCGGCGCCAAGTGGGAAAGGGTGGTTTTGAGGCTGAAGGCAGCAGGAAAGCCTGCAGCCCCCAGGTGTGTGGGGCTACGCAAGCGGTTCCCAAAGAGCTTTAGAACAAGGCATCGTTTTCTCTGCTGTCTCTTTGGGCATGGGACCCATCTCCAGACAGATGGCCATTTTTGGGCCTGGCGCGGTGCCAAGTGGGAAAGGGTGGTTTTGAGGCTGAAGGCAGCAGTAAAGCCTGCAGCCCCCAGGTGTGTGGGACTACGCAAGCGGTTCCCAAAGAGCTATAGAACAAGGCATAGTTTTCCCTGCTGGCTCTTTGGGCGTGGGATCAATCTCCAGACAGATGGCCATTGTTGTGCCTGGCGCGGCGGCAAGTGGGAAAGGGTGGTTTTGAGGCTGAAGGCAGCAGGAAAGCCTGCAGCCCCCAGGTCTGTGGGGCTACGCAAGCGGTTCCCAAAGAGCTTTAGAACAAGGCATAGTTTTCCCTGCTGGCTCTTTGTGCATGGGACTAATCTAGACAGATAAGGCCATTTTTGTGCCTGGGGCGGCGCCAAGTGGGAAAGGGTGGTTTTGAGGCTGAAGGCAGCAGGAAAGCCTGCAGCCCCCTGGTCTGTGGGGCTACGCAAGCGGTTCCCAAAGAGCTTTAGAACAAGGCATAGTTTTCCCTGCTGGCTCTTTGGGCGTGGGACCAATCTCCAGACAGATGGCCATTTCTGGGCCTGGCGCGGCGCCAAGTGGGAAAGGGTGGTTTTGAGGCTGAAGGCAGCAGGAAAGCCTGCAGCCCCCAGGTGTGTGGGGCTACGCAAGCGGTTCCCAAAGAGCTATAGAACAAGGCATAGTTTTCCCTGTTGGCTCTTTGGGCGTGGGACCAGTCTCCAGACAGATGGCCATTTTTGTGTCTGGCGCTGCGCCAAGTGGGAAAGGGTGGTTTTGAGGCTGAAGGCATCAGGAAAGCCTGCAGCCCCCAGGTCTGTGGGGCTACGCAAGCGGTTCCCAAAAAGCCTTAGAACAAGGCATGGTTTTCCCTGCTGGCTCTTTGGGTGTGGGACCAGTCTACAGAGAGATGGCCATTTTTGTGTCTGGCGCGGCGCCAAGTGGGAAAGGGTGGTTTTGAGGCTGAAGGCAGCAGGAAAGCCTGCAGCCCCCAGGTGTGTGGGGCTACGCAAGCGGTTCCCAAAGAGCTTTAGAACAAGGCATCGTTTTCTCTGCTGTCTCTTTGGGCATGGGACCCATCTCCAGACAGATGGCCATTTTTGGGCCTGGCGCGGCGCCAAGTGGGAAAGGGTGGTTTTGAGGCTAAAGGCAACAGTAAAGCCTGCAGCCCCCAGGTGTGTGGGACTACGCAAGCGGTTCCCAAAGAGCTATAGAACAAGGCATAGTTTTCCCCGCTGGCTCTTTGGGCGTGGGATCAATCTCCAGACAGATGGCCATTGTTGTGCCTGGCGCGGCGGCAGGTGGGAAAGGGTGGTTTTGAGGCTGAAGGCAGCAGGAAAGCCTGCAGCCCCCAGGTGTGTGGGGCTACGCAAGCGGTTCCCAAAGAGCTTTAGAACAAGGCATAGTTTTCCCTGCTGGCTCTTTGGGCGTGGGACCAATCTCCTGAGATATGGCCATTTTTGGGCCTAGCGCGGCGCCAAGTGGGAAAGGGTGGTTTTGAGGCTGAAGGCAGCAGGAAAGCCTGCAGCCCCCAGGTCTGTGGGGCTACGCAAGCGGTTCCCAAAGAGCTTTAGAACAAGGCATAGTTTTCCCTGCTGGCTCTTTGGGCGTGGGACCAATCTCCAGACAGATGGCCATTTTTGGGCCTGGCGTGACGTCAAGTGGGAAAGGGTGGTTTTGAGGCTGAAGGCAGCAGGAAAGCCTGCAGCCCCCAGGTCTGTGGGGCTACGCAAGCGGTTCCCAAAGAGCTTTAGAACAAGGCATAATTTTCCCTGCTGGCTCTTTGGGCGTGGGACCAATCTCCAGAGGTATGGCCATTTTTGTTCCTAGCGCGGTGCCAAGTGGGAAATGGTGGTTTTGAGGCTGAAGGCAGCAGGAAAGCCTGCAGCCCCCAGGTGTTTGGGGCTACGCAAGCGGTTCCCAAAGAGCTTTAGAACAAGGCATAGTTTTCCCTGCTGGCTCTTTGGGCGTGGGACCAATCTCCAGACAGATGGCCATTTTTGGGCCTGGCGCGGCGCCAAGTGGGAAAGGGTGGTTTTGAGGCTGGAGGCAGCAGGAAAGCCTGCAGCCCCCAGGTGTGTGGGGCTACGCAAGCGGTTCCTAAAGAGCTTTAGAACAAGGCATAGTTTTCCCTGCTGTCTCTTTGGGCGTGGGACCAATCTCCAGACAGATGGCCATTGTTGTGCCTGGCGCGGCGCCAAGTGGGAAAGGGTGGTTTTGAGGCTGAAGGCAGCAGGAAAGCCTGCAGCCCCCAGGTCTGTGGGGCTACGCAAGCGGTTCCCAAAGAGCTTTAGAACAAGGCATAGTTTTCCCTGCTGGCTCTTTGGGCGTGGGACCAATCTCCAGACCGATGGCCATTTTTGGCTTAGCGCGGCGCCAAGTGGGAAAGGGTGGTTTTGAGGCTGAAGGCAGCAGGAAAGCCTGCAGCCCCCAGGTCTGTGGGGCTACGCAAGCGGTTCCCAAAGAGCTTTAGAACAAGGCATAGTTTTCCCTGCTGGCTCTTTGGACGTGGGACCAGTCTCCAGACAGATGGCTATTTTTGTGCCTGGCACGGCACCAAGTGGGAAAGGGTGGTTTTGAGGCTGAAGGCAGCAGGAAAGCCTGCAGCCCCCAGGTGTTTGGGGCTAAGCAAGCGGTTCCCAAAGAGCTTTAGAACAAGGCATAGTTTTCCCTGCTGGCTCTTTGGGCGTGGGACCAGTCTCCAGACAGATGGCCATGTTTGGGCCTGGCGCGGCGCCAAGTGGGAAAGGGTGGTTTTGAGGCTGAAGGCAGCAGGAAAGCCTGCAGCCCCCAGGTGTGTGGGGCTACGCAAGCGGTTCCCAAAGAGCTTTAGAACAAGGCATCGTTTTCCCTGCTGGCTCTTTGGGCGCGGGACTAATCTCCAGACAGATGGCCATTTTTTTGGCCTGGCGCTGCGCCAAGTGGGAAAGGGTGCTTTTGAGGCTGAAGGCAGCAGGAAAGCCTGCAGCCCCCAGGTGTGTGGGGCTACGCAAGCGGTTCCCAAAGAGCTTTAGAACAAGGCATAATTTTCCATGCTGGCTCTTTGGGCGTGGGACCAGTCTCCACAGATAAGGCCATTTTTGAGTCTGGCGCGACGCCAAGTGGGAAAGGGTGGTTTTGTGTCTGAAGGCAGCAGGAAAGCCTGCAGCCCCCAGGTGTGTGGGGCTACGCAAGCGGTTCCCAAAGAGCTTGAGAACAAGGCATAGTTTTCCCTGCTGGCTCTTTGGGTGTGGGACCAGTCTCCAGACAGATGGCCATTTTTGTGCCTGGCGCGGCGCCAAGTGGGAAAGGGTGGTTTTGAGGCTGAAGGCAGCAGGAAAGCCTGCAGCCCCCAGGTCTGTGGGGCTACGCAAGCGGTTCCCAAAGAGCTTGAGAACAACGCATATTTTTCCCTGCTGGCTCTTTGGGCGTGGGACCAGTCTCCAGAGATATGGCCATTTTTGTGCCTAGCGCGGTGCCAAGTGGGAAAGGGTTGTTTTGAGGCTGAAGGCAGCAGGAAAGCCTGCAGCCCCCAGGTGTTTGGGGCTATGCAAGCGGTTCCCAAAGAGCTTTAGAACAAGGCATAGTTTTCCCTGCTGGCTCTTTGGGCGTTGGACCAATCTCCAGACAGATGGCCATTTTTGGGCTTGGCGCGGCGCCAAGTGGGAAAGGGTGGTTTTGAGACTGAAGGCAGCAGGAAAGCCTGCAGCCCCCAGGTGTGTGGGACTACGCAAGCGGTTCCCAAAGAGCTTTAGAACAAGGCATAATTTTCCATGCTGGCTCTTTGTGCATGGGACCAATCTCCACATATAAGGCCATTTTTGTGCCTGGCGCGACGCCAAGTGGGAAAGGGTGGTTTTGTGTCTGAAGGCAGCAGGAAAGCCTGCAGCCCCCAGGTGTGTGGGGCTACGCAAGCGGTTCCCAAAGAGCTTTAGAACAAGGCACAGTTTTCCCTGCTGGCTCTTTGGGCGTGGGACCATTCTGCAGGGATGTGGCCATTTTTGTGCCTGGCACGGCACCAAGTGGGAAAGGGTGGTTTTGAGGCTGAAGGCAGCAGGAAAGCCGGCAGGCCCCAGGTCTGTGGGGCTACGCAAGCGGTTCCCAAAGAGCTTTAGAACAAGGCATAGTTTTCCATGCTGGCTCTTTGGGCGTGGGACCAATCTCCAGACAGATGGCCATTTTTGTGCCTAGCGCGGCGCCAAGTGGGAAAGGGTGGTTTTGAGGCTGAAGGCAGCAGGAAAGCCTTTAGCCCCCAGGTCTGTGGGGCTACGCAAGCGGTTCCCAAAGAGCTTTAGAACAAGGCATAGTTTTCCCTGCTGGCTCTTTGGGCGTGGGACCAATCTCCAGACAGATGGCCATTTTTGTGCCTGGCGCGGCGCCAAGTGGGAAAGGGTGGTTTTGAGGCTGAAGGCAGCAGGAAAGCCTGCAGCCCCCAGGTGTGTGGGGCTACTCAAGCGGTTCCCAAAGAGCTTTAGAACAAGGCATAATTTTCCCTGCTGGCTCTTTGGGCGTGGGACCATTCTCCAGGGATGTGGCCATTTTTGTGCCTGGCACGGCACCAAGTGGGAAAGGGTGGTTTTGAGGCTGAAGGCAGCAGGAAAGCCTGCAGCCCCCAGGTCTGTGGGGCTACGCAAGCGGATGCCAAAGAGCTTTAGAACAAGGCATCGTTTTCTCTGCTGGCTCTTTGGGCGTGGGACTAATCTCCAGACAGATGGCCATTTGTGTGCCTGGGGCAGCGCCAAGTGGGAAAGGGTGGTTTTGAGGCTGAAGGCAGCAGGAAAGCCTGCAGCCCCCAGGTCTGTGGGGCTACGCAAGCGTTTCCCAAAGAGCTTGAGAACAACGCATATTTTTCCCTGCTGGCTCTTTGGGCGTGGGACCAGTCTCCAGACAGATGGCCATTTTTGGGCCTAGCGCGGTGCCAAGTGGGAAAGGGTTGTTTTGAGGCTGAAGGCAGCAGGAAAGCCTGCAGCCCCCAGGTCTGTGGGGCTACGCAAGCGGTTCCCAAAGAGCTTTAGAACAAGGCATAGTTTTCCCTGCTGTCTCTTTGGGCGTGGGACTAATCTCCAGACAGATGGCCATTTTTGGGCCTGGCGCAGCGCCAAGTGGGAAAGGGTGGTTTTGAGGCTGAAGGCAGCCGGAAAGCCTGCAGCCCCCAGGTCTGTGGGGCTACGCAAGCGGTTCCCAAAGAGCTTTAGAACAAGGCATAGTTTTCCCTGCTGGCTCTTTGGGCGTGGGACCAATCTCCAGACCGATGGCCATTTTTGGCTTAGCGCGGCGCCAAGTGGGAAAGGGTGGTTTTGAGGCTGAAGGCAGCAGGAAAGCCTGCAGCCCCCAGGTCTGTGGGGCTACGCAAGCGGTTCCCAAAGAGCTTTAGAACAAGGCATAGTTTTCCCTGCTGGCTCTTTGGGCGTGGGACCAGTCTCCAGACAGATGGCCATGTTTGGGTCTGGCGCGGCGCCAAGTGGGAAAGGGTGGTTTTGAGGCTGAAGGCAGCAGGAAAGCCTGCAGCCCCCAGGTGTGTGGGGCTACGCAAGCGGTTCCCAAAGAGCTTTAGAACAAGGCATAGGTTTCCCTGCTGGCTCTTTGGGCGTGGGACTAATCTCCAGACAGATGGCCATTTTTGTGCCTGGCGCGGCGCCAAGTGGGAAAGGGTGGTTTTGAGGCTGAAGGCAGCAGGAAAGCCTGCAGCCCCCAGGTCTGTGGGGCTACGCAAGCGGTTCCCAAAGAGCTTGAGAACAACGCATATTTTTCCCTGCTGGCTCTTTGGGCGTGGGACCAGTCTCCAGAGATATGGCAATTTTTGTGCCTAGCGCGGTGCCAAGTGGGAAAGGGTTGTTTTGAGGCTGAAGGCAGCAGGAAAGCCTGCAGCCCCCAGGTCTGTGGGGCTACGCAAGCGGTTCCCAAAGAGCTTTAGAACAAGGCTTAGTTTTCCCTGCTGTCTCTTTGGGCGTGGGACCAGTCTCCAGACAGATGTCCATTTTTGTGCCTGGCGCGGCGCCAAGTGGGAAAGGGTGGTTTTGAGGCTGAAGGCAGCAGGAAAGCCTGCAGCCCCCAGGTGTGTGGGGCTACGCAAGCGGTTCCTAAAGAGCTTTAGAACAAGGCATAGTTTTCCCTGCTGGCTCTTTGGGCGTGGGACCAATCTCCAGACAGATGGCCATTTTTGTGCCTGGCGCGGCGCCAAGTGGGAAAGGGTGGTTTTGAGGCTGAAGGCAGCAGGAAAGCCTGCAGCCCCCAGGTGTGTGGGGCTATGCAAGCGGTTCCCAAAGAGCTTGAGAACAAGGCATAGTTTTACCTGCTGGCTCTTTGGGCGTGGGACCAGTCTCCAGACATATGGCCATTTTTGGGCCTAGCGCGGCGCCTAGTGGGAAAGGGTGGTTTTGAGACTGAAGGCAGCAGGAAAGCCTGTAGCCCCCAGGTGTGTGGGGCTACGCAAGCGGTTCCCAAAGAGCTTTAGAACAAGGCACAGTTTTCCCTGCTGGCTCTTTGGGCGTTGGACCAATCTCCAGACAGATGGCCATTTTTGGGCTTGGCGCGGCGCCAAGTGGGAAAGGGTGGTTTTGAGGCTGAAGGCAGCAGGAAAGCCGGCAGGCCCCAGGTCTGTGGGGCTACGCAAGCGGTTCCCAAAGAGCTTTAGAACAAGGCATAGTTTTCCCTGCTGGCTCCTTGGGCGGGGGACCCATCTCCAGCCGTATGGCCATTTTTGTGTCTGGCGCGGCGCCAAGTGGGAAAGGGTTGTTTTGAGGCTGAAGGCAGCAGGAAAGCCTGCAGCCCCCAGGTGTGTGGGGCTACGCAAGCAGTTCCCAAAGAGCTTTAGAACAAGGCATAGTTTTCCCTGCTGGCTCTTTGGGCGTGGGACCAATCTCCAGACAGATGGCCATTTTTGTGCCTGGCGCGGCGCCAAGTGGGAAAGGGTGGTTTTGAGGCTGAAGGCAGCAGGAAAGCCTGCAGCCCCCAGGTGTGTGGGGCTACTCAAGCGGTTCCCAAAGAGCTTTAGAACAAGGCATAGTTTTCCCTGCTGGCTCTTTGGGCGTGGGACCATTCTCCAGGGATGTGGCCATTTTTGTGCCTGGCACGGCACCAAGTGGGAAAGGGTGGTTTTGAGGCTGAAGGCAGCAGGAAAGCCTGCAGCCCCCAGGTCTGTGGGGCTAAGCAAGCGGTTCCCAAAGAGCTTTAGAACAAGGCATAGTTTTCCCTGCTGGCTCTTTGGGCGTGGGACTAATCTCCAGACAGATGGCCAATTTTGTGCCTGGGGCAGCGCCAAGTGGGAAAGGGTGGTTTTGAGGCTGAAGGCAGCAGGAAAGCCTGCAGCCCCCAGGTCTGTGGGGCTACGCAAGCGGTTCCGAAAGAGCTTTAGAACAAGGCATAGTTTTCCCTGCTGGCTCTTTGGGCGTGGGACCAATCTCCAGACAGATGGCCATTTTTGGGCCTGGCGCAGCGCCAAGTGGGAAAGGGTGGTTTTGAGGCTGAAGGCAGCAGGAAAGCCTGCAGCCCCCAGGTGTGTGGGGCTACGCAAGCGGTTCCCTAAGAGCTTGAGAACAAGGCATAGTTTTCCCTGCTGGCTCTTTGGGCGTGGGACTAATCACCAGACAGATGGCCATTTTTGTGCCTGGCGCGGCGCCAAGTGGGAAAGGGTGGTTTTGAGGCTGAAGGCAGCAGGAAAGCCTGCAGCCCCCAGGTCTGTGGGGCTACGCAAGCGGTTCCAAAAGAGCTTGAGAACAAGGCATATTTTTCCCTGCTGGCTCTTTGGGCGTGGGACCAGTCTCCAGAGATATGGCCATTTTTGTGCCTAGCGCGGTGCCAAGTGGGAAAGGGTTGTTTTGAGGCTGAAGGCAGCAGGAAAGCCTGCAGCCCCCAGGTGTGTGGGGCTACGCAAGCGGTTCCCAAAGAGCTTTAGAACAAGGCATAGTTTTCCCTGCTGTCTCTTTGGGCGTGGGACCAGTCTCCAGACAGATGGCCATTTTTGTGCCTGGCGCGGCGCCAAGTGGGAAAGGGTGGTTTTGAGGCTGAAGGCAGCAGGAAAGCCTGCAGCCCCCAGGTCTGTGGGGCTACGCAAGCGGTTCCCAAAGAGCTTTAGAACAAGGCATAGTTTTCCCTGCTGGCTCTTTGGGCGTGGGACCAATCTCCAGACAGATGGCCATTTTTGGGCCTGGCGCGGCGCCAAGTGGGAAAGGGTGGTTTTGAGGCTGAAGGCAGCAGGAAAGCCTGTAGCCCCCAGGTCTCTGGGGCTATGCAAGCGGTTCCCAAAGAGCTTGAGAACAAGGCATAGTTTTACCTGCTGGCTCTTTGGGCGTGGGACCAGTCTCCAGACATATGGCCATTTTTGGGCCTAGCGCGGCGCCTAGTGGGAAAGGGTGGTTTTGAGACTGAAGGCAGCAGGAAAGCCTGCAGCCCCCAGGTCTGTGGGGCTACGCAAGCGGTTCCCAAAGAGCTTTAGAACAAGGCACAGTTTTCCCTGCTGGCTATTTGGGCGTTGGACCAATCTCCAGACAGATGGCCATTTTTGGGCTTGGCGCGGCGCCAAGTGGGAAAGGGTGGTTTTGAGGCTGAAGGCAGCAGGAAAGCCTGCAGCCCCCAGGTGTGTGGGGCTACGCAAGCGGTTCCCAAAGAGCTTTAGAACAAGGCATAATTTTCCATGCTGGCTCTTTGTTTATGGGACCAGTCTCCACAGATAAGGCCATTTTTGTGTCTGGCGCGACGCCAAGTGGGAAAGGGTGGTTTTGTGTCTGAAGGCAGCAGGAAAGCCTGCAGCCCCCAGGTGTGTGGGGCTACGCAAGCGGTTCCCAAAGAGCTTGAGAACAAGGCATAGTTTTCCCAGCTGGCTCTTTGGGCGTGGGACCAATCTCCAGACATATGGCCATTTTTGTGCCTGGCGCGGCGCCAAGTGGGAAAGGGTGGTTTTGAGGCTGAAGGCAGCAGGAAAGCCTGTAGCCCCCAGGTGTGTGGGGCTACGCAATCGGTTCCCAAAGAGCTTTAGAACAACGCTTATTTTTCCCTGTTGGATCTTTGGGCGTGGGACCAATCTCCAGACAGATGGCCATTTTTGTGCTTAGCGCGGCGCCAAGTGGGAAAGGGTGGTTTTCAGGCTGAAGGCAGCAGGAAAGCCGGCAGGCCCCAGGTCCGTGGGGCTACGCAAGCGGTTCCCAAAGAGCTTGAGAACAAGGCATAGTTTTCCCTGCTGTCTCTTTGGGCGTGGGACCAGTCTCCAGACAGATGGCCATTTCTGTGCCTGGCGCGGCGCCAAGTGGGAAAGGGTGGTTTTGAGGCTGAAGGCAGCAGGAAAGCCTGCAGCCCCCAGGTGTGTGGGGCTATGCAAGCGGTTCCCAAAGAGCTTTAGAACAAGGCATAGTTTTCCCTGCTGGCTCTTTGGGCGTGGGACCAATCTCCAGACAGATGGCCATTTTTGTGCCTGGCGCGGCGCCAAGTGGGAAAGGGTGGTTTTGAGGCTGAAGGCAGCAGGAAAGCCTGCAGCCCCCAGGTCTGTGGGGCTATGCAAGCGGTTCCCAAAGAGCTTGAGAACAACGCATAGTTTTCCCTGCTGGCTCTTTGGGCGTGGGACCAGTCTCCAGACACATGGCCATGTTTGGGCCTGGCGCGGCGCCAAGTTGGAAAGGGTGGTTTTGAGGCTGAAGGCAGCAGGAAAGCCTGCAGCCCCCAGGTGTGTGGGGCTACGCAAGCAGTTCCCAAAGAGCTTTAGAACAAGGCATATTTTTCCCTGCTGGCTCTTTGGGCGTGGGACTAATCTCCAGACAGATGGCCATTTTTGTGCCTGGCGCGGCGCCAAGTGGGAAAGGGTGGTTTTGAGGCTGAAGGCAGCAGGAAAGCCTGCAGCCCCCAGGTCTGTGGGGCTACGCAAGCGGATGCCAAAGAGCTTTAGAACAAGGCATAGTTTTCCCTGCTGGCTCTTTGGGCGTGGGACTAATCTCCAGACAGATGGCCATTTTTGTGCCTGGCGCGGCGCCAAGTGGGAAAGGGTGCTTTTGAGGCTGAAGGCAGCAGGAAAGCCTGCAGCCCCCAGGTGTGTGGGGCTACGCAAGCGGTTCCCAAAGAGCTTTAGAACAAGGCATAATTTTCCATGCTGGCTCTTTGTGCATGGGACCAATCTCCACAGATAAGGCCATTTTTTTGTCTGGCGCGACGCCAAGTGGGAAAGGGTGGTTTTGTGTCTGAAGGCAGCAGGAAAGCCTGCAGCCCCCAGGTGTGTGGGGCTACGCAAGCGGTTCCCAAAGAGCTTGAGAACAAGGCATAGTTTTCCCAGCTGGCTCTTTGGGCGTGGGACCAATCTCCAGACATATGGCCATTTTTGTGCCTGGCGCGGCGCCAAGTGGGAAAGGGTGGTTTTGAGGCTGAAGGCAGCAGGAAAGCCTGTAGCCCCCAGGTGTGTGGGGCTACGCAAGCGGTTCCCAAAGAGCTTGAGAACAACGCTTATTTATCCCTGTTGGATCTTTGGGCGTTGGACCAATCTCCAGAGATATGGCCATTTTTGTGCCTGGCACGGCACCAAGTGGGAAAGGGTGGTTTTGAGGCTGAAGGCAGCAGGAAAGCCTGCAGCCCCCAGGTCTGTGGGGCTACGCAAGCGGATGCCAAAGAGCTTTAGAACAAGGCATATTTTTCCCTGCTGGCTCTTTGGGCGTGGGACTAATCTCCAGACAGATGGCCATTTTTGTGCCTGGGGCGTGACGCCAAGTGGGAAAGGGTGGTTTTGAGGCTGAAGGCAGCAGGAAAGCCTGTAGCCCCCAGGTGTGTGGGGCTACGCAAGCGGTTCCCAAAGAGCTTGAGAACAACGCTTATTTTTCCCTGTTGGATCTTTGGGCGTGGGACCAATCTCCAGACAGATGGCCATTTTTCTGCTTAGCGCGGCGCCAAGTGGGAAAGGGTGGTTTTCAGGCTGAAGGCAGCAGGAAAGCCGGCAGGCCCCAGGTCCGTGGGGCTACGCAAGCGGTTCCCAAAGAGCTTTAGAACAAGGCATAGTTTTCCCTGCTGTCTCTTTGGGTGTGGGACCAGTCTCCAGACAGATGGCCATTTCTGTGCCTGGCGCGGCGCCAAGTGGGAAAGGGTGGTTTTGAGGCTGAAGGCAGCAGGAAAGCCTGCAGCCCCCAGGTGTGTGGGGCTACGCAAGCGGTTCCCAAAGAGCTTTAGAACAAGGCATAGTTTTCCCTGCTGGCTCTTTGGGCGTGGGACCAATCTCCAGACAGATGGCCATTTTTGTGCCTGGCGCGGCGCCAAGTGGGAAAGGGTGGTTTTGAGGCTGAAGGCAGCAGGAAAGCCTGCAGCCCCCAGGTCTGTGGGGCTATGCAAGCGGTTCCCAAAGAGCTTGAGAACAAGGCATAGTTTTACCTGCTGGCTTTTTGGGCGTGGGACCAGTCTCCAGACAGATGGCCATGTTTGGGCCTGGCGCGGCGCCAAGTTGGAAAGGGTGGTTTTGAGGCTGAAGGCAGCAGGAAAGCCTGCAGCCCCCAGGTCTGTGGGGCTATGCAAGCGGTTCCCAAAGAGCTTGAGAACAACGCATAGTTTTCCCTGCTGGCTCTTTGGGCGTGGGACCAGTCTCCAGACAGATGGCCATGTTTGGGCCTGGCGCGGCGCCAAGTTGGAAAGGGTGGTTTTGAGGCTGAAGGCAGCAGGAAAGCCTGCAGCCCCCA
Organism: Rissa tridactyla; assembly: GCF_028500815.1. Classification (NCBI taxonomy): domain Eukaryota; kingdom Metazoa; phylum Chordata; class Aves; order Charadriiformes; family Laridae; genus Rissa; species Rissa tridactyla. The sequence continues at coordinate 66,334 of NW_026529342.1, read as the reverse complement.
GGTCTGTGGGGCTACGCAAGCGGTTCCCAAAGAGCTTTAGAACAAGGCATATTTTTCCCTGCTGGCTCTTTGGGCGTGGGACTAATCTCCAGACAGATGGCCATTTTTGTGCCTGGCGCGGCGCCAAGTGGGAAAGGGTGGTTTTGAGGCTGAAGGCAGCAGGAAAGCCTGCAGCCCCCAGGTCTGTGGGGCTACGCAAGCGGATGCCAAAGAGCTTTAGAACAAGGCCATAATTTTCCATGCTGGCTCTTTGTGCATGGGACCAATCTCCACAGATAAGGCCATTTTTGTGTCTGGCGCGACGCCAAGTGGGAAAGGGTGGTTTTGTGTCTGAAGGCAGCAGGAAAGCCTGCAGCCCCCAGGTCTGTGGGGTACGCAAGCGGTTCCCAAGGAGCTTTAGAACAAGGCATAGTTTTCCCTGCTGGCTCTTTGGGCGTGGGACCAATCTCCAGACAGATGGCCATTTTTGGGCCTGGCGCAGCGCCAAGTGGGAAAGGGTGGTTTTGAGGCTGAAGGCAGCAGGAAAGCCTGCAGCCCCCAGGTGTGTGGGGCTACGCAAGCGGTTCCCAAAGAGCTATAGAACAAGGCATAGTTTTCCCTGCTGTCTCTTTGGGTGTGGGACCAGTCTCCAGACAGATGGCCATTTTTGTGCCTGGCGCGGCGCCAAGTAGGAAAGGGTGGTTTTGAGTCTGAAGGCAGCAGGAAAGCCTTTAGCCCCCAGGTCTGTGGAGCTACGCAAGCGGTTCCCAAAGAGCTTTAGAACAACGCATATTTTTCCCTGCTGGCTCTTTGGGCGTGGGACCAGGCTCCAGAGATATGGCCATTTTTGTGCCTAGCGCGGTGCCAAGTGGGAAAGGGTTGTTTTGAGACTGAAGGCAGCAGGAAAGCCTGCAGCCCCCAGGTGTTTGGGGCTACGCAAGCGGTTCCCAAAGAGCTTTAAAACAAGGCATAGTTTTCCCTGCTGTCTCTTTGGGCGTGAGACCAATCTCCAGACAGATGGCCATTTTTGTGCCTGGCGCGGCGCCAAGTGGGAAAGGGTGGTTTTGAGGCTGAAGGCAGCAGGAAAGCCTGCAGCCCCCAGGTGTGTGGGGCTACGCAAGCGGTTCCCAAAGAGCTTTAGAACAAGGCATAGTTTTCCCTGCTGGCTCTTTGGGCGTGGGACCAATCTCCAGACAGATGGCCATTTTTGTGTCTGGCGCGGCGCCAAGTGGGAAAGGGTGGTTTTGAGGCTGAAGGCAGCAGGAAAGCCTGCAGCCCCCAGGTGTGTGGGGCTATGCAAGCGGTTCCCAAAGAGCTTGAGAACAAGGCATAGTTTTACCTGCTGGCTCTTTGGGCGTGGGACCAGTCTCCAGACATATGGCCATTTTTGGGCCTAGCGCGGCGCCTAGTGGGAAAGGGTGGTTTTGAGGGTGAAGGCAGCAGGAAAGCCTGCAGCCCCCAGGTCTGTGGGGCTACGCAAGCGGTTCCCAAAGAGCTTTAGAACAAGGCACAGTTTTCCCTGCTGGCTCTTTGGGCGTTGGACCAATCTCCAGACAGATGGCCATTTTTGGGCTTGGCGCGGCGCCAAGTGGGAAAGGGTGGTTTTGAGGCTGAAGGCAGCAGGAAAGCCTGCAGCCCCCAGGTGTGTGGGGCTACGCAAGCGGTTCCCAAAGAGCTTTAGAACAAGGCATAATTTTCCATGCTGGCTCTTTGTGCATGGGACCAGTCTCCACAGATAAGGCCCTTTTTGTGTCTGGCGCGACGCCAAGTGGGAAAGGGTGGTTTTGTGTCTGAAGGCAGCAGGAAAGCCTGCAGCCCCCAGGTGTGTGGGGCTACGCAAGCGGTTCCCAAAGAGCTTGAGAACAAGGCATAGTTTTCCCAGCTGGCTCTTTGGGCGTGGGACCAATCTCCAGACATATGGCCATTTTTGTGCCTGGCGCGGCGCCAAGTGGGAAAGGGTGGTTTTGAGACTGAAGGCAGCAGGAAAGCCTGTAGCCCCCAGGTGTGTGGGGCTACGCAAGCGGTTCCCAAAGAGCTTTAGAACAACGCATATTTTTCCCTGTTGGCTCTTTGGGCGTGGGACCAGTCTCCAGAGATATGGCCATTTTTGTGTCTGGCGCGGCGCCAAGTGGGAAAGGGTGGTTTTGAGGCTGAAGGCAGCAGGAAAGCCTGCAGCCCCCAGGTCTGTGGGGCTACGCAAGCAGTTCCCAAAGAGCTTTAGAACAAGGCATAGTTTTCCCTGCTGGCTCTTTGGGCGTGGGACCAATCTCCAGACAGATGGCCATTTTTGTGCCTGGCGCGACGCCAAGTGGGAAAGGGTGGTTTTGAGGCTGAAGGCAGCAGGAAAGCCTGCAGCCCCCAGGTGTTTGGGGCTACTCAAGCGGTTCCCAAAGAGCTTTAGAACAAGGCATAGTTTTCCCTGCTGGCTCTTTGGGCGTGGGACCATTCTCCAGGGATGTGGCCATTTTTGTGCCTGGCACGGCACCAAGTGGGAAAGGGTGGTTTTGAGGCTGAAGGCAGCAGGAAAGCCTGCAGCCCCCAGGTGTGTGGGGCTACGCAAGCGGATGCCAAAGAGCTTTAGAACAAGGCATAGTTTTCCCTGCTGGCTCTTTGGGCGTGAGACCAATCTCCAGACAGATGGCCATTTTTGTGCCTGGCACGGTGCCAAGTGGGAAAGGGTGGTTTTTGAGGCTGAAGGCAGCAGGAAAGCCTGCAGCCCCCAGGTCTGTGGGGCTATGCAAGCGGTTCCCAAGGAGCTTTAGAACAAGGCATAGTTTTCCCTGCTGGCTCTTTGTGCATGGGACCAGTCTCCAGACAGATGCCATTTTTGTGCCTGGCGCGGCGCCAAGTGGGAAAGGGTGGTTTTGAGGCTGAAGGCAGCAGGAAAGCCTGCAGCCCCCAGGTGTGTGGGGCTAAGCAAGCGGTTCCCAAAGAGCTTTAGAACAAGGCATAATTTTCCCTGCTGGCTCTTTGGGCGTGGGACCAGTCTCCAGACAGATGGCCATTTCTGTGCCTGGCGCGGCGCCAAGTGGGAAAGGGTGGTTTTGAGGCTGAAGGCAGCAGGAAAGCCTTTAGCCCCCAGGTGTGTGGGGCTACGCAAGCGGTTCCCAAAGAGCTTGAGAACAAGGCATAGTTTTCCCAGCTGGCTCTTTGGACGTGGGACCAATCTCCAGACATATGGCCATTTTTGTGCCTGGCATGACGCCAAGTGGGAAAGGGTGGTTTTGAGGCTGAAGGCAGCAGGAAAGCCTGCAGCCCCCAGGTGTGTGGGGCTAAGCAAGCGGTTCCCAAAGAGCTTTAGAACAAGGCATAGTTTTCCCTGCTGGCTCTTTGGACGTGGGACCAATCTCCAGACAGATGGCTATTTTTGTGCCTGGCACGGCACCAAGTGGGAAAGGGTGGTTTTGAGGCTGAAGGCAGCAGGAAAGCCTGCAGCCCCCAGGCCTGTGGGGCTACGCAAGCGGTTCCCAAAGAGCTTTAGAACAAGGCATAGTTTTCCCTGCTGGCTCTTTGGGTGTGGGACCAGTCTCCAGACAGATGGCCATTTTTGGGCCTAGAGCGGCGCCAAGTGGGAAAGGGTGGTTTTGAGGCTGAAGGCAGCAGGAAAGCCTGCAGCCCCCAGGTCTGTGGGGCTACGCAAGCGGTTCCCAAAGAGCTTGAGAACAACGCATATTTTTCCCTGTTGGCTCTTTGGGCGTGGGACCAGTCTCCAAAGATATGGCCATTTTTGTGTCTGGCGCGGCGCCAAGTGGGAAAGGGTTGTTTTGAGGCTGAAGGCAGCAGGAAAGCCTGCAGCCCCCAGGTGTGTGGGGCTACGCAAGCGGTTCCCAAAGAGCTTTAGAACAAGGCAGAGTTTTCCCTGCTGGCTCTTTGGGCGTGGGACCAATCTCCAGACAGATGGCCATTTTTGTGCCTGGCGCGGCGCCAAGTGGGAAAGGGTGGTTTTGAGGCTGAAGGCAGCAGGAAAGCCTGCAGCCCCCAGGTATGTGGGGCTACTCAAGCGGTTCCCAAAGAGCTTTAGAACAAGGCATAGTTTTCCCTGCTGGCTCTTTGGGCGTGGGACCATTCTCCAGGGATGTGGCCATTTTTGTGCCTGGCACGGCACCAAGTGGGAAAGGGTCGTTTTGAGGCTGAAGGCAGCAGGAAAGCCTGCAGCCCCCAGGTCTGTGGGGCTACGCAAGCGGATGCCAAAGAGCTTTAGAACAAGGCATAGTTTTCCCTGCTGGCTCTTTGGGCGTGGGACTAATCTCCAGACAGATGGCCATTTTTGTGCCTGGCGCGGCGCCAAGTGGGAAAGGGTGGTTTTGAGGCTGAAGGCAGCAGGAAAGCCTGCAGCCCCCAGGTCTGTGGGGTACGCAAGCGGTTCCCAAAGAGCTTTAGAACAAGGCATAGTTTTCCCTGCTGGCTCTTTGGGCGTGGGACCAATCTCCAGACAGATGGCCATTTTTTGGCCCTGGCGCAGCGCCAAGTGGGAAAGGGTGGTTTTGAGGCTGAAGGCAGCAGGAAAGCCTGCAGCCCCCAGGTCTGTGGGGCTACGCAAGCGGTTCCCAAAGAGCTTGAGAACAAGGCATAGTTTTCCCTGCTGGCTCTTTGGGTGTGGGACCAGTCTCCAGACAGATGGCCATTTTTGTGCCTGGCGCGGCGCCAAGTGGGAAAGGGTGGTTTTGAGACTGAAGGCAGCAGGAAAGCCTGCAGCCCCCAGGTCTGTGGGGCTACGCAAGCGGTTCCCAAAGAGCTTTAGAACAAGGCATAGTTTTCCCTGCTGGCTCTTTGGGCGTGAGACCAATCTCCAGACAGATGGTCATTTTTGTTCCTGGCGCGGCGCCAAGTGGGAAAGGGTGGTTTTGAGGCTGAAGGCAGCAGGAAAGCCTGCAGCCCCCAGGTGTTTGGGGCTAAGCAAGCGGTTCCCAAAGAGCTTTAGAACAAGGCATAGTTTTCCCTGCTGGCTCTTTGGGCGTGGGACCAATCTCCAGACAGATGGCCATTTTTGTTCCTAGCGCGGTGCCAAGTTGGAAATGGTGGTTTTGAGGCTGAAGGCAGCAGGAAAGCCTGCAGCCCCCAGTTGTTTGGGGCTAAGCAAGCGGTTCCCAAAGAGCTTTAGAACAAGGCATAGTTTTCCCTGCTGGCTCTTTGGGCGTGGGACCATTCTCCAGGGATGTGGCCATTTTTGTGCCTGGCACGGCACCAAGTGGGAAAGGGTCGTTTTGAGGCTGAAGGCAGCAGGAAAGCCTGCAGCCCCCAGGTCTGTGGGGCTACGCAAGCGGATGCCAAAGAGCTTTAGAACAAGGCATAGTTTTCCCTGCTGGCTCTTTGGGCGTGGGACTAATCTCCAGACAGATGGCCATTTTTGTGCCTGGGGCGGCGCCAAGTGGGAAAGGGTGGTTTTGAGGCTGAAGGCAGCAGGAAAGCCTGCAGCCCCCAGGTGTGTGGGGTACGCAAGCGGTTCCCAAAGAGCTTTAGAACAAGGCATAGTTTTCCCTGCTGGCTCTTTGGGCGTGGGACCAATCTCCAGACAGATGGCCATTTTTTGGCCCTGGCGCAGCGCCAAGTGGGAAAGGGTGGTTTTGAGGCTGAAGGCAGCAGGAAAGCCTGCAGCCCCCAGGTCTGTGGGGCTACGCAAGCGGTTCCCAAAGAGCTTGAGAACAAGGCATAGTTTTCCCTGCTGGCTCTTTGGGTGTGGGACCAGTCTCCAGACAGATGGCCATTTTTGTGCCTGGCGCGGCGCCAAGTGGGAAAGGGTGGTTTTGAGACTGAAGGCAGCAGGAAAGCCTGCAGCCCCCAGGTCTGTGGGGCTACGCAAGCGGTTCCCAAAGAGCTTTAGAACAAGGCATAGTTTTCCCTGCTGGCTCTTTGGGCGTGAGACCAATCTCCAGACAGATGGTCATTTTTGTTCCTGGCGCGGCGCCAAGTGGGAAAGGGTGGTTTTGAGGCTGAAGGCAGCAGGAAAGCCTGTAGCCCCCAGGTCTCTGGGGCTAAGCAAGCGGTTCCCAAAGAGCTTTAGAACAAGGCATAGTTTTCCCTGCTGGCTCTTTGGGCGTGGGACCAATCTCCAGACAGATGGCCATTTTTGTTCCTAGCGCGGTGCCAAGTGGGAAATGGTGGTTTTGAGGCTGAAGGCAGCAGGAAAGCCTGCAGCCCCCAGTTGTTTGGGGCTAAGCAAGTGGTTCCGAAAGAGCTTTAGAACAAGGCATAGTTTTCCCTGCTGGCTCTTTGGGCGTGGGACCAATCTCCAGACAGATGGCCATTTTTGTGCCTGGCGCGGCACCAAGTGGGAAAGGGTGGTTTTGAGGCTGAAGGCAGCAGGAAAGCCTGCAGCCCCCAGGTCTGTGGGGCTACGCAAGCGGTTCCCAAAGAGCTTGAGAACAACGCATATTTTTCCCTGTTGGCTCTTTGGGCGTGGGACCAGTCTCCAAAGATATGGCCATTTTTGTGTCTGGCGCGGCGCCAAGTGGGAAAGGGTTGTTTTGAGGCTGAAGGCAGCAGGAAAGCCTGCAGCCCCCAGGTGTGTGGGGCTACGCAAGCGGTTCCCAAAGAGCTTTAGAACAAGGCAGAGTTTTCCCTGCTGGCTCTTTGGGCGTGGGACCAATCTCCAGACAGATGGCCATTTTTGTGCCTGGCGCGGCGCCAAGTGGGAAAGGGTGGTTTTGAGGCTGAAGGCAGCAGGAAAGCCTGCAGCCCCCAGGTATGTGGGGCTACTCAAGCGGTTCCCAAAGAGCTTTAGAACAAGGCATAGTTTTCCCTGCTGGCTCTTTGGGCGTGGGACCATTCTCCAGGGATGTGGCCATTTTTGTGCCTGGCACAGCACCAAGTGGGAAAGGGTCGTTTTGAGGCTGAAGGCAGCAGGAAAGCCTGCAGCCCCCAGGTGTGTGGGGCTACGCAAGCGGATGCCAAAGAGCTTTAGAACAAGGCATAGTTTTCCCTGCTGGCTCTTTGGGCGTGGGACTAATCTCCAGACAGATGGCCATTTTTGTGCCTGGGGCGGCGCCAAGTGGGAAAGGGTGGTTTTGAGGCTGAAGGCAGCAGGAAAGCCTGCAGCCCCCAGGTCTGTGGGGTACGCAAGCGGTTCCCAAAGAGCTTTAGAACAAGGCATAGTTTTCCCTGCTGGCTCTTTGGGCGTGGGACCAATCTCCAGACAGATGGCCATTTTTTGGCCCTGGCGCAGCGCCAAGTGGGAAAGGGTGGTTTTGAGGCTGAAGGCAGCAGGAAAGCCTGCAGCCCCCAGGTCTGTGGGGCTACGCAAGCGGTTCCCAAAGAGCTTGAGAACAAGGCATAGTTTTCCCTGCTGGCTCTTTGGGTGTGGGACCAGTCTCCAGACAGATGGCCATTTTTGTGCCTGGCGCGGCGCCAAGTGGGAAAGGGTGGTTTTGAGACTGAAGGCAGCAGGAAAGCCTGCAGCCCCCAGGTCTGTGGGGCTACGCAAGCGGTTCCCAAAGAGCTTTAGAACAAGGCATAGTTTTCCCTGCTGGCTCTTTGGGCGTGAGACCAATCTCCAGACAGATGGTCATTTTTGTTCCTGGCGCGGCGCCAAGTGGGAAAGGGTGGTTTTGAGGCTGAAGGCAGCAGGAAAGCCTGCAGCCCCCAGGTGTTTGGGGCTAAGCAAGCGGTTCCCAAAGAGCTTTAGAACAAGGCATAGTTTTCCCTGCTGGCTCTTTGGGCGTGGGACCAATCTCCAGACAGATGGCCATTTTTGTTCCTAGCGCGGTGCCAAGTTGGAAATGGTGGTTTTGAGGCTGAAGGCAGCAGGAAAGCCTGCAGCCCCCAGTTGTTTGGGGCTAAGCAAGCGGTTCCCAAAGAGCTTTAGAACAAGGCATAGTTTTCCCTGCTGGCTCTTTGGGCGTGGGACCAGTCTCCAGGGATGTGGCCATTTTTGTGCCTGGCACGGCACCAAGTGGGAAAGGGTGGTTTTGAGGCTGAAGGCAGCAGGAAAGCCTGCAGCCCCCAGGTGTGTGGGGCTAAGCAAGCGGTTCCCAAAGAGCTTTAGAACAAGGCATAATTTTCCCTGCTGGCTCTTTGGGCGTGGGACCAGTCTCCAGACAGATGGCCATTTCTGTGCCTGGCGCGGCGCCAAGTGGGAAAGGGTGGTTTTGAGGCTGAAGGCAGCAGGAAAGCCTTTAGCCCCCAGGTGTGTGGGGCTACGCAAGCGGTTCCCAAAGAGCTTGAGAACAAGGCATAGTTTTCCCAGCTGGCTCTTTGGACGTGGGACCAATCTCCAGACATATGGCCATTTTTGTGCCTGGCATGACGCCAAGTGGGAAAGGGTGGTTTTGAGGCTGAAGGCAGCAGGAAAGCCTGCAGCCCCCAGGTGTGTGGGGCTAAGCAAGCGGTTCCCAAAGAGCTTTAGAACAAGGCATAGTTTTCCCTGCTGGCTCTTTGGACGTGGGACCAATCTCCAGACAGATGGCTATTTTTGTGCCTGGCACGGCACCAAGTGGGAAAGGGTGGTTTTGAGGCTGAAGGCAGCAGGAAAGCCTGCAGCCCCCAGGCCTGTGGGGCTACGCAAGCGGTTCCCAAAGAGCTTTAGAACAAGGCATAGTTTTCCCTGCTGGCTCTTTGGGTGTGGGACCAGTCTCCAGACAGATGGCCATTTTTGGGCCTAGAGCGGCGCCAAGTGGGAAAGGGTGGTTTTGAGGCTGAAGGCAGCAGGAAAGCCTGCAGCCCCCAGGTCTGTGGGGCTACGCAAGCGGTTCCCAAAGAGCTTGAGAACAACGCATATTTTTCCCTGTTGGCTCTTTGGGCGTGGGACCAGTCTCCAAAGATATGGCCATTTTTGTGTCTAGCGCGGCGCCAAGTGGGAAAGGGTTGTTTTGAGGCTGAAGGCAGCAGGAAAGCCTGCAGCCCCCAGGTGTGTGGGGCTACGCAAGCGGTTCCCAAAGAGCTTTAGAACAAGGCAGAGTTTTCCCTGCTGGCTCTTTGGGCGTGGGACCAATCTCCAGACAGATGGCCATTTTTGTGCCTGGCGCGGCGCCAAGTGGGAAAGGGTGGTTTTGAGGCTGAAGGCAGCAGGAAAGCCTGCAGCCCCCAGGTATGTGGGGCTACTCAAGCGGTTCCCAAAGAGCTTTAGAACAAGGCATAGTTTTCCCTGCTGGCTCTTTGGGCGTGGGACCATTCTCCAGGGATGTGGCCATTTTTGTGCCTGGCACGGCACCAAGTGGGAAAGGGTCGTTTTGAGGCTGAAGGCAGCAGGAAAGCCTGCAGCCCCCAGGTCTGTGGGGCTACGCAAGCGGTTCCCAAAGAGCTTTAGAACAAGGCATAGTTTTCCCTGCTGGCTCTTTGGGCGTGGGACCAATCTCCAGACAGATGGCCATTTTTTGGCCCTGGCGCAGCGCCAAGTGGGAAAGGGTGGTTTTGAGGCTGAAGGCAGCAGGAAAGCCTGCAGCCCCCAGGTCTGTGGGGCTACGCAAGCGGTTCCCAAAGAGCTTGAGAACAAGGCATAGTTTTCCCTGCTGGCTCTTTGGGTGTGGGACCAGTCTCCAGACAGATGGCCATTTTTGTGCCTGGCGCGGCGCCAAGTGGGAAAGGGTGGTTTTGAGACTGAAGGCAGCAGGAAAGCCTGCAGCCCCCAGGTCTGTGGGGCTACGCAAGCGGTTCCCAAAGAGCTTTAGAACAAGGCATAGTTTTCCCTGCTGGCTCTTTGGGCGTGAGACCAATCTCCAGACAGATGGTCATTTTTGTTCCTGGCGCGGCGCCAAGTGGGAAAGGGTGGTTTTGAGGCTGAAGGCAGCAGGAAAGCCTGTAGCCCCCAGGTCTCTGGGGCTAAGCAAGCGGTTCCCAAAGAGCTTTAGAACAAGGCATAGTTTTCCCTGCTGGCTCTTTGGGCGTGGGACCAATCTCCAGACAGATGGCCATTTTTGTTCCTAGCGCGGTGCCAAGTGGGAAATGGTGGTTTTGAGGCTGAAGGCAGCAGGAAAGCCTGCAGCCCCCAGTTGTTTGGGGCTAAGCAAGTGGTTCCGAAAGAGCTTTAGAACAAGGCATAGTTTTCCCTGCTGGCTCTTTGGGCGTGGGACCAATCTCCAGACAGATGGCCATTTTTGTGCCTGGCGCGGCACCAAGTGGGAAAGGGTGGTTTTGAGGCTGAAGGCAGCAGGAAAGCCTGCAGCCCCCAGGTCTGTGGGGCTACGCAAGCGGTTCCCAAAGAGCTTGAGAACAACGCATATTTTTCCCTGTTGGCTCTTTGGGCGTGGGACCAGTCTCCAAAGATATGGCCATTTTTGTGTCTGGCGCGGCGCCAAGTGGGAAAGGGTTGTTTTGAGGCTGAAGGCAGCAGGAAAGCCTGCAGCCCCCAGGTGTGTGGGGCTACGCAAGCGGTTCCCAAAGAGCTTTAGAACAAGGCAGAGTTTTCCCTGCTGGCTCTTTGGGCGTGGGACCAATCTCCAGACAGATGGCCATTTTTGTGCCTGGCGCGGCGCCAAGTGGGAAAGGGTGGTTTTGAGGCTGAAGGCAGCAGGAAAGCCTGCAGCCCCCAGGTATGTGGGGCTACTCAAGCGGTTCCCAAAGAGCTTTAGAACAAGGCATAGTTTTCCCTGCTGGCTCTTTGGGCGTGGGACCATTCTCCAGGGATGTGGCCATTTTTGTGCCTGGCACAGCACCAAGTGGGAAAGGGTCGTTTTGAGGCTGAAGGCAGCAGGAAAGCCTGCAGCCCCCAGGTGTGTGGGGCTACGCAAGCGGATGCCAAAGAGCTTTAGAACAAGGCATAGTTTTCCCTGCTGGCTCTTTGGGCGTGGGACTAATCTCCAGACAGATGGCCATTTTTGTGCCTGGGGCGGCGCCAAGTGGGAAAGGGTGGTTTTGAGGCTGAAGGCAGCAGGAAAGCCTGCAGCCCCCAGGTCTGTGGGGTACGCAAGCGGTTCCCAAAGAGCTTTAGAACAAGGCATAGTTTTCCCTGCTGGCTCTTTGGGCGTGGGACCAATCTCCAGACAGATGGCCATTTTTTGGCCCTGGCGCAGCGCCAAGTGGGAAAGGGTGGTTTTGAGGCTGAAGGCAGCAGGAAAGCCTGCAGCCCCCAGGTCTGTGGGGCTACGCAAGCGGTTCCCAAAGAGCTTGAGAACAAGGCATAGTTTTCCCTGCTGGCTCTTTGGGTGTGGGACCAGTCTCCAGACAGATGGCCATTTTTGTGCCTGGCGCGGCGCCAAGTGGGAAAGGGTGGTTTTGAGACTGAAGGCAGCAGGAAAGCCTGCAGCCCCCAGGTCTGTGGGGCTACGCAAGCGGTTCCCAAAGAGCTTTAGAACAAGGCATAGTTTTCCCTGCTGGCTCTTTGGGCGTGAGACCAATCTCCAGACAGATGGTCATTTTTGTTCCTGGCGCGGCGCCAAGTGGGAAAGGGTGGTTTTGAGGCTGAAGGCAGCAGGAAAGCCTGCAGCCCCCAGGTGTTTGGGGCTAAGCAAGCGGTTCCCAAAGAGCTTTAGAACAAGGCATAGTTTTCCCTGCTGGCTCTTTGGGCGTGGGACCAATCTCCAGACAGATGGCCATTTTTGTTCCTAGCGCGGTGCCAAGTTGGAAATGGTGGTTTTGAGGCTGAAGGCAGCAGGAAAGCCTGCAGCCCCCAGTTGTTTGGGGCTAAGCAAGCGGTTCCCAAAGAGCTTTAGAACAAGGCATAGTTTTCCCTGCTGGCTCTTTGGGCGTGGGACCAGTCTCCAGGGATGTGGCCATTTTTGTGCCTGGCACGGCACCAAGTGGGAAAGGGTGGTTTTGAGGCTGAAGGCAGCAGGAAAGCCTGCAGCCCCCAGGTGTGTGGGGCTAAGCAAGCGGTTCCCAAAGAGCTTTAGAACAAGGCATAATTTTCCCTGCTGGCTCTTTGGGCGTGGGACCAGTCTCCAGACAGATGGCCATTTCTGTGCCTGGCGCGGCGCCAAGTGGGAAAGGGTGGTTTTGAGGCTGAAGGCAGCAGGAAAGCCTTTAGCCCCCAGGTGTGTGGGGCTACGCAAGCGGTTCCCAAAGAGCTTGAGAACAAGGCATAGTTTTCCCAGCTGGCTCTTTGGACGTGGGACCAATCTCCAGACATATGGCCATTTTTGTGCCTGGCATGACGCCAAGTGGGAAAGGGTGGTTTTGAGGCTGAAGGCAGCAGGAAAGCCTGCAGCCCCCAGGTGTGTGGGGCTAAGCAAGCGGTTCCCAAAGAGCTTTAGAACAAGGCATAGTTTTCCCTGCTGGCTCTTTGGACGTGGGACCAATCTCCAGACAGATGGCTATTTTTGTGCCTGGCACGGCACCAAGTGGGAAAGGGTGGTTTTGAGGCTGAAGGCAGCAGGAAAGCCTGCAGCCCCCAGGCCTGTGGGGCTACGCAAGCGGTTCCCAAAGAGCTTTAGAACAAGGCATAGTTTTCCCTGCTGGCTCTTTGGGTGTGGGACCAGTCTCCAGACAGATGGCCATTTTTGGGCCTAGAGCGGCGCCAAGTGGGAAAGGGTGGTTTTGAGGCTGAAGGCAGCAGGAAAGCCTGCAGCCCCCAGGTCTGTGGGGCTACGCAAGCGGTTCCCAAAGAGCTTGAGAACAACGCATATTTTTCCCTGTTGGCTCTTTGGGCGTGGGACCAGTCTCCAAAGATATGGCCATTTTTGTGTCTGGCGCGGCGCCAAGTGGGAAAGGGTTGTTTTGAGGCTGAAGGCAGCAGGAAAGCCTGCAGCCCCCAGGTGTGTGGGGCTACGCAAGCGGTTCCCAAAGAGCTTTAGAACAAGGCAGAGTTTTCCCTGCTGGCTCTTTGGGCGTGGGACCAATCTCCAGACAGATGGCCATTTTTGTGCCTGGCGCGGCGCCAAGTGGGAAAGGGTGGTTTTGAGGCTGAAGGCAGCAGGAAAGCCTGCAGCCCCCAGGTATGTGGGGCTACTCAAGCGGTTCCCAAAGAGCTTTAGAACAAGGCATAGTTTTCCCTGCTGGCTCTTTGGGCGTGGGACCATTCTCCAGGGATGTGGCCATTTTTGTGCCTGGCACGGCACCAAGTGGGAAAGGGTCGTTTTGAGGCTGAAGGCAGCAGGAAAGCCTGCAGCCCCCAGGTCTGTGGGGCTACGCAAGCGGATGCCAAAGAGCTTTAGAACAAGGCATAGTTTTCCCTGCTGGCTCTTTGGGCGTGGGACTAATCTCCAGACAGATGGCCATTTTTGTGCCTGGGGCGGCGCCAAGTGGGAAAGGGTGGTTTTGAGGCTGAAGGCAGCAGGAAAGCCTGCAGCCCCCAGGTCTGTGGGGTACGCAAGCGGTTCCCAAAGAGCTTTAGAACAAGGCATAGTTTTCCCTGCTGGCTCTTTGGGCGTGGGACCAATCTCCAGACAGATGGCCATTTTTTGGCCCTGGCGCAGCGCCAAGTGGGAAAGGGTGGTTTTGAGGCTGAAGGCAGCAGGAAAGCCTGCAGCCCCCAGGTCTGTGGGGCTACGCAAGCGGTTCCCAAAGAGCTTGAGAACAAGGCATAGTTTTCCCTGCTGGCTCTTTGGGTGTGGGACCAGTCTCCAGACAGATGGCCATTTTTGTGCCTGGCGCGGCGCCAAGTGGGAAAGGGTGGTTTTGAGACTGAAGGCAGCAGGAAAGCCTGCAGCCCCCAGGTCTGTGGGGCTACGCAAGCGGTTCCCAAAGAGCTTTAGAACAAGGCATAGTTTTCCCTGCTGGCTCTTTGGGCGTGAGACCAATCTCCAGACAGATGGTCATTTTTGTTCCTGGCGCGGCGCCAAGTGGGAAAGGGTGGTTTTGAGGCTGAAGGCAGCAGGAAAGCCTGCAGCCCCCAGGTGTTTGGGGCTAAGCAAGCGGTTCCCAAAGAGCTTTAGAACAAGGCATAGTTTTCCCTGCTGGCTCTTTGGGCGTGGGACCAATCTCCAGACAGATGGCCATTTTTGTTCCTAGCGCGGTGCCAAGTTGGAAATGGTGGTTTTGAGGCTGAAGGCAGCAGGAAAGCCTGCAGCCCCCAGTTGTTTGGGGCTAAGCAAGCGGTTCCCAAAGAGCTTTAGAACAAGGCATAGTTTTCCCTGCTGGCTCTTTGGGCGTGGGACCATTCTCCAGGGATGTGGCCATTTTTGTGCCTGGCACGGCACCAAGTGGGAAAGGGTCGTTTTGAGGCTGAAGGCAGCAGGAAAGCCTGCAGCCCCCAGGTCTGTGGGGCTACGCAAGCGGATGCCAAAGAGCTTTAGAACAAGGCATAGTTTTCCCTGCTGGCTCTTTGGGCGTGGGACTAATCTCCAGACAGATGGCCATTTTTGTGCCTGGGGCGGCGCCAAGTGGGAAAGGGTGGTTTTGAGGCTGAAGGCAGCAGGAAAGCCTGCAGCCCCCAGGTGTGTGGGGTACGCAAGCGGTTCCCAAAGAGCTTTAGAACAAGGCATAGTTTTCCCTGCTGGCTCTTTGGGCGTGGGACCAATCTCCAGACAGATGGCCATTTTTTGGCCCTGGCGCAGCGCCAAGTGGGAAAGGGTGGTTTTGAGGCTGAAGGCAGCAGGAAAGCCTGCAGCCCCCAGGTCTGTGGGGCTACGCAAGCGGTTCCCAAAGAGCTTGAGAACAAGGCATAGTTTTCCCTGCTGGCTCTTTGGGTGTGGGACCAGTCTCCAGACAGATGGCCATTTTTGTGCCTGGCGCGGCGCCAAGTGGGAAAGGGTGGTTTTGAGACTGAAGGCAGCAGGAAAGCCTGCAGCCCCCAGGTCTGTGGGGCTACGCAAGCGGTTCCCAAAGAGCTTTAGAACAAGGCATAGTTTTCCCTGCTGGCTCTTTGGGCGTGAGACCAATCTCCAGACAGATGGTCATTTTTGTTCCTGGCGCGGCGCCAAGTGGGAAAGGGTGGTTTTGAGGCTGAAGGCAGCAGGAAAGCCTGCAGCCCCCAGGTGTTTGGGGCTAAGCAAGCGGTTCCCAAAGAGCTTTAGAACAAGGCATAGTTTTCCCTGCTGGCTCTTTGGGCGTGGGACCAATCTCCAGACAGATGGCCATTTTTGTTCCTAGCGCGGTGCCAAGTGGGAAATGGTGGTTTTGAGGCTGAAGGCAGCAGGAAAGCCTGCAGCCCCCAGTTGTTTGGGGCTAAGCAAGCGGTTCCGAAAGAGCTTTAGAACAAGGCATAGTTTTCCCTGCTGGCTCTTTGGGCGTGGGACCAATCTCCAGACAGATGGCCATTTTTGTGCCTGGCGCGGCACCAAGTGGGAAAGGGTGGTTTTGAGGCTGAAGGCAGCAGGAAAGCCTGCAGCCCCCAGGTCTGTGGGGCTACGCAAGCGGTTCCCAAAGAGCTTGAGAACAACGCATATTTTTCCCTGCTGGCTCTTTGGGCGTGGGACCAGTCTCCAAAGATATGGCCATTTTTGTGTCTGGCGCGGCGCCAAGTGGGAAAGGGTTGTTTTGAGGCTGAAGGCAGCAGGAAAGCCTGCAGCCCCCAGGTGTGTGGGGCTACGCAAGCGGTTCCCAAAGAGCTTTAGAACAAGGCAGAGTTTTCCCTGCTGGCTCTTTGGGCGTGGGACCAATCTCCAGACAGATGGCCATTTTTGTGCCTGGCGCGGCGCCAAGTGGGAAAGGGTGGTTTTGAGGCTGAAGGCAGCAGGAAAGCCTGCAGCCCCCAGGTATGTGGGGCTACTCAAGCGGTTCCCAAAGAGCTTTAGAACAAGGCATAGTTTTCCCTGCTGGCTCTTTGGGCGTGGGACCATTCTCCAGGGATGTGGCCATTTTTGTGCCTGGCACAGCACCAAGTGGGAAAGGGTCGTTTTGAGGCTGAAGGCAGCAGGAAAGCCTGCAGCCCCCAGGTGTGTGGGGCTACGCAAGCGGATGCCAAAGAGCTTTAGAACAAGGCATAGTTTTCCCTGCTGGCTCTTTGGGCGTGGGACTAATCTCCAGACAGATGGCCATTTTTGTGCCTGGGGCGGCGCCAAGTGGGAAAGGGTGGTTTTGAGGCTGAAGGCAGCAGGAAAGCCTGCAGCCCCCAGGTCTGTGGGGTACGCAAGCGGTTCCCAAAGAGCTTTAGAACAAGGCATAGTTTTCCCTGCTGGCTCTTTGGGCGTGGGACCAATCTCCAGACAGATGGCCATTTTTTGGCCCTGGCGCAGCGCCAAGTGGGAAAGGGTGGTTTTGAGGCTGAAGGCAGCAGGAAAGCCTGCAGCCCCCAGGTCTGTGGGGCTACGCAAGCGGTTCCCAAAGAGCTTGAGAACAAGGCATAGTTTTCCCTGCTGGCTCTTTGGGTGTGGGACCAGTCTCCAGACAGATGGCCATTTTTGTGCCTGGCGCGGCGCCAAGTGGGAAAGGGTGGTTTTGAGACTGAAGGCAGCAGGAAAGCCTGCAGCCCCCAGGTCTGTGGGGCTACGCAAGCGGTTCCCAAAGAGCTTTAGAACAAGGCATAGTTTTCCCTGCTGGCTCTTTGGGCGTGAGACCAATCTCCAGACAGATGGTCATTTTTGTTCCTGGCGCGGCGCCAAGTGGGAAAGGGTGGTTTTGAGGCTGAAGGCAGCAGGAAAGCCTGCAGCCCCCAGGTGTTTGGGGCTAAGCAAGCGGTTCCCAAAGAGCTTTAGAACAAGGCATAGTTTTCCCTGCTGGCTCTTTGGGCGTGGGACCAATCTCCAGACAGATGGCCATTTTTGTTCCTAGCGCGGTGCCAAGTTGGAAATGGTGGTTTTGAGGCTGAAGGCAGCAGGAAAGCCTGCAGCCCCCAGTTGTTTGGGGCTAAGCAAGCGGTTCCCAAAGAGCTTTAGAACAAGGCATAGTTTTCCCTGCTGGCTCTTTGGGCGTGGGACCAGTCTCCAGGGATGTGGCCATTTTTGTGCCTGGCACGGCACCAAGTGGGAAAGGGTCGTTTTGAGGCTGAAGGCAGCAGGAAAGCCTGCAGCCCCCAGGTCTGTGGGGCTACGCAAGCGGATGCCAAAGAGCTTTAGAACAAGGCATAGTTTTCCCTGCTGGCTCTTTGGGCGTGGGACTAATCTCCAGACAGATGGCCATTTTTGTGCCTGGGGCGGCGCCAAGTGGGAAAGGGTGGTTTTGAGGCTGAAGGCAGCAGGAAAGCCTGCAGCCCCCAGGTCTGTGGGGTACGCAAGCGGTTCCCAAAGAGCTTTAGAACAAGGCATAGTTTTCCCTGCTGGCTCTTTGGGCGTGGGACCAATCTCCAGACAGATGGCCATTTTTTGGCCCTGGCACGGTGCCAAGTGGGAAAGGGTGGTTTTGAGGCTGAAGGCAGCAGGAAAGCCTGCAGCCCCCAGGTCTGTGGGGCTACGCAAGCGGTTCCCAAAGAGCTTGAGAACAAGGCATAGTTTTCCCTGCTGGCTCTTTGGGTGTGGGACCAGTCTCCAGACAGATGGCCATTTTTGTGCCTGGCGCGGCGCCAAGTGGGAAAGGGTGGTTTTGAGACTGAAGGCAGCAGGAAAGCCTGCAGCCCCCAGGTCTGTGGGGCTACGCAAGCGGTTCCCAAAGAGCTTTAGAACAAGGCATAGTTTTCCCTGCTGGCTCTTTGGGCGTGAGACCAATCTCCAGACAGATGGTCATTTTTGTTCCTGGCGCGGCGCCAAGTGGGAAAGGGTGGTTTTGAGGCTGAAGGCAGCAGGAAAGCCTGCAGCCCCCAGGTGTTTGGGGCTAAGCAAGCGGTTCCCAAAGAGCTTTAGAACAAGGCATAGTTTTCCCTGCTGGCTCTTTGGGCGTGGGACCAATCTCCAGACAGATGGCCATTTTTGTTCCTAGCGCGGTGCCAAGTGGGAAATGGTGGTTTTGAGGCTGAAGGCAGCAGGAAAGCCTGCAGCCCCCAGTTGTTTGGGGCTAAGCAAGTGGTTCCGAAAGAGCTTTAGAACAAGGCATAGTTTTCCCTGCTGGCTCTTTGGGCGTGGGACCAATCTCCAGACAGATGGCCATTTTTGTGCCTGGCGCGGCGCCAAGTGGGAAAGGGTGGTTTTGAGGCTGAAGGCAGCAGGAAAGCCTGCAGCCCCCAGGTCTGTGGGGCTACGCAAGCGGTTCCCAAAGAGCTTGAGAACAAGGCATAGTTTTCCCTGCTGGCTCTTTGGGCGTGGGACCAGTCTCCAGACAGATGGCCATTTCTGTGCCTGGCGCGGCGCCAAGTGGGAAAGGGTGGTTTTGAGGCTGAAGGCAGCAGGAAAGCCTGCAGCCCCCAGGTGTGTGGGGCTACGCAAGCGGTTCCCAAAGAGCTTTAGAACAAGGCATAGTTTTCCCTGCTGGCTCTTTGGGCGTGGGACCAATCTCCAGACCGATGGCCATTTTTGGCTTAGCGCGGCGCCAAGTGGGAAAGGGTGGTTTTGAGGCTGAAGGCAGCAGGAAAGCCTGCAGTCCCCAGGTCTGTGGGGCTACGCAAGCGGTTCCCAAAGAGCTTTAGAACAAGGCATAGTTTTCCATGCTGGCTCTTTGTGCATGGGACCAATCTCCACAGATAAGGCCATTTTTGTGCCTGGCGCGGCGCCAAGTGGGAAAGGGTGGTTTTGTGTCTGAAGGCAGCAGGAAAGCCTGCAGCCCCCAGGTGTGTGGGGCTACGCAAGCGGTTCCCAAAGAGCTTTAGAACAAGGCATAGTTTTCCCAGCTGGCTCTTTGGGCGTGGGACCAATCTCCAGACATATGGCCATTTTTGTGCCTGGCGTGACGCCAAGTGGGAAAGGGTTGTTTTGAGGCTGAAGGCAGCAGGAAAGCCTGCAGCCCCCAGGTGTGTGGGGCTACGCAAGCGGTTCCCAAAGAGCTTTAGAACAAGGCATAGTTTTCCCTGCTGGCTCTTTGGGCGTGGGACCAGTCTCCAGACAGATGGCCATGTTTGGGTCTGGCGCGGCGCCAAGTGGGAAAGGGTGGTTTTGAGGCTGAAGGCAGCAGGAAAGCCTGCAGCCCCCAGGTCTGTGGGGCTACGCAAGCGGTTCCCAAAGAGCTTTAGAACAAGGCAGAGTTTTCCCTGCTGGCTCTTTGGGCGTGGGACCAATCTCCAGACAGATGGCCATTTTTGTGCCTGGCGCGGCGCCAAGTGGGAAAGGGTGGTTTTGAGGCTGAAGGCAGCAGGAAAGCCTGCAGCCCCCAGGTATGTGGGGCTACTCAAGCGGTTCCCAAAGAGCTTTAGAACAAGGCATAGTTTTCCCTGCTGGCTCTTTGGGCGTGGGACCATTCTCCAGGGATGTGGCCATTTTTGTGCCTGGCACGGCACCAAGTGGGAAAGGGTCGTTTTGAGGCTGAAGGCAGCAGGAAAGCCTGCAGCCCCCAGGTCTGTGGGGCTACGCAAGCGGATGCCAAAGAGCTTTAGAACAAGGCATAGTTTTCCCTGCTGGCTCTTTGGGCGTGGGACTAATCTCCAGACAGATGGCCATTTTTGTGCCTGGGGCGGCGCCAAGTGGGAAAGGGTGGTTTTGAGGCTGAAGGCAGCAGGAAAGCCTGCAGCCCCCAGGTCTGTGGGGTACGCAAGCGGTTCCCAAAGAGCTTTAGAACAAGGCATAGTTTTCCCTGCTGGCTCTTTGGGCGTGGGACCAATCTCCAGACAGATGGCCATTTTTTGGCCCTGGCGCAGCGCCAAGTGGGAAAGGGTGGTTTTGAGGCTGAAGGCAGCAGGAAAGCCTGCAGCCCCCAGGTCTGTGGGGCTACGCAAGCGGTTCCCAAAGAGCTTGAGAACAAGGCATAGTTTTCCCTGCTGGCTCTTTGGGTGTGGGACCAGTCTCCAGACAGATGGCCATTTTTGTGCCTGGCGCGGCGCCAAGTGGGAAAGGGTGGTTTTGAGACTGAAGGCAGCAGGAAAGCCTGCAGCCCCCAGGTCTGTGGGGCTACGCAAGCGGTTCCCAAAGAGCTTTAGAACAAGGCATAGTTTTCCCTGCTGGCTCTTTGGGCGTGAGACCAATCTCCAGACAGATGGTCATTTTTGTTCCTGGCGCGGCGCCAAGTGGGAAAGGGTGGTTTTGAGGCTGAAGGCAGCAGGAAAGCCTGCAGCCCCCAGGTGTGTGGGGCTAAGCAAGCGGTTCCCAAAGAGCTTTAGAACAAGGCATAGTTTTCCCTGCTGGCTCTTTGGGCGTGGGACCATTCTCCAGGGATGTGGCCATTTTTGTGCCTGGCACGGCACCAAGTGGGAAAGGGTCGTTTTGAGGCTGAAGGCAGCAGGAAAGCCTGCAGCCCCCAGGTGTGTGGGGCTACGCAAGCGGATGCCAAAGAGCTTTAGAACAAGGCATAGTTTTCCCTGCTGGCTCTTTGGGCGTGGGACTAATCTCCAGACAGATGGCCATTTTTGTGCCTGGGGCGGCGCCAAGTGGGAAAGGGTGGTTTTGAGGCTGAAGGCAGCAGGAAAGCCTGCAGCCCCCAGGTGTGTGGGGTACGCAAGCGGTTCCCAAAGAGCTTTAGAACAAGGCATAGTTTTCCCTGCTGGCTCTTTGGGCGTGGGACCAATCTCCAGACAGATGGCCATTTTTTGGCCCTGGCGCAGCGCCAAGTGGGAAAGGGTGGTTTTGAGGCTGAAGGCAGCAGGAAAGCCTGCAGCCCCCAGGTCTGTGGGGCTACGCAAGCGGTTCCCAAAGAGCTTGAGAACAAGGCATAGTTTTCCCTGCTGGCTCTTTGGGTGTGGGACCAGTCTCCAGACAGATGGCCATTTTTGTGCCTGGCGCGGCGCCAAGTGGGAAAGGGTGGTTTTGAGACTGAAGGCAGCAGGAAAGCCTGCAGCCCCCAGGTCTGTGGGGCTACGCAAGCGGTTCCCAAAGAGCTTTAGAACAAGGCATAGTTTTCCCTGCTGGCTCTTTGGGCGTGAGACCAATCTCCAGACAGATGGTCATTTTTGTTCCTGGCGCGGCGCCAAGTGGGAAAGGGTGGTTTTGAGGCTGAAGGCAGCAGGAAAGCCTGCAGCCCCCAGGTGTTTGGGGCTAAGCAAGCGGTTCCCAAAGAGCTTTAGAACAAGGCATAGTTTTCCCTGCTGGCTCTTTGGGCGTGGGACCAATCTCCAGACAGATGGCCATTTTTGTTCCTAGCGCGGTGCCAAGTGGGAAATGGTGGTTTTGAGGCTGAAGGCAGCAGGAAAGCCTGCAGCCCCCAGTTGTTTGGGGCTAAGCAAGCGGTTCCGAAAGAGCTTTAGAACAAGGCATAGTTTTCCCTGCTGGCTCTTTGGGCGTGGGACCAATCTCCAGACAGATGGCCATTTTTGTGCCTGGCGCGGCGCCAAGTGGGAAAGGGTGGTTTTGAGGCTGAAGGCAGCAGGAAAGCCTGCAGCCCCCAGGTGTGTGGGGCTACGCAAGCGGTTCCCAAAGAGCTTGAGAACAAGGCATAGTTTTCCCTGCTGGCTCTTTGGGCGTGGGACCAGTCTCCAGACAGATGGCCATTTCTGTGCCTGGCGCGGCGCCAAGTGGGAAAGGGTGGTTTTGAGGCTGAAGGCAGCAGGAAAGCCTGCAGCCCCCAGGTGTGTGGGGCTACGCAAGCGGTTCCCAAAGAGCTTTAGAACAAGGCATAGTTTTCCCTGCTGGCTCTTTGGGCGTGGGACCAATCTCCAGACCGATGGCCATTTTTGGCTTAGCGCGGCGCCAAGTGGGAAAGGGTGGTTTTGAGGCTGAAGGCAGCAGGAAAGCCTGCAGTCCCCAGGTCTGTGGGGCTACGCAAGCGGTTCCCAAAGAGCTTTAGAACAAGGCATAGTTTTCCATGCTGGCTCTTTGTGCATGGGACCAATCTCCACAGATAAGGCCATTTTTGTGCCTGGCGCGGCGCCAAGTGGGAAAGGGTGGTTTTGTGTCTGAAGGCAGCAGGAAAGCCTGCAGCCCCCAGGTGTGTGGGGCTACGCAAGCGGTTCCCAAAGAGCTTTAGAACAAGGCATAGTTTTCCCAGCTGGCTCTTTGGGCGTGGGACCAATCTCCAGACATATGGCCATTTTTGTGCCTGGCGTGACGCCAAGTGGGAAAGGGTTGTTTTGAGGCTGAAGGCAGCAGGAAAGCCTGCAGCCCCCAGGTGTGTGGGGCTACGCAAGCGGTTCCCAAAGAGCTTTAGAACAAGGCATAGTTTTCCCTGCTGGCTCTTTGGGCGTGGGACCAGTCTCCAGACAGATGGCCATGTTTGGGTCTGGCGCGGCGCCAAGTGGGAAAGGGTGGTTTTGAGGCTGAAGGCAGCAGGAAAGCCTGCAGCCCCCAGGTGTGTGGGGCTACGCAAGCGGTTCCCAAAGAGCTTTAGAACAAGGCAGAGTTTTCCCTGCTGGCTCTTTGGGCGTGGGACCAATCTCCAGACAGATGGCCATTTTTGTGCCTGGCGCGGCGCCAAGTGGGAAAGGGTGGTTTTGAGGCTGAAGGCAGCAGGAAAGCCTGCAGCTCCCAGGTCTGTGGGGCTACTCAAGCGGTTCCCAAAGAGCTTTAGAACAAGGCATAGTTTTCCCTGCTGGCTCTTTGGGCGTGGGACCAGTCTCCAAAGATATGGCCATTTTTGTGTCTGGCGCGGCGCCAAGTGGGAAAGGGTGGTTTTGAGGCTGAAGGCAGCAGGAAAGCCTGCAGCCCCCAGGTCTGTGGGGCTACGCAAGCGGTTCCCAAAGAGCTTGAGAACAAGGCATAGTTTTCCCTGCTGGCTCTTTGGGTGTGGGACCAGTCTCCAGACAGATGGCCATTTTTGTGCCTGGCGCGGCGCCAAGTGGGAAAGGGTGGTTTTGAGACTGAAGGCAGCAGGAAAGCCTGCAGCCCCCAGGTCTGTGGGGCTACGCAAGCGGTTCCCAAAGAGCTTTAGAACAAGGCATAGTTTTCCCTGCTGGCTCTTTGGGCGTGAGACCAATCTCCAGACAGATGGTCATTTTTGTTCCTGGCGCGGCGCCAAGTGGGAAAGGGTGGTTTTGAGGCTGAAGGCAGCAGGAAAGCCTGCAGCCCCCAGGTGTTTGGGGCTAAGCAAGCGGTTCCCAAAGAGCTTTAGAACAAGGCATAGTTTTCCCTGCTGGCTCTTTGGGCGTGGGACCAATCTCCAGACAGATGGCCATTTTTGTTCCTAGCGCGGTGCCAAGTTGGAAATGGTGGTTTTGAGGCTGAAGGCAGCAGGAAAGCCTGCAGCCCCCAGTTGTTTGGGGCTAAGCAAGCGGTTCCCAAAGAGCTTTAGAACAAGGCATAGTTTTCCCTGCTGGCTCTTTGGGCGTGGGACCATTCTCCAGGGATGTGGCCATTTTTGTGCCTGGCACGGCACCAAGTGGGAAAGGGTCGTTTTGAGGCTGAAGGCAGCAGGAAAGCCTGCAGCCCCCAGGTCTGTGGGGCTACGCAAGCGGATGCCAAAGAGCTTTAGAACAAGGCATAGTTTTCCCTGCTGGCTCTTTGGGCGTGGGACTAATCTCCAGACAGATGGCCATTTTTGTGCCTGGGGCGGCGCCAAGTGGGAAAGGGTGGTTTTGAGGCTGAAGGCAGCAGGAAAGCCTGCAGCCCCCAGGTGTGTGGGGTACGCAAGCGGTTCCCAAAGAGCTTTAGAACAAGGCATAGTTTTCCCTGCTGGCTCTTTGGGCGTGGGACCAATCTCCAGACAGATGGCCATTTTTTGGCCCTGGCGCAGCGCCAAGTGGGAAAGGGTGGTTTTGAGGCTGAAGGCAGCAGGAAAGCCTGCAGCCCCCAGGTCTGTGGGGCTACGCAAGCGGTTCCCAAAGAGCTTGAGAACAAGGCATAGTTTTCCCTGCTGGCTCTTTGGGCGTGGGACCAGTCTCCAGACAGATGGCCATTTTTGTGCCTGGCGCGGCGCCAAGTGGGAAAGGGTGGTTTTGAGACTGAAGGCAGCAGGAAAGCCTGCAGCCCCCAGGTCTGTGGGGCTACGCAAGCGGTTCCCAAAGAGCTTTAGAACAAGGCATAGTTTTCCCTGCTGGCTCTTTGGGCGTGAGACCAATCTCCAGACAGATCGTCATTTTTGTTCCTGGCGCGGCGCCAAGTGGGAAAGGGTGGTTTTGAGGCTGAAGGCAGCAGGAAAGCCTGCAGCCCCCAGGTGTTTGGGGCTAAGCAAGCGGTTCCCAAAGAGCTTTAGAACAAGGCATAGTTTTCCCTGCTGGCTCTTTGGGCGTGGGACCAATCTCCAGACAGATGGCCATTTTTGTTCCTAGCGCGGTGCCAAGTGGGAAATGGTGGTTTTGAGGCTGAAGGCAGCAGGAAAGCCTGCAGCCCCCAGTTGTTTGGGGCTAAGCAAGCGGTTCCGAAAGAGCTTTAGAACAAGGCATAGTTTTCCCTGCTGGCTCTTTGGGCGTGGGACCAATCTCCAGACAGATGGCCATTTTTGTGCCTGGCGCGGCGCCAAGTGGGAAAGGGTGGTTTTGAGGCTGAAGGCAGCAGGAAAGCCTGCAGCCCCCAGGTCTGTGGGGCTACGCAAGCGGTTCCCAAAGAGCTTGAGAACAAGGCATAGTTTTCCCTGTTGGCTCTTTGGGCGTGGGACCAGTCTCCAAAGATATGGCCATTTTTGTGTCTGGCGCGGCGCCAAGTGGGAAAGGGTTGTTTTGAGGCTGAAGGCAGCAGGAAAGCCTGCAGCCCCCAGGTGTGTGGGGCTACGCAAGCGGTTCCCAAAGAGCTTTAGAACAAGGCAGAGTTTTCCCTGCTGGCTCTTTGGGCGTGGGACCAATCTCCAGACAGATGGCCATTTTTGTGCCTGGCGCGGCGCCAAGTGGGAAAGGGTGGTTTTGAGGCTGAAGGCAGCAGGAAAGCCTTCAGCCCTCAGGTATGTGGGGCTACTCAAGCGGTTCCCAAAGAGCTTTAGAACAAGGCATAGTTTTCCCTGCTGGCTCTTTGGGCGTGGGACCATTCTCCAGGGATGTGGCCATTTTTGTGCCTGGCACGGCACCAAGTGGGAAAGGGTCGTTTTGAGGCTGAAGGCAGCAGGAAAGCCTGCAGCCCCCAGGTCTGTGGGGCTACGCAAGCGGATGCCAAAGAGCTTTAGAACAAGGCATAGTTTTCCCTGCTGGCTCTTTGGGCGTGGGACTAATCTCCAGACAGATGGCCATTTTTGTGCCTGGGGCGGCGCCAAGTGGGAAAGGGTGGTTTTGAGGCTGAAGGCAGCAGGAAAGCCTGCAGCCCCCAGGTGTGTGGGGTACGCAAGCGGTTCCCAAAGAGCTTTAGAACAAGGCATAGTTTTCCCTGCTGGCTCTTTGGGCGTGGGACCAATCTCCAGACAGATGGCCATTTTTTGGCCCTGGCGCAGCGCCAAGTGGGAAAGGGTGGTTTTGAGGCTGAAGGCAGCAGGAAAGCCTGCAGCCCCCAGGTCTGTGGGGCTACGCAAGCGGTTCCCAAAGAGCTTGAGAACAAGGCATAGTTTTCCCTGCTGGCTCTTTGGGTGTGGGACCAGTCTCCAGACAGATGGCCATTTTTGTGCCTGGCGCGGCGCCAAGTGGGAAAGGGTGGTTTTGAGACTGAAGGCAGCAGGAAAGCCTGCAGCCCCCAGGTCTGTGGGGCTACGCAAGCGGTTCCCAAAGAGCTTTAGAACAAGGCATAGTTTTCCCTGCTGGCTCTTTGGGCGTGAGACCAATCTCCAGACAGATGGTCATTTTTGTTCCTGGCGCGGCGCCAAGTGGGAAAGGGTGGTTTTGAGGCTGAAGGCAGCAGGAAAGCCTGCAGCCCCCAGGTGTTTGGGGCTAAGCAAGCGGTTCCCAAAGAGCTTTAGAACAAGGCATAGTTTTCCCTGCTGGCTCTTTGGGCGTGGGACCAATCTCCAGACAGATGGCCATTTTTGTTCCTAGCGCGGTGCCAAGTTGGAAATGGTGGTTTTGAGGCTGAAGGCAGCAGGAAAGCCTGCAGCCCCCAGTTGTTTGGGGCTAAGCAAGCGGTTCCCAAAGAGCTTGAGAACAAGGCATAGTTTTCCCTGCTGGCTCTTTGGGCGTGGGACCATTCTCCAGGGATGTGGCCATTTTTGTGCCTGGCACGGCACCAAGTGGGAAAGGGTCGTTTTGAGGCTGAAGGCAGCAGGAAAGCCTGCAGCCCCCAGGTCTGTGGGGCTACGCAAGCGGATGCCAAAGAGCTTTAGAACAAGGCATAGTTTTCCCTGCTGGCTCTTTGGGCGTGGGACTAATCTCCAGACAGATGGCCATTTTTGTGCCTGGGGCGGCGCCAAGTGGGAAAGGGTGGTTTTGAGGCTGAAGGCAGCAGGAAAGCCTGCAGCCCCCAGGTCTGTGGGGTACGCAAGCGGTTCCCAAAGAGCTTTAGAACAAGGCATAGTTTTCCCTGCTGGCTCTTTGGGCGTGGGACCAATCTCCAGACAGATGGCCATTTTTTGGCCCTGGCGCAGCGCCAAGTGGGAAAGGGTGGTTTTGAGGCTGAAGGCAGCAGGAAAGCCTGCAGCCCCCAGGTCTGTGGGGCTACGCAAGCGGTTCCCAAAGAGCTTGAGAACAAGGCATAGTTTTCCCTGCTGGCTCTTTGGGTGTGGGACCAGTCTCCAGACAGATGGCCATTTTTGTGCCTGGCGCGGCGCCAAGTGGGAAAGGGTGGTTTTGAGACTGAAGGCAGCAGGAAAGCCTGCAGCCCCCAGGTCTGTGGGGCTACGCAAGCGGTTCCCAAAGAGCTTTAGAACAAGGCAGAGTTTTCCCTGCTGGCTCTTTGGGCGTGAGACCAATCTCCAGACAGATGGTCATTTTTGTTCCTGGCGCGGCGCCAAGTGGGAAAGGGTGGTTTTGAGGCTGAAGGCAGCAGGAAAGCCTGCAGCCCCCAGGTGTTTGGGGCTAAGCAAGCGGTTCCCAAAGAGCTTTAGAACAAGGCATAGTTTTCCCTGCTGGCTCTTTGGGCGTGGGACCAATCTCCAGACAGATGGCCATTTTTGTTCCTAGCGCGGTGCCAAGTGGGAAAGGGTCGTTTTGAGGCTGAAGGCAGCAGGAAAGCCTGCAGCCCCCAGTTGTTTGGGGCTAAGCAAGCGGTTCCGAAAGAGCTTTAGAACAAGGCATAGTTTTCCCTGCTGGCTCTTTGGGCGTGGGACCAATCTCCAGACAGATGGCCATTTTTGTGCCTGGGGCGGCGCCAAGTGGGAAAGGGTGGTTTTGAGGCTGAAGGCAGCAGGAAAGCCTGCAGCCCCCAGGTCTGTGGGGTACGCAAGCGGTTCCCAAAGAGCTTTAGAACAAGGCATAGTTTTCCCTGCTGGCTCTTTGGGCGTGGGACCAATCTCCAGACAGATGGCCATTTTTTGGCCCTGGCGCAGTGCCAAGTGGGAAAGGGTGGTTTTGAGGCTGAAGGCAGCAGGAAAGCCTGCAGCCCCCAGGTCTGTGGGGCTACGCAAGCGGTTCCCAAAGAGCTTGAGAACAAGGCATAGTTTTCCCTGCTGGCTCTTTGGGTGTGGGACCAGTCTCCAGACAGATGGCCATTTTTGTGCCTGGCGCGGCGCCAAGTGGGAAAGGGTGGTTTTGAGACTGAAGGCAGCAGGAAAGCCTGCAGCCCCCAGGTCTGTGGGGCTACGCAAGCGGTTCCCAAAGAGCTTTAGAACAAGGCAGAGTTTTCCCTGCTGGCTCTTTGGGCGTGAGACCAATCTCCAGACAGATGGTCATTTTTGTTCCTGGCGCGGCGCCAAGTGGGAAAGGGTGGTTTTGAGGCTGAAGGCAGCAGGAAAGCCTGCAGCCCCCAGGTGTTTGGGGCTAAGCAAGCGGTTCCCAAAGAGCTTTAGAACAAGGCATAGTTTTCCCTGCTGGCTCTTTGGGCGTGGGACCAATCTCCAGACAGATGGCCATTTTTGTTCCTAGCGCGGTGCCAAGTGGGAAATGGTGGTTTTGAGGCTGAAGGCAGCAGGAAAGCCTGCAGCCCCCAGTTGTTTGGGGCTAAGCAAGCGGTTCCCAAAGAGCTTTAGAACAAGGCATAGTTTTCCCTGCTGGCTCTTTGGGCGTGGGACCAATCTCCAGACAGATGGCCATTTTTGTGCCTGGCGCGGCGCCAAGTGGGAAAGGGTGGTTTTGAGGCTGAAGGCAGCAGGAAAGCCTGCAGCCCCCAGGTCTGTGGGGCTACGCAAGCGGTTCCCAAAGAGCTTGAGAACAAGGCATAGTTTTCCCTGCTGGCTCTTTGGGCGTGGGACCAGTCTCCAGACAGATGGCCATTTCTGTGCCTGGCGCGGCGCCAAGTGGGAAAGGGTGGTTTTGAGGCTGAAGGCAGCAGGAAAGCCTGCAGCCCCCAGGTCTGTGGGGCTACGCAAGCGGTTCCCAAAGAGCTTTAGAACAAGGCATAGTTTTCCCTGCTGGCTCTTTGGGCGTGGGACCAATCTCCAGACCGATGGCCATTTTTGGCTTAGCGCGGCGCCAAGTGGGAAAGGGTGGTTTTGAGGCTGAAGGCAGCAGGAAAGCCTGCAGTCCCCAGGTCTGTGGGGCTACGCAAGCGGTTCCCAAAGAGCTTTAGAACAAGGCATAGTTTTCCATGCTGGCTCTTTGTGCATGGGACCAATCTCCACAGATAAGGCCATTTTTGTGCCTGGCGCGGCGCCAAGTGGGAAAGGGTGGTTTTGTGTCTGAAGGCAGCAGGAAAGCCTGCAGCCCCCAGGTGTGTGGGGCTACGCAAGCGGTTCCCAAAGAGCTTTAGAACAAGGCATAGTTTTCCCAGCTGGCTCTTTGGGCGTGGGACCAATCTCCAGACATATGGCCATTTTTGTGCCTGGCGTGACGCCAAGTGGGAAAGGGTTGTTTTGAGGCTGAAGGCAGCAGGAAAGCCTGCAGCCCCCAGGTCTGCGGGGTACGCAAGCGGTTCCCAAAGAGCTTTAGAACAAGGCATAGTTTTCCCTGCTGGCTCTTTGGGCGTGGGACCAATCTCCAGACAGATGGCCATTTTTAGGCCTGGCGCAGCGCCAAGTGGGAAAGGGTTGTTTTGAGGCTGAAGGCAGCAGGAAAGCCTGCAGCCCCCAGGTGTTTGGGGCTACGCAAGCGGTTCCCAAAGAGCTTTAGAACAAGGCATAGTTTTCCCTGCTGTCTCTTTGGGCGTGACACCAGTCTCCAGACAGATGGCCATTTTTGTGCCTGGCGCGGCGCCAAGTGGGAAAGGGTGGTTTTGAGGCTGAAGGCAGCAGGAAAGCCTGCAGCCCCCAGGTGATTGGGGCTACGTAAGCGGTTCCCAAAGAGCTTTAGAACAAGGCATAGTTTTCCCTGCTGGCTCTTTGGGCGTAGGACCAATCTCCAGACAGATGGCCATTTTTGTGCCTGGCGCGGCGCCAAGTGGGAAAGGGTGGTTTTGAGGCTGAAGGCAGCAG
Source organism: Rissa tridactyla (assembly GCF_028500815.1). Taxonomy (NCBI): domain Eukaryota; kingdom Metazoa; phylum Chordata; class Aves; order Charadriiformes; family Laridae; genus Rissa; species Rissa tridactyla. Next base: position 37,375 of record NW_026529342.1, on the reverse strand, counting down.
GAAAGCCTGCAGCCCCCAGGTGTGTGGGGCTACGCAAGCGGTTCCCAAAGAGCTTGAGAACAAGGCATAGTTTTACCTGCTGGCTCTTTGGGCGTGGGACCAATCTCCAGACAGATGGCCATATTTGTGCCTAGAGCGGCGCCTAGTGGGAAAGGGTGGTTTTGAGACTGAAGGCAGCAGGAAAGCCTGCAGCCCCCAGGTCTGTCGGGCTACTCAAGCGGTTCCCAAAGAGCTTTAGAACAAGGCATAGTTTTCCCTGCTGGCTCTTTGGGCGTGGGACCAGTCTCCAGGGATGTGGCCATTTTTGTGCCTGGCACGGCACCAAGTGGGAAAGGGTGGTTTTGAGGCTGAAGGCAGCAGGAAAGCCTGCAGCCCCCAGGTCTGTGGGGCTATGCAAGCGGTTCCCAAAGAGCTTGAGAACAAGGCATAGTTTTACCTGCTGGCTCTTTGGGCGTGGGACCAATCTCCAGACCGATGGCCATTTTTGGGCCTAGAGCGGCGCCTAGTGGGAAAGGGTGGTTTTGAGACTGAAGGCAGCAGGAAAGCCTGCAGCCCCCAGGTCTGTGGGGCTACGCAAGCGGTTCCCAAAGAGCTTTAGAACAAGGCATAGTTTTCCCTGCTGGCTCTTTGGGCGTGGGACCAATCTCCAGACAGATGGCCATTTTTGTTCCTAGCGCGGTGCCAAGTGGGAAATGGTGGTTTTGAGGCTGAAGGCAGCAGGAAAGCCTGCAGCCCCCAGTTGTTTGGGGCTAAGCAAGCGGTTCCGAAAGAGCTTTAGAACAAGGCATAGTTTTCCCTGCTGGCTCTTTGGGCGTGGGACCAATCTCCAGACAGATGGCCATTTTTGTGCCTGGCGCGGCGCCAAGTGGGAAAGGGTGGTTTTGAGGCTGAAGGCAGCAGGAAAGCCTGCAGCCCCCAGGTCTGTGGGGCTACGCAAGCGGTTCCCAAAGAGCTTGAGAACAAGGCATAGTTTTCCCTGTTGGCTCTTTGGGCGTGGGACCAGTCTCCAAAGATATGGCCATTTTTGTGTCTGGCGCGGCGCCAAGTGGGAAAGGGTTGTTTTGAGGCTGAAGGCAGCAGGAAAGCCTGCAGCCCCCAGGTGTGTGGGGCTACGCAAGCGGTTCCCAAAGAGCTTTAGAACAAGGCAGAGTTTTCCCTGCTGGCTCTTTGGGCGTGGGACCAATCTCCAGACAGATGGCCATTTTTGTGCCTGGCGCGGCGCCAAGTGGGAAAGGGTGGTTTTGAGGCTGAAGGCAGCAGGAAAGCCTTCAGCCCTCAGGTATGTGGGGCTACTCAAGCGGTTCCCAAAGAGCTTTAGAACAAGGCATAGTTTTCCCTGCTGGCTCTTTGGGCGTGGGACCATTCTCCAGGGATGTGGCCATTTTTGTGCCTGGCACGGCACCAAGTGGGAAAGGGTGGTTTTGAGGCTGAAGGCAGCAGGAAAGCCTGCAGCCCCCAGGTCTGTGGGGCTACGCAAGCGGATGCCAAAGAGCTTTAGAACAAGGCATAGTTTTCCCTGCTGGCTCTTTGGGCGTGGGACTAATCTCCAGACAGATGGCCATTTTTGTGCCTGGGGCGGCGCCAAGTGGGAAAGGGTGGTTTTGAGGCTGAAGGCAGCAGGAAAGCCTGCAGCCCCCAGGTGTGTGGGGTACGCAAGCGGTTCCCAAAGAGCTTTAGAACAAGGCATAGTTTTCCCTGCTGGCTCTTTGGGCGTGGGACCAATCTCCAGACAGATGGCCATTTTTTGGCCCTGGCGCAGCGCCAAGTGGGAAAGGGTGGTTTTGAGGCTGAAGGCAGCAGGAAAGCCTGCAGCCCCCAGGTCTGTGGGGCTACGCAAGCGGTTCCCAAAGAGCTTGAGAACAAGGCATAGTTTTCCCTGCTGGCTCTTTGGGTGTGGGACCAGTCTCCAGACAGATGGCCATTTTTGTGCCTGGCGCGGCGCCAAGTGGGAAAGGGTGGTTTTGAGACTGAAGGCAGCAGGAAAGCCTGCAGCCCCCAGGTCTGTGGGGCTACGCAAGCGGTTCCCAAAGAGCTTTAGAACAAGGCATAGTTTTCCCTGCTGGCTCTTTGGGCGTGAGACCAATCTCCAGACAGATGGTCATTTTTGTTCCTGGCGCGGCGCCAAGTGGGAAAGGGTGGTTTTGAGGCTGAAGGCAGCAGGAAAGCCTGCAGCCCCCAGGTGTTTGGGGCTAAGCAAGCGGTTCCCAAAGAGCTTTAGAACAAGGCATAGTTTTCCCTGCTGGCTCTTTGGGCGTGGGACCAATCTCCAGACAGATGGCCATTTTTGTTCCTAGCGCGGTGCCAAGTTGGAAATGGTGGTTTTGAGGCTGAAGGCAGCAGGAAAGCCTGCAGCCCCCAGTTGTTTGGGGCTAAGCAAGCGGTTCCCAAAGAGCTTGAGAACAAGGCATAGTTTTCCCTGCTGGCTCTTTGGGCGTGGGACCATTCTCCAGGGATGTGGCCATTTTTGTGCCTGGCACGGCACCAAGTGGGAAAGGGTCGTTTTGAGGCTGAAGGCAGCAGGAAAGCCTGCAGCCCCCAGGTCTGTGGGGCTACGCAAGCGGATGCCAAAGAGCTTTAGAACAAGGCATAGTTTTCCCTGCTGGCTCTTTGGGCGTGGGACTAATCTCCAGACAGATGGCCATTTTTGTGCCTGGGGCGGCGCCAAGTGGGAAAGGGTGGTTTTGAGGCTGAAGGCAGCAGGAAAGCCTGCAGCCCCCAGGTCTGTGGGGTACGCAAGCGGTTCCCAAAGAGCTTTAGAACAAGGCATAGTTTTCCCTGCTGGCTCTTTGGGCGTGGGACCAATCTCCAGACAGATGGCCATTTTTTGGCCCTGGCGCAGCGCCAAGTGGGAAAGGGTGGTTTTGAGTCTGAAGGCAGCAGGAAAGCCTGCAGCCCCCAGGTCTGTGGGGCTACGCAAGCGGTTCCCAAAGAGCTTGAGAACAAGGCATAGTTTTCCCTGCTGGCTCTTTGGGTGTGGGACCAGTCTCCAGACAGATGGCCATTTTTGTGCCTGGCGCGGCGCCAAGTGGGAAAGGGTGGTTTTGAGACTGAAGGCAGCAGGAAAGCCTGCAGCCCCCAGGTCTGTGGGGCTACGCAAGCGGTTCCCAAAGAGCTTTAGAACAAGGCAGAGTTTTCCCTGCTGGCTCTTTGGGCGTGAGACCAATCTCCAGACAGATGGTCATTTTTGTTCCTGGCGCGGCGCCAAGTGGGAAAGGGTGGTTTTGAGGCTGAAGGCAGCAGGAAAGCCTGCAGCCCCCAGGTGTTTGGGGCTAAGCAAGCGGTTCCCAAAGAGCTTTAGAACAAGGCATAGTTTTCCCTGCTGGCTCTTTGGGCGTGGGACCAATCTCCAGACAGATGGCCATTTTTGTTCCTAGCGCGGTGCCAAGTGGGAAATGGTGGTTTTGAGGCTGAAGGCAGCAGGAAAGCCTGCAGCCCCCAGTTGTTTGGGGCTAAGCAAGCGGTTCCGAAAGAGCTTTAGAACAAGGCATAGTTTTCCCTGCTGGCTCTTTGGGCGTGGGACCAATCTCCAGACAGATGGCCATTTTTGTGCCTGGGGCGGCGCCAAGTGGGAAAGGGTGGTTTTGAGGCTGAAGGCAGCAGGAAAGCCTGCAGCCCCCAGGTCTGTGGGGTACGCAAGCGGTTCCCAAAGAGCTTTAGAACAAGGCATAGTTTTCCCTGCTGGCTCTTTGGGCGTGGGACCAATCTCCAGACAGATGGCCATTTTTTGGCCCTGGCGCAGCGCCAAGTGGGAAAGGGTGGTTTTGAGGCTGAAGGCAGCAGGAAAGCCTGCAGCCCCCAGGTCTGTGGGGCTACGCAAGCGGTTCCCAAAGAGCTTGAGAACAAGGCATAGTTTTCCCTGCTGGCTCTTTGGGTGTGGGACCAGTCTCCAGACAGATGGCCATTTTTGTGCCTGGCGCGGCGCCAAGTGGGAAAGGGTGGTTTTGAGACTGAAGGCAGCAGGAAAGCCTGCAGCCCCCAGGTCTGTGGGGCTACGCAAGCGGTTCCCAAAGAGCTTTAGAACAAGGCAGAGTTTTCCCTGCTGGCTCTTTGGGCGTGAGACCAATCTCCAGACAGATGGTCATTTTTGTTCCTGGCGCGGCGCCAAGTGGGAAAGGGTGGTTTTGAGGCTGAAGGCAGCAGGAAAGCCTGCAGCCCCCAGGTGTTTGGGGCTAAGCAAGCGGTTCCCAAAGAGCTTTAGAACAAGGCATAGTTTTCCCTGCTGGCTCTTTGGGCGTGGGACCAATCTCCAGACAGATGGCCATTTTTGTTCCTAGCGCGGTGCCAAGTGGGAAATGGTGGTTTTGAGGCTGAAGGCAGCAGGAAAGCCTGCAGCCCCCAGTTGTTTGGGGCTAAGCAAGCGGTTCCGAAAGAGCTTTAGAACAAGGCATAGTTTTCCCTGCTGGCTCTTTGGGCGTGGGACCAATCTCCAGACAGATGGCCATTTTTGTGCCTGGCGCGGCGCCAAGTGGGAAAGGGTGGTTTTGAGGCTGAAGGCAGCAGGAAAGCCTGCAGCCCCCAGGTCTGTGGGGCTACGCAAGCGGTTCCCAAAGAGCTTGAGAACAAGGCATAGTTTTCCCTGCTGGCTCTTTGGGCGTGGGACCAGTCTCCAGACAGATGGCCATTTCTGTGCCTGGCGCGGCGCCAAGTGGGAAAGGGTGGTTTTGAGGCTGAAGGCAGCAGGAAAGCCTGCAGCCCCCAGGTCTGTGGGGCTACGCAAGCGGTTCCCAAAGAGCTTTAGAACAAGGCATAGTTTTCCCTGCTGGCTCTTTGGGCGTGGGACCAATCTCCAGACCGATGGCCATTTTTGGCTTAGCGCGGCGCCAAGTGGGAAAGGGTGGTTTTGAGGCTGAAGGCAGCAGGAAAGCCTGCAGTCCCCAGGTCTGTGGGGCTACGCAAGCGGTTCCCAAAGAGCTTTAGAACAAGGCATAGTTTTCCATGCTGGCTCTTTGTGCATGGGACCAATCTCCACAGATAAGGCCATTTTTGTGCCTGGCGCGGCGCCAAGTGGGAAAGGGTGGTTTTGTGTCTGAAGGCAGCAGGAAAGCCTGCAGCCCCCAGGTGTGTGGGGCTACGCAAGCGGTTCCCAAAGAGCTTTAGAACAAGGCATAGTTTTCCCAGCTGGCTCTTTGGGCGTGGGACCAATCTCCAGACATATGGCCATTTTTGTGCCTGGCGTGACGCCAAGTGGGAAAGGGTTGTTTTGAGGCTGAAGGCAGCAGGAAAGCCTGCAGCCCCCAGGTCTGCGGGGTACGCAAGCGGTTCCCAAAGAGCTTTAGAACAAGGCATAGTTTTCCCTGCTGGCTCTTTGGGCGTGGGACCAATCTCCAGACAGATGGCCATTTTTAGGCCTGGCGCAGCGCCAAGTGGGAAAGGGTTGTTTTGAGGCTGAAGGCAGCAGGAAAGCCTGCAGCCCCCAGGTGTTTGGGGCTACGCAAGCGGTTCCCAAAGAGCTTTAGAACAAGGCATAGTTTTCCCTGCTGTCTCTTTGGGCGTGACACCAGTCTCCAGACAGATGGCCATTTTTGTGCCTGGCGCGGCGCCAAGTGGGAAAGGGTGGTTTTGAGGCTGAAGGCAGCAGGAAAGCCTGCAGCCCCCAGGTGATTGGGGCTACGTAAGCGGTTCCCAAAGAGCTTTAGAACAAGGCATAGTTTTCCCTGCTGGCTCTTTGGGCGTAGGACCAATCTCCAGACAGATGGCCATTTTTGTGCCTGGCGCGGCGCCAAGTGGGAAAGGGTGGTTTTGAGGCTGAAGGCAGCAGGAAAGCCTGCAGCCCCCAGGTGTGTGGGGCTACGCAAGCGGTTCCCAAAGAGCTTTAGAACAAGGCATAGTTTTACCTGCTGGCTCTTTGGGCGTGGGACCAATCTCCAGACAGATGGCCATATTTGTGCCTAGAGCGGCGCCTAGTGGGAAAGGGTGGTTTTGAGACTGAAGGCAGCAGGAAAGCCTGCAGCCCCCAGGTGTGTGGGGCTACGCAAGCGGATGCCAAAGAGCTTTAGAACAAGGCATAGTTTTCCCTGCTGGCTCTTTGGGCGTGGGACCAGTCTCCAGGGATGTGGCCATTTTTGTGCCTGGCACGGCACCAAGTGGGAAAGGGTGGTTTTGAGGCTGAAGGCAGCAGGAAAGCCTGCAGCCCCCAGGTCTGTGGGGCTACGCAAGCGGATGCCAAAGAGCTTTAGAACAAGGCATAGTTTTCCCTGCTGGCTCTTTGGGCGTGGGACTAATCTCCAGACAGATGGCCATTTTTGTGCCTGGGGCGGCGCCAAGTGGGAAAGGGTGGTTTTGAGGTTGAAGGCAGCAGGAAAGCCGGCAGGCCCCAGGTCTGTGGGGTACGCAAGCGGTTCCCAAAGAGCTTTAGAACAAGGCATAGTTTTCCCTGCTGGCTCTTTGGGCGTGGGACCAATCTCCAGACAGATGGCCATTTTTGGGCCTGGCGCAGCGCCAAGTGGGAAAGGGTTGTTTTGAGGCTGAAGGCAGCAGGAAAGCCTGCAGCCCCCAGGTGTTTGGGGCTACGCAAGCGGTTCCCAAAGAGCTTTAGAACAAGGCATGGTTTTCCCTGCTGGCTCTTTGGGCGTGGGACCAGTCTCCAGACAGATGGCCATTTTTGGGCCTAGAGTGGCGCCAAGTGGGAAAGGGTGGTTTTGAGGCTGAAGGCAGCAGGAAAGCCTGCAGCCCCCAGGTCTGTGGGGCTACGCAAGCGGTTCCCAAAGAGCTTTAGAACAAGGCACAGTTTTCCCTGCTGGCTCTTTGGGCGTGGGACCATTCTCCAGGGATGTGGACATTTTTGTGCCTGGCACGGCACCAAGTGGGAAAGGGTGGTTTTGAGGCTGAAGGCAGCAGGAAAGCCTGCAGCCCCCAGGTCTGTGGGGCTACGCAAGCGGATGCCAAATAGCTTTAGAACAAGGCATAGTTTTCCCTGCTGGCTCTTTGGGCGTGGGACTAATCTCCAGACAGATGGCCATTTTTGTGCCTGGGGCGGCGCCAAGTATGAAAGGGTGGTTTTGAGGTTGAAGGCAGCAGGAAAGCCTGCAGCCCCCAGGTCTGTGGGGTACGCAAGCGGTTCCCAACGAGCTTTAGAACAAGGCATAGTTTTCCCTGCTGGCTCTTTGGGCGTGGGACCAATCTCCAGACAGATGGCCATTTTTGGACCTGGCGCAGCGCCAAGTGGGAAAGGGTTGTTTTGAGGCTGAAGGCAGCAGGAAAGCCTGCAGCCCCCAGGTCTGTGGGGCTACGCAAGCGGTTCCCAAAGAGCTTTAGAACAAGGCATAGTTTTCCCTGCTGGCTCTTTGGGCGTGGGATCAATCTCCAGACAGATGGCCATTTTTGTGCCTGGCGCGGCGCCAAGTGGGAAAGGGTGGTTTTGAGGCTGAAGGCAGCAGGAAAGCCTGCAGCCCCCAGGTGTTTGGGGCTACGCAAGCGGTTCCCAAAGAGCTTTAGAACAAGGCATAGTTTTCCCTGCTGGCTCTTTGGGCGTGGGACCAATCTCCAGACAGATGGCCATTTTTGTGCCTGGCGCGGCGCCAAGTGGGAAAGGGTGGTTTTGAGGCTGAAGGCAGCAGGAAAGCCTGCAGCCCCCAGGTCTGTGGGGCTATGCAAGCGGTTCCCAAAGAGCTTGAGAACAAGGCATAGTTTTACCTGCTGGCTCTTTGGGCGTGGGACCAATCTCCAGACCGATGGCCATTTTTGGGCCTAGAGCGGCGCCTAGTGGGAAAGGGTGGTTTTGAGACTGAAGGCAGCAGGAAAGCCTGCAGCCCCCAGGTGTGTGGGGCTACGCAAGCGGATGCCAAAGAGCTTTAGAACAAGGCATAGTTTTCACTGCTGGCTCTTTGGGCGTGGGACCAATCTCCAGACAGATGGCCATTTTTGGGCCTGGCACGGTGCCAAGTGGGAAAGGGTGGTTTTTGAGGCTGAAGGCAGCAGGAAAGCCTGCAGCCCCCAGGTCTGTGGGGCTAAGCAAGCGGTTCCCAAAGAGCTTTAGAACAAGGCACAGTTTTCCCTGCTGGCTCTTTGGGCGTGGGACCATTCTCCAGGGATGTGGCCATTTTTGTGCCTGGCACGGCACAAAGTGGGAAAGGGTGGTTTTGAGGCTGAAGGCAGCAGGAAAGCCTGCAGCCCCCAGGTCTGTGGGGCTACGCAAGCGGTTCCCAAAGAGCTTTAGAACAAGGCAGAGTTTTCCCTGCTGGCTCTTTGGGCGTGAGACCAATCTCCAGACAGATGGCCATTTTTGTTCCTGGCGCGGCGCCAAGTGGGAAAGGGTGGTTTTGAGGCTGACGGCAGCAGGAAAGCCTGCAGCCCCCAGGTGTTTGGGTCTAAGCAAGCGGTTCCCAAAGAGCTTTAGAACAAGGCATAGTTTTCCCTGCTGGCTCTTTGGGCGTGGGACCAATCTCCAGAGGTATGGCCATTTTTGTTCCTAGCGCGGTGCCAAGTGGGAAATGGTGGTTTTGAGGCTGAAGGCAGCAGGAAAGCCTGCAGCCCCCAGTTGTTTGGGGCTAAGCAAGCGCTTCCCAAAGAGCTTTAGAACAAGGCATAGTTTTCCCTGCTGGCTCTTTGGGCGTGGGACCAATCTCCAGGCAGATGGCCATTTTTGTGCCTGGCGCGGCGCCAAGTGGGAAAGGGTGGTTTTGTGTCTGAAGGCAGCAGGAAAGCCTGCAGCCCCCAGGTGTGTGGGGCTACGCAAGCGGTTCCCAAAGAGCTTTAGAACAAGGCATAGTTTTCCCTGCTGTCTCTTTGGGCGTGGGACCAGTCTCCAGACAGATGGCCATTTCTGTGCCTGGCGCGGCGCCAAGTGGGAAAGGGTGGTTTTGAGGCTGAAGGCAGCAGGAAAGCCTGCAGCCCCCAGGTGTGTGGGGCTACGCAAGCGGTTCGAAAGAGCTATAGAACAAGGCATAGTTTTCCCTGCTGGCTCTTTGGGCGTGGGACCAGTCTCCAGACAGATGGCCATGTTTGGGCCTGGCGCGGCGCCAAGTTGGAAAGGGTGGTTTTGAGGCTGAAGGCAGCAGGAAAGCCTGCAGCCCCCAGGTGTGTGGGGCTACGCAAGCAGTTCCCAAAGAGCTTTAGAACAAGGCATAGTTTTCCCTGCTGGCTCTTTGGGCGTGGGACCAATCTCCAGACAGATGGCCATATTTGTGCCTGGCGCGGCGCCAAGTGGGAAAGGGTGGTTTTGAGGCTGAAGGCAGCAGGAAAGCCTGCAGCCCCCAGGTGTGTGGGGCTACTCAAGCGGTTCCCAAAGAGCTTGAGAACAAGGCATAGTTTTCCCTGCTGGCTCTTTGGGCGTGGGACCATTCTCCAGGGATGTGGCCATTTTTGTGCCTGGCACGGCACCAAGTGGGAAAGGGTGGTTTTGAGGCTGAAGGCAGCAGGAAAGCCTGCAGCCCCCAGGTGTTTGGGGCTACGCAAGCGGATGCCAAAGAGCTTTAGAACAAGGCATAGTTTTCCCTGCTGGCTCTTTGGGCGTGTAACCAGTCTCCAGACAGATGGCCATTTTTGTGCCTGGCGCGGCGCCTAGTGGGAAAGGGTGGTTTTGAGGCTGAAGGCAGCAGGAAAGCCTGCAGCCCCCAGGTGTTTGCGGCTACGCAAGCGGTTCCCAAAGAGCTTTAGAACAAGGCATAGTTTTCCCTGCTGGCTCTTTGGGCGTGGGACCAATCTCCAGACAGATGGCCATTTTTGTGCCTGGGGCGGCGCCAAGTGGGAAAGGGTGGTTTTGAGGCTGAAGGCAGCAGGAAAGCCTGCAGTCCCCAGGTCTGTGGGGCTATGCAAGCGGTTCCCAAAGAGCTTGAGAACAAGGCATAGTTTTCCCTGCTGGCTCTTTGGGTGTGGGACCAGTCTCCAGACAGATGGCCATTTTTGTGCCTGGCGCGGCGCCTAGTGGGAAAGGGTGGTTTTGAGACTGAAGGCAGCAGGAAAGCCTGCAGCCCCCAGGTCTGTGGGGCTACGCAAGCGGATGCCAAAGAGCTTTAGAACAAGGCATAGTTTTCCCTGCTGGCTCTTTGGGCGTGGGACTAATCTCCAGACAGATGGCCATTTTTGTGCCTGGCGCGGCGCCAAGTGGGAAAGGGTGGTTTTGAGGCTGAAGGCAGCAGGAAAGCCTGCAGCCCCCAGGTGTTTGGGGCTACGCAAGCGGTTCCCAAAGAGCTTGAGAACAAGGCATAGTTTTACCTGCTGGCTCTTTGGGCGTGGGACCAATCTCCAGACAGATGGCCATTTTTGGGCCTAGAGCGGCGCCTAGTGGGAAAGGGTGGTTTTGAGACTGAAGGCAGCAGGAAAGCCTGCAGCCCCCAGGTGTGTGGGGCTACGCAAGCGGATGCCAAAGAGCTTTAGAACAAGGCATAGTTTTCCCTGTTGGCTCTTTGTGCATGGGACCAGTCTCCAGACAGATGGCCATTTTTGGGCCTAGAACGGCGCCAAGTGGGAAAGGGTGGTTTTGAGGCTGAAGGCAGCAGCAAAGCCTGCAGCCCCCAGGTCTGTGGGGCTAAGCAAGCGGTTCCCAAAGAGCTTTAGAACAAGGCACAGTTTTCCCTGCTGGCTCTTTGGGCGTGAGACCAATCTCCAGACAGATGGCCATTTTTGTGCCTGGCGCGGCGCCAAGTGGGAAAGGGTGGTTTTGAGGCTGAAGGCAGCAGGAAAGCCTGCAGCCCCCAGGTCTGTGGGGCTACGCAAGCGGATGCCAAAGAGCTTTAGAACAAGGCATAGTTTTCCCTGCTGGCTCTTTGGGCGTGGGACTAATCTCCAGACAGATGGCCATTTTTGTGCCTGGGGCGGCGCCAAGTGGGAAAGGGTGGTTTTGAGGTTGAAGGCAGCAGGAAAGCCTGCAGCCCCCAGGTCTGTGGGGTACGCAAGCGGTTCCCAAAGAGCTTTAGAACAAGGCATAGTTTTCCATGCTGGCTCTTTGGGCGTGGGACCAATCTCCAGACAGATGGCCATTTTTGGACCTGGCGCAGCGCCAAGTGGGAAAGGGTTGTTTTGAGGCTGAAGGCAGCAGGAAAGCCTGCAGCCCCCAGGTCTGTGGGGCTACGCAAGCGGATGCCAAAGAGCTTTAGAACAAGGAACAGTTTTCCCTGCTGTCTCTTTGGGCGTGGGACCAGTCTCCAGACAGATGGCCATTTTTGTGCCTGGCGCGGCGCCAAGTGGGAAAGGGTGGTTTTGAGGCTGAAGGCAGCAGGAAAGCCTGCAGCCCCCAGGTGTTTGGGGCTACGCAAGCGGTTCCCAAAGAGCTTTAGAACAAGGCATAGTTTTCCCTGCTGGCTCTTTGGGCGTGGGACCAATCTCCAGACAGATGGCCATGTTTGGGTCTGGCGCGGCGCCAAGTGGGAAAGGGTGGTTTTGAGGCTGAAGGCAGCAGGAAAGCCTGCAGCCCCCAGGTCTGTGGGGCTATGCAAGCGGTTCCCAAAGAGCTTGAGAACAAGGCATAGTTTTACCTGCTGGCTCTTTGGGCGTGGGACCAATCTCCAGACCGATGGCCATTTTTGGGCCTAGAGCGGCGCCTAGTGGGAAAGGGTGGTTTTGAGACTGAAGGCAGCAGGAAAGCCTGCAGCCCCCAGGTGTGTGGGGCTACGCAAGCGGATGCCAAAGAGATTAAGAACAAGGAATAGTTTTCACTGCTGGCTCTTTGGGCGTGGGACCAATCTCCAGACAGATGACCATTTTTGGGCCTGGCACCGTGCCAAGTGGGAAAGGGTGGTTTTTGAGGCTGAAGGCAGCAGGAAAGCCTGCAGCCCCCAGGTGTGTGGGGCTACGCAAGCGGTTCCCAAAGAGCTTTAGAACAAGGCAGAGTTTTACCTGCTGGCTCTTTGGGCGTGAGACCAATCTCCAGACAGATGGCCATTTTTGTTCCTGGTGCGGCGCCAAGTGGGAAAGGGTGGTTTTGAGTCTGAAGGCAGCAGGAAAGCCTGCAGCCCCCAGGTGTTTGGGGCTACGCAAGCGGTTCCCAAAGAGCTTTAGAACAAGGCATAGTTTTCCCTGCTGGCTCTTTGGGCGTGGGACCAATCTCCAGACAGATGGCCATTTTTGTGCCTGGCGCGGCGCCAAGTGGGAAAGGGTGGTTTTGAGGCTGAAGGCAGCAGGAAAGCCTGCAGCCCCCAGGTCTGTGGGGCTACGCAAGCGGATGCCAAAGAGCTTTAGAACAAGGCATAGTTTTCCATGCTGGCTCTTTGGGCATGGGACCAATCTCCACAGATAAGGCCATTTTTGTGCCTGGCGCGGCGCCAAGTGGGAAAGGGTGGTTTTGTGTCTGAAGGCAGCAGGAAAGCCTGCAGCCCCCAGGTGTGTGGGGCTACGCAAGCGGTTCCCAAAGAGCTTGAGAACAAGGCATAGTTTTCCCAGCTGGCTCTTTGGGCGTGGGACCAATCTCCAGACATATGGCCATTTTTGTGCCTGGCGTGACGCCAAGTGGGAAAGGGTGGTTTTGAGGCTGAAGGCAGCAGGAAAGCCTGCAGCCCCCAGGTCTGTGGGGCTACGCAAGCGGTTCCCAAAGAGCTTTAGAACAAGGCATAGTTTTCCCTGCTGGCTCTTTGGACGTGGGACCAGTCTCCAGACAGATGGCTATTTTTGTGCCTGGCACGGCACCAAGTGGGAAAGGGTGGTTTTGAGGCTGAAGGCAGCAGGAAAGCCTGCAGCCCCCAGGTGTGTGGGGCTAAGCAAGGGGTTCCCAAAGAGCTTTAGAACAACGCATATTTTTCCCTGCTGGCTATTTGGGCGTGGGACCAATCTCCAGACATATGGCCATTTTTGTGCCTGGCGCGGCGCCAAGTGGGAAAGGGTGGTTTTGAGGCTGAAGGCAGCAGGAAAGCCTGCAGCTCCCAGGTCTGTGGGGCTAAGCAAGCGGTTCCCAAAGAGCTTTAGAACAAGGCATAGTTTTCCCTGCTGGCTCTTTGGGCGTGGGACCATTCTCCAGGGATTTGGCCATTTTTGTGCCTGGCACGGCACCAAGTGGGAAAGGGTGGTTTTGAGGCTGAAGGCAGCAGGAAAGCCTGCAGCCCCCAGGTGTGTGGGGCTACGCAAGCGGTTCCCAAAGAGCTTTAGAACAAGGCAGAGTTTTCCCTGCTGGCTCTTTGGGTGTGGGACCAGTCTCCAGACAGATGGCCATTTTTGTGCCTGGGGCGGCGCCAAGTGGGAAAGGGTGGTTTTGAGGCTGAAGGCAGCAGGAAAGCCTGCAGCCCCCAGGTCTGTGGGGTACGCAAGCGGTTCCCAAAGAGCTTTAGAACAAGGCATAGTTTTCCCTGCTGGCTCTTTGGGCGTGGGACCAATCTCCAGACAGATGGCCATTTTTGGGCCTGGCGCAGCGCCAAGTGGGAAAGGGTGGTTTTGAGGCTGAAGGCAGCAGGAAAGCCTGCAGCCCCCAGGTGTGTGGGGCTACGCAAGCGGTTCCCAAAGAGCTTGAGAACAAGGCATAGTTTTCCCTGCTGGCTCTTTGGGTGTGGGACCAGTCTCCAGACAGATGGCCATTTTTGTGCCTGGCGCGGTGCCAAGTGGGAAAGGGTGGTTTTGAGGCTGAAGGCAGCAGGAAAGCCTTTAGCCCCCAGGTCTGTGGGGCTACGCAAGCGGTTCCAAAAGAGCTTGAGAACAAGGCATATTTTTCCCTGCTGGCTCTTTGGGCGTGGGACCAATCTCCAGACAGATGGCCATTTTTGTGCCTAGCGTGGTGCCAAGTGGGAAAGGGTGGTTTTGAGGCTGAAGGCAGCAGGAAAGCCTGCAGCCCCCAGGTGTGTGGGGCTACGCAAGCGGTTCCCAAGGAGCTTTAGAACAAGGCATAGTTTTCCCTGCTGTCTCTTTGGGCGTGGGACCAGTCTCCAGACAGATGGCCATTTTTGTGCCTGGCGCGGCGCCAAGTGGGAAAGGGTGGTTTTGAGGCTGAAGGCAGCAGGAAAGCCTGCAGCCCCCAGGTCTGTGGGGCTACGCAAGCGGTTCCCAAAGAGCTTTAGAACAAGGCATAGTTTTCCCTGCTGGCTCTTTGGGCGTGGGACCAATCTCCAGACAGATGGCCATTTTTGTGCCTGGCGCGGCGCCAAGTGGGAAAGGGTGGTTTTGAGGCTGAAGGCAGCAGGGAAGCCTGCAGCCCCCAGGTCTGTGGGGCTATGCAATCGGTTCCCAAAGAGCTTGAGAACAAGGCATAGTTTTCCCTGCTGGCTCTTTGGGCGTGGGACCAGTCTCCAGACATATGGCCATTTTTCTGCCTAGCGCGGCGCCTAGTGGGAAAGGGTGGTTTTGAGACTGAAGGCAGCAGGAAAGCCTGCAGCCCCCAGGTCTGTGGGGCTATGCAAGCGGTTCCCAAAGAGCTTTAGAACAAGGCATAGTTTTCCCTGCTGGCTCTTTGTGCATGGGACCAATCTCCAGACAGATGGCCATTTTTGGGCCTAGAGCGGTGCCAAGTGGGAAAGGGTGGTTTTGAGGCTGAAGGCAGCAGGAAAGCCTGCAGCCCCCAGGTCTGTGGGGCTAAGCAAGCGGTTCCCAAAGAGCTTTAGAACAAGGCATAGTTTTCCCTGCTGGCTCTTTGGGCGTGGGACCATTCTCCAGGGATGTGGCCATTTTTGTGCCTGGCACGGCACCAAGTGGGAAAGGGTGGTTTTGAGGCTGAAGGCAGCAGGAAAGCCTGCAGCCCCCAGGTCTGTGGGGCTACGCAAGCGGTTCCCAAAGAGCTTTAGAACAAGGCAGATTTTTCCCTGCTGGCTCTTTGGGCGTGAGACCAATCTCCAGACAGATGGCCATTTTTGTGCCTGGCGCGGCGCCAAGTGGGAAAGGGTGGTTTTGAGGCTGAAGGCAGCAGGAAAGCCTGCAGCCCCCAGGTCTGTGGGGCTACGCAAGCGGATGCCAAAGAGCTTTAGAACAAGGCATAGTTTTCCCAGCTGGCTCTTTGGGCGTGGGACTAATCTCCAGACAGATGGCCATTTTTGTGCCTGGCGCGGCGCCAAGTGGGAAAGGGTGGTTTTGAGGTTGAAGGCAGCAGGAAAGCCTGCAGCCCCCAGGTCTGTGGGGTACGCAAGCGGTTCCCAAAGAGCTTTAGAACAAGGCATAGTTTTCCCTGCTGGCTCTTTGGGCGTGGGACCAATCTCCAGACAGATGGCCATTTTTGGACCTGGCGCAGCGCCAAGTGGGAAAGGGTTGTTTTGAGGCTGAAGGCAGCAGGAAAGCCTGCAGCCCCCAGGTGTGTGGGGCTACGCAAGCGGTTCCCAAAGAGCTTTAGAACAAGGCACAGTTTTCCCTGCTGTCTCTTTGGGCGTGGGACCAGTCTCCAGCCGTATGGCCATTTTTGTGCCTGGCGCGGCGCCAAGTGGGAAAGGGTGGTTTTGAGGCTGAAGGCAGCAGGAAAGCCTGCAGCCCCCAGGTGTTTGGGGCTACGCAAGCGGTTCCCAAAGAGCTTTAGAACAAGGCATAGTTTTCCCTGCTGGCTCTTTGGGCGTGGGACCAATCTCCAGACAGATGGCCATTTTTGTGCCTGGCGCGGCGCCAAGTGGGAAAGGGTGGTTTTGAGGCTGAAGGCAGCAGGAAAGCCTGCAGCCCCCAGGTGTGTGGGGCTACGCAAGCGGTTCCCAAAGAGCTTTAGAACAAGGCAGAGTTTTCCCTGCTGGCTCTTTGGCGTGGGACTAATCTCCAGACAGATGGCCATTTTTGTGCCTGGGGCGGCGCCAAGTGGGAAAGGGTGGTTTTGAGGCTGAAGGCAGCAGGAAAGCCTGCAGCCCCCAGGTCTGTGGGGTACGCAAGCGGTTCCCAAAGAGCTTTAGAACAAGGCATAGTTTTCCCTGCTGGCTCTTTGGGCGTGGGACCAATCTCCAGACAGATGGCCATTTTTGGGCCTGGCGCAGCGCCAAGTGGGAAAGGGTGGTTTTGAGGCTGAAGGCAGCAGGAAAGCCTGCAGCCCCCAGGTGTGTGGGGCTACGCAAGCGGTTCCCAAAGAGCTTGAGAACAAGGCATAGTTTTCCCTGCTGGCTCTTTGGGTGTGGGACCAGTCTCCAGACAGATGGCCATTTTTGTGCCTGGCGCGGTGCCAAGTGGGAAAGGGTGGTTTTGAGGCTGAAGGCAGCAGGAAAGCCTTTAGCCCCCAGGTCTGTGGGGCTACGCAAGCGGTTCCAAAAGAGCTTGAGAACAAGGCATAGTTTTCCCTGCTGGCTCTTTGGGCGTGGGACCAATCTCCAGACAGATGGCCATTTTTGTGCCTAGCGTGGTGCCAAGTGGGAAAGGGTGGTTTTGAGGCTGAAGGCAGCAGGAAAGCCTGCAGCCCCCAGGTGTGTGGGGCTACGCAAGCGGTTCCCAAGGAGCTTTAGAACAAGGCATAGTTTTCCCTGCTGTCTCTTTCGGCGTGGGACCAGTCTCCAGACAGATGGCCATTTTTGTGCCTGGCGCGGCGCCAAGTGGGAAAGGGTGGTTTTGAGGCTGAAGGCAGCAGGAAAGCCTGCAGCCCCCAGGTCTGTGGGGCTACGCAAGCGGTTCCCAAAGAGCTTGAGAACAAGGCATAGTTTTCCCTGCTGGCTCTTTGGGCGTGGGACCAATCTCCAGACAGATGGCCATTTTTGTGCCTGGCGCGGCGCCAAGTGGGAAAGGGTGGTTTTGAGGCTGAAGGCAGCAGGGAAGCCTGCAGCCCCCAGGTCTGTGGGGCTATGCAATCGGTTCCCAAAGAGCTTGAGAACAAGGCATAGTTTTCCCTGCTGGCTCTTTGGGCGTGGGACCAGTCTCCAGACATATGGCCATTTTTGTGCCTATCGCGGCGCCTAGTGGGAAAGGGTGGTTTTGAGACTGAAGGCAGCAGGAAAGCCTGCAGCCCCCAGGTCTGTGGGGCTATGCAAGCGGTTCCCAAAGAGCTTTAGAACAAGGCATAGTTTTCCCTGCTGGCTCTTTGTGCATGGGACCAGTCTCCAGACAGATGGCCATTTTTGGGCCTAGAGCGGCGCCAAGTGGGAAAGGGTGGTTTTGAGGCTGAAGGCAGCAGGAAAGCCTGCAGCCCCCAGGTCTGTGGGGTACGCAAGCGGTTCCCAAAGAGCTTTAGAACAAGGCATAGTTTTCCCTGCTGGCTCTTTGGGCGTGGGACCATTCTCCAGGGATGTGGCCATTTTTGTGCCTGGCACGGCACCAAGTGGGAAAGGGTGGTTTTGAGGCTGAAGGCAGCAGGAAAGCCTGCAGCCCCCAGGTCTGTGGGGCTACGCAAGCGGTTCCCAAAGAGCTTTAGAACAAGGCAGATTTTTCCCTGCTGGCTCTTTGGGCGTGAGACCAATCTCCAGACAGATGGCCATTTTTGTGCCTGGCGCGGCGCCAAGTGGGAAAGGGTGGTTTTGAGGCTGAAGGCAGCAGGAAAGCCTGCAGCCCCCAGGTCTGTGGGGCTACGCAAGCGGATGCCAAAGAGCTTTAGAACAAGGCATAGTTTTCCCTGCTGGCTCTTTGGGCGTGGGACTAATCTCCAGACAGATGGCCATTTTTGTGCCTGGCGCGGCGCCAAGTGGGAAAGGGTGGTTTTGAGGTTGAAGGCAGCAGGAAAGCCTGCAGCCCCCAGGTCTGTGGGGTACGCAAGCGGTTCCCAAAGAGCTTTAGAACAAGGCATAGTTTTCCCTGCTGGCTCTTTGGGCGTGGGACCAATCTCCAGACAGATGGCCATTTGTGTGTCTGGCGCGGCGCCAAGTGGGAAAGGGTGGTTTTGAGGCTGAAGGCAGCAGGAAAGCCTGCAGCCCCCAGGTGTTTGGGGCTACGCAAGCGGTTCCCAAAGAGCTTTAGAACAAGGCATAGTTTTCCCTGCTGGCTCTTTGGGCGTGGGACCAATCTCCAGACAGATGGCCATTTTTGTGCCTGGCGCGGCGCCAAGTGGGAAAGGGTGGTTTTGAGGCTGAAGGCAGCAGGAAAGCCTGCAGCCCCCAGGTGTGTGGGGCTACGCAAGCGGTTCCCAAAGAGCTTGAGAACAAGGCATAGTTTTACCTGCTGGCTCTTTGGGCGTGGGACCAATCTCCAGACCGATGGCCATTTTTGGGCCTAGAGCGGCGCCTAGTGGGAAAGGGTGGTTTTGAGACTGAAGGCAGCAGGAAAGCCTGCAGCCCCCAGGTGTGTGGGGCTACGCAAGCGGATGCCAAAGAGCTTTAGAACAAGGCATAGTTTTCACTGCTGGCTCTTTGGGCGTGGGACCAATCTCCAGACAGATGACCATTTTTGGGCCTGGCACGGTGCCAAGTGGGAAAGGGTGGTTTTTGAGGCTGAAGGCAGCAGGAAAGCCTGCAGCCCCCAGGTGTGTGGGGCTATGCAAGCGGATCCCAAGGAGCTTTAGAACAAGGCATAGTTTTCCCTGCTGGCTCTTTGTGCATGGGACCAGTCTCCAGACAGATGGCCATTTTTGTGCCTGGCGCGGCGCCAAGTGGGAAAGGGTGGTTTTGAGGCTGAAGGCAGCAGGAAAGCCTGCAGCCCCCAGGTCTGTGGGGCTAAGCAAGCGGTTCCCAAAGAGCTTTAGAACAAGGCATAGTTTTCCCTGCTGGCTCTTTGGGCGTGGGACCATTCTCCAGGGATGTGGCCATTTTTGTGCCTGGCATGGCACCAAGTGGGAAAGGGTGGTTTTGAGGCTGAAGGCAGCAGGAAAGCCTGCAGCCCCCAGGTCTGTGGGGCTACGCAAGCGGTTCCCAAAGAGCTTTAGAACAAGGCAGAGTTTTACCTGCTGGCTCTTTGGGCGTGAGACCAATCTCCAGACAGATGGCCATTTTTGTTCCTGGCGCGGCGCCAAGTGGGAAAGGGTGGTTTTGAGGCTGACGGCAGCAGGAAAGCCTGCAGCCCCCAGGTGTTTGGGGCTACGCAAACGGTTCCCAAAGAGCTTTAGAACAAGGCATAGTTTTCCCTGCTGGCTCTTTGGGCGTGGGACCAATCTCCAGACAGATGGCCATTTTTGTGCCTGGCGCGGCGCTTAGTGGGAAAGGGTGGTTTTGAGACTGAAGGCAGCAGGAAATCCTGCAGCCCCCAGGTCTGTGGGGCTACGCAAGCGGATGCCAAAGAGCTTTAGAACAAGGCATAGTTTTCCATGCTGGCTCTTTGGGCATGGGACCAATCTCCACAGATAAGGCCATTTTTGTGCCTAGCGCGGTGCCAAGTGGGAAAGGGTGGTTTTGAGGCTGAAGGCAGCAGGAAAGCCTGCAGCCCCCAGGTGCGTGGGGCTACGCAAGCGGTTCCCAAAGAGCTTTAGAACAAGGCAGAGTTTTACCTGCTGGCTCTTTGGACGTGGGACCAGTCTCCAGACAGATGGCTATTTTTGTGCCTGGCACGGCACCAAGTGGGAAAGGGTGGTTTTGAGGCTGAAGGCAGCAGGAAAGCCTGCAGCCCCCAGGTGTTTGGGGCTAAGCCAGGGGTTCCCAAAGAGCTTTAGAACAACGCATATTTTTCCCTGCTGTCTCTTTGGGCGTGGGACCAGTCTCCAGACAGATGGCCATTTTTGTGCCTGGCGCGGCGCCAAGTGGGAAAGGGTGGTTTTGAGGCTGAAGGCAGCAGGAAAGCCTGCAGCCCCCAGGTGTGTGGGGCTACGCAAGCGGTTCCCAAAGAGCTTTAGAACAAGGCATAGTTTTCCCTGCTGTCTCTTTGGGCGTGGGACCAGTCTCCAGACAGATGGCCATTTCTGTGCCTGGCGCGGCGCCAAGTGGGAAAGGGTGGTTTTGAGGCTGAAGGCAGCAGGAAAGCCTGCAGCCCCCAGGTCTGTGGGGCTACGCAAGCGGTTCCCAAAGAGCTTTAGAACAAGGCATAGTTTTCCCTGCTGGCTCTTTGGGTGTGGGACCAATCTCCAGACAGATGGCCATTTTTGTGCCTGGCGCGGCGCCAAGTGGGAAAGGGTGGTTTTGAGGCTGAAGGCAGCAGGAAAGCCTGCAGCCCCCAGGTCTGTGGGGCTACGCAAGCGGTTCCCAAAGAGCTTGAGAACAAGGCATAGTTTTCCCTCCTGGCTCTTTGGGCGTGTGAACAATCTCCAGACAGATGGCCATTTTTGTGCCTGGCGCGGCGCCAAGTGGGAAAGGGTGGTTTTGAGGCTGAAGGCAGCAGGAAAGCCTGCAGCCCCCAGGTCTGTGGGGCTACTCAAGCGGTTCCCAAAGAGCTTTAGAACAAGGCATAGTTTTCCCTGCTGGCTCTTTGGGCGTGGGACCATTCTCCAGGGATGTGGCCATTTTTGTGCCTGGCACGGCACCAAGTGGGAAAGGGTGGTTTTGAGGCTGAAGGCAGCAGGAAAGCCTGCAGCCCCCAGGTCTGTGGGGCTACGCAAGCGGATGCCAAAGAGCTTTAGAACAAGGCATAGTTTTCCCTGCTGGCTCTTTGGGCGTGGGACTAATCTCCAGACAGATGGCCATTTTTGTGCCTGGCGCGGCGCCAAGTGGGAAAGGGTGGTTTTGAGGCTGAAGGCAGCAGGAAAGCCTTTAGCCCCCAGGTCTGTGGGGCTACGCAAGCGGTTCCAAAAGAGCTTGAGAACAAGGCATATTTTTCCCTGCTGGCTCTTTGGGCGTGGGACCAGTCTCCAGACAGATGGCCATTTTTGTGCCTAGCGTGGTGCCAAGTGGGAAAGGGTGGTTTTGAGGCTGAAGGCAGCAGGAAAGCCTGCAGCCCCCAGGTCTGTGGGGCTACGCAAGCGGTTCCCAAGGAGCTTTAGAACAAGGCATAGTTTTCCCTGCTGTCTCTTTGGGCGTGGGACCAGTCTCCAGACAGATGGCCATTTTTGTGCCTGGCGCGGCGCCAAGTGGGAAAGGGTGGTTTTGAGGCTGAAGGCAGCAGGAAAGCCTGCAGCCCCCAGGTCTGTGGGGCTACGCAAGCGGTTCCCAAAGAGCTTGAGAACAAGGCATAGTTTTCCCAGCTGGCTCTTTGGGCGTGGGACCAATCTCCAGACAGATGGCCATTTTTGTGCCTGGCGCGGCGCCAAGTGGGAAAGGGTGGTTTTGAGGCTGAAGGCAGCAGGGAAGCCTGCAGCCCCCAGGTCTGTGGGGCTATGCAATCGGTTCCCAAAGAGCTTGAGAACAAGGCATAGTTTTCCCTGCTGGCTCTTTGGGCGTGGGACCAGTCTCCAGACATATGGCCATTTTTGTGCCTAGCGCGGCGCCTAGTGGGAAAGGGTGGTTTTGAGACTGAAGGCAGCAGGAAAGCCTGCAGCCCCCAGGTCTGTGGGGCTACGCAAGCGGATGCCAAAGAGCTTTAGAACAAGGCATAGTTTTCACTGCTGGCTCTTTGGGCGTGAGACCAATCTCCAGACAGATGGCCATTTTTGGGCCTGGCGCGGTGCCAAGTGGGAAAGGGTGGTTTTGAGGCTGAAGGCAGCAGGAAAGCCTGCAGCCCCCAGTTGTTTGGGGCTAAGCAAGCGGTTCCCAAAGAGCTTTAGAACAAGGCATAGTTTTCCCTGCTGGCTCTTTGGGCGTGGGACCAATCTCCAGACATATGGCCATTTTTGGGCCTGGCGCGGCGCTTAGTGGGAAAGGGTGGTTTTGAGACTGAAGGCAGCAGGAAAGCCTGCAGCCCCCAGGTCTGTGGGGCTACGCAAGCGGTTCCGAAAGAGCTTTAGAACAAGGCATAGTTTTCCCTGCTGGCTCTTTGGGCGTGGGACCATTCTCCAGGGATGTGGCCATTTTTGTGCCTGGCACGGCACCAAGTGGGAAAGGGTGGTTTTGAGGCTGAAGGCAGCAGGAAAGCCTGCAGCCCCCAGGTGTGTGGGGCTACGCAAGCGGTTCCCAAAGAGCTTGAGAACAAGGCATAGTTTTCCCAGCTGGCTCTTTGGGCGTGGGACCAATCTCCAGACATATGGCCATGTTTGTGCCTGGCGTGACGCCAAGTGGGAAAGGGTGGTTTTGAGGCTGAAGGCAGCAGGAAAGCCTGCAGCCCCCAGGTCTGTGGGGCTACGCAAGCGGTTCCCAAAGAGCTTTAGAACAAGGCATAGTTTTCCCTGCTGGCTCTTTGGGCGTGGGACCAGTCTCCAGACAGATGGCTATTTTTGTGCCTGGCACGGCACCAAGTGGGAAAGGGTGGTTTTGAGGCTGAAGGCAGCAGGAAAGCCTGCAGCCCCCAGGTGTTTGGGGCTAAGCAAGGGGTTCCCAAAGAGCTTTAGAACAACGCACATTTTTCCCTGCTGGCTATTTGGGCGTGGGACCAATCTTCAGACAGATGGCCATTTTTGGGCCTGGCGCGGCGCCAAGTGGGAAAGGGTGGTTTTGAGGCTGAAGGCAGCAGGAAAGCCTGCAGCCCCCAGGTGTGTGGGGCTATGCAAGCGGTTCCCAAAGAGCTTTAGAACAAGGCATTGTTTTCCCTGCTGTCTCTTTGGGCGTGGGACCAGTCTCCAGACAGATGGCCATTTCTGTGCCTGGCGTGACGCCAAGTGGGAAAGGGTGGTTTTGAGACTGAAGGCAGCAGGAAAGCCTGCAGCCCCCAGGTCTGTGGGGCTACGCAAGCGGTTCCCAAAGAGCTTTAGAACAACGCATATTTTTCCCTGCTGGCTCTTTGGGCGTGGGACCAATCTCCAGACAGATGGCCATTTTTGTGCCTGGCGCGGCGCCAAGTGGGAAAGGGTGGTTTTGAGGCTGAAGGCAGCAGGAAAGCCTGCAGCCCCCAGGTCTGTGGGGCTACGCAAGCGGTTCCCAAAGAGCTATAGAACAAGGCATAGTTTTCCCTGCTGGCTCTTTGGGCGTGGGACCAATCTCCAGACAGATGGCCATTTTTGTGCCTGGCGCGGCGCCAAGTGGGAAAGGGTGGTTTTGAGGCTGAAGGCAGCAGGAAAGCCTGCAGCCCCCAGGTCTGTGGGGCTACTCAAGCGGTTCCCAAAGAGCTTTAGAACAAGGCATAGTTTTCCCTGCTGGCTCTTTGGGCGTGGGACCATTCTCCAGGGATGTGGCCATTTTTGTGCCTGGCACGGCACCAAGTGGGAAAGGGTGGTTTTGAGGCTGAAGGCAGCAGGAAAGCCTGCAGCCCCCAGGTCTGTGGGGCTACGCAAGCGGATGCCAAAGAGCTTTAGAACAAGGCATAGTTTTCCCTGCTGGCTCTTTGGGCGTGGGACTAATCTCCAGACAGATGGCCATTTTTGTGCCTGGCGCGGCGCCAAGTGGGAAAGGGTGGTTTTGAGGCTGAAGGCAGCAGGAAAGCCTTTAGCCCCCAGGTCTGTGGGGCTACGCAAGCGGTTCCAAAAGAGCTTGAGAACAAGGCATATTTTTCCCTGCTGGCTCTTTGGGCGTGGGACCAGTCTCCAGACAGATGGCCATTTTTGTGCCTAGCGTGGTGCCAAGTGGGAAAGGGTGGTTTTGAGGCTGAAGGCAGCAGGAAAGCCTGCAGCCCCCAGGTCTGTGGGGCTACGCAAGCGGTTCCCAAGGAGCTTTAGAACAAGGCATAGTTTTCCCTGCTGTCTCTTTGGGCGTGGGACCAGTCTCCAGACAGATGGCCATTTTTGTGCCTGGCGCGGCGCCAAGTGGGAAAGGGTGGTTTTGAGGCTGAAGGCAGCAGGAAAGCCTGCAGCCCCCAGGTCTGTGGGGCTACGCAAGCGGTTCCCAAAGAGCTTGAGAACAAGGCATAGTTTTCCCAGCTGGCTCTTTGGGCGTGGGACCAATCTCCAGACAGATGGCCATTTTTGTGCCTGGCGCGGCGCCAAGTGGGAAAGGGTGGTTTTGAGGCTGAAGGCAGCAGGGAAGCCTGCAGCCCCCAGGTCTGTGGGGCTATGCAATCGGTTCCCAAAGAGCTTGAGAACAAGGCATAGTTTTCCCTGCTGGCTCTTTGGGCGTGGGACCAGTCTCCAGGGATGTGGCCATTTTTGTGCCTAGCGCGGCGCCTAGTGGGAAAGGGTGGTTTTGAGACTGAAGGCAGCAGGAAAGCCTGCAGCCCCCAGGTCTGTGGGGCTACGCAAGCGGATGCCAAAGAGCTTTAGAACAAGGCATAGTTTTCACTGCTGGCTCTTTGGGCGTGAGACCAATCTCCAGACAGATGGCCATTTTTGGGCCTGGCGCGGTGCCAAGTGGGAAAGGGTGGTTTTGAGGCTGAAGGCAGCAGGAAAGCCTGCAGCCCCCAGTTGTTTGGGGCTAAGCAAGCGGTTCCCAAAGAGCTTTAGAACAAGGCATAGTTTTCCCTGCTGGCTCTTTGGGCGTGGGACCAATCTCCAGACATATGGCCATTTTTGGGCCTGGCGCGGCGCTTAGTGGGAAAGGGTGGTTTTGAGACTGAAGGCAGCAGGAAAGCCTGCAGCCCCCAGGTCTGTGGGGCTACGCAAGCGGTTCCGAAAGAGCTTTAGAACAAGGCATAGTTTTCCCTGCTGGCTCTTTGGGCGTGGGACCATTCTCCAGGGATGTGGCCATTTTTGTGCCTGGCACGGCACCAAGTGGGAAAGGGTGGTTTTGAGGCTGAAGGCAGCAGGAAAGCCTGCAGCCCCCAGGTGTGTGGGGCTACGCAAGCGGTTCCCAAAGAGCTTGAGAACAAGGCATAGTTTTCCCAGCTGGCTCTTTGGGCGTGGGACCAATCTCCAGACATATGGCCATGTTTGTGCCTGGCGTGACGCCAAGTGGGAAAGGGTGGTTTTGAGGCTGAAGGCAGCAGGAAAGCCTGCAGCCCCCAGGTCTGTGGGGCTACGCAAGCGGTTCCCAAAGAGCTTTAGAACAAGGCATAGTTTTCCCTGCTGGCTCTTTGGGCGTGGGACCAGTCTCCAGACAGATGGCTATTTTTGTGCCTGGCACGGCACCAAGTGGGAAAGGGTGGTTTTGAGGCTGAAGGCAGCAGGAAAGCCTGCAGCCCCCAGGTGTTTGGGGCTAAGCAAGGGGTTCCCAAAGAGCTTTAGAACAACGCACATTTTTCCCTGCTGGCTATTTGGGCGTGGGACCAATCTTCAGACAGATGGCCATTTTTGGGCCTGGCGCGGCGCCAAGTGGGAAAGGGTGGTTTTGAGGCTGAAGGCAGCAGGAAAGCCTGCAGCCCCCAGGTGTGTGGGGCTATGCAAGCGGTTCCCAAAGAGCTTTAGAACAAGGCATAGTTTTCCCTGCTGTCTCTTTGGGCGTGGGACCAGTCTCCAGACAGATGGCCATTTCTGTGCCTGGCGTGACGCCAAGTGGGAAAGGGTGGTTTTGAGACTGAAGGCAGCAGGAAAGCCTGCAGCCCCCAGGTCTGTGGGGCTACGCAAGCGGTTCCCAAAGAGCTTTAGAACAACGCATATTTTTCCCTGCTGGCTCTTTGGGCGTGGGACCAATCTCCAGACAGATGGCCATTTTTGTGCCTGGCGCGGCGCCAAGTGGGAAAGGGTGGTTTTGAGGCTGAAGGCAGCAGGAAAGCCTGCAGCCCCCAGGTCTGTGGGGCTACGCAAGCGGTTCCCAAAGAGCTATAGAACAAGGCATAGTTTTCCCTGCTGGCTCTTTGGGCGTGGGACCAATCTCCAGACAGATGGCCATTTTTGTGCCTGGCGCGGTGCCAAGTGGGAAAGGGTGGTTTTGAGGCTGAAGGCAGCAGGAAAGCCTGCAGCCCCCAGGTGTGTGGGGCTACTCAAGCGGTTCCCAAAGAGCTTTAGAACAAGGCATAGTTTTCCCTGCTGGCTCTTTGGGCGTGGGACCATTCTCCAGGGATGTGGCCATTTTTGTGCCTGGCACGGCACCAAGTGGGAAAGGGTGGTTTTGAGGCTGAAGGCAGCAGGAAAGCCTGCAGCCCCCAGGTGTGTGGGGCTACGCAAGCGGTTCCCAAAGAGCTTGAGAACAAGGCATAGTTTTCCCTGCTGGCTCTTTGGGTGTGGGACCAGTCTCCAGACAGATGGCCATTTTTGTGCCTGGCGCGGTGCCAAGTGGGAAAGGGTGGTTTTGAGGCTGAAGGCAGCAGGAAAGCCTTTAGCCCCCAGGTCTGTGGGGCTACGCAAGCGGTTCCAAAAGAGCTTGAGAACAAGGCATATTTTTCCCTGCTGGCTCTTTGGGCGTGGGACCAGTCTCCAGACAGATGGCCATTTTTGTGCCTAGCGTGGTGCCAAGTGGGAAAGGGTGGTTTTGAGGCTGAAGGCAGCAGGGAAGCCTGCAGCCCCCAGGTCTGTGGGGCTATGCAATCGGTTCCCAAAGAGCTTGAGAACAAGGCATAGTTTTACCTGCTGGCTCTTTGGGCGTGGGACCAGTCTCCAGACATATGGCCATTTTTGTGCCTAGCGCGGCGCCTAGTGGGAAAGGGTGGTTTTGAGACTGAAGGCAGCAGGAAAGCCTGCAGCCCCCAGGTCTGTGGGGCTACGCAAGCGGTTCCCAAAGAGCTTGAGAACAAGGCATAGTTTTCCCTGCTGGCTCTTTGGGCGTGAGATCAATCTCCAGACAGATGGCCATTTTTGTGCCTGGCACGGTGCCAAGTGGGAAAGGGTGGTTTTTGAGGCTGAAGGCAGCAGGAAGCCTGCAGCCCCCAGGTCTGTGGGGCTACGCAAGCGGTTCCCAAAGAGCTTTAGAACAAGGCATAGTTTTCCCTGCTGGCTCTTTGGGCGTGGGACCAGTCTCCAGACAGATGGCTATTTTTGTGCCTGGCACGGTACCAAGTGGGAAAGGGTGGTTTTGAGGCTGAAGGCAGCAGGAAAGCCTGCAGCCCCCAGGTGTTTGGGGCTACGCAAGCGGTTCCCAAAGAGCTTTAGAACAAGGCATAGTTTTCCCTGCTGGCTCTTTGGGCGTGGGACCAATCTCCAGACAGATGGCCATTTTTGTTCCTAGCGCGGTGCCAAGTGGGAAATGGTGGTTTTGAGGCTGAAGGCAGCAGGAAAGCCTGCAGCCCCCAGTTGTTTGGGGCTAAGCAAGCGGTTCCCAAAGAGCTTTAGAACAAGGCATAGTTTTCCCTGCTGGCTCTTTGGGCGTGGGACCAATCTCCAGACATATGGCCATTTTTGGGCCTGGCGCGGCGCTTAGTGGGAAAGGGTGGTTTTGAGACTGAAGGCAGCAGGAAAGCCTGCAGCCCCCAGGTCTGTGGGGCTACGCAAGCGGATGCCAAAGAGCTTTAGAACAAGGCATCGTTTTCCATGCTGGCTCTTTGGGCATGGGACCAATCTCCACAGATAAGGCCATTTTTGTGCCTGGCGCGGCGCCAAGTGGGAAAGGTTGGTTTTGTGTCTGAAGGCAGCAGGAAAGCCTGCAGCCCCCAGGTGTGTGGGGCTACGCAAGCGGTTCCCAAAGAGCTTGAGAACAAGGCATAGTTTTCCCAGCTGGCTCTTTGGGCGTGGGACCAATCTCCAGACATATGGCCATGTTTGTGCCTGGCGTGACGCCAAGTGGGAAAGGGTGGTTTTGAGGCTGAAGGCAGCAGGAAAGCCTGCAGCCCCCAGGTGTGTGGGGCTACGCAAGCGGTTCCCAAAGAGCTTTAGAACAAGGCATAGTTTTCCCTGCTGGCTCTTTGGGCGTGGGACCAGTCTCCAGACAGATGGCTATTTTTGTGCCTGGCACGGCACCAAGTGGGAAAGGGTGGTTTTGAGGCTGAAGCCAGCAGGAAAGCCTGCAGCCCCCAGGTGTTTGGGGCTAAGCAAGGGGTTCCCAAAGAGCTTTAGAACAACGCACATTTTTCCCTGCTGGCTATTTGGGCGTGGGACCAATCTCCAGACAGATGGCCATTTTTGTGCCTGGCGCGGCGCCAAGTGGGAAAGGGTGGTTTTGAGGCTGAAGGCAGCAGGAAAGCCTGCAGCCCCCAGGTGTGTGGGGCTATGCAAGCGGTTCCCAAAGAGCTTTAGAACAAGGCATAGTTTTCCCTGCTGTCTCTTTGGGCGTGGGACCAGTCTCCAGACAGATGGCCATTTCTGTGCCTGGCGTGACGCCAAGTGGGAAAGGGTGGTTTTGAGGCTGAAGGCAGCAGGAAAGCCTGCAGCCCCCAGGTCTGTGGGGCTACGCAAGCGGTTCCCAAAGAGCTTTAGAACAACGCATATTTTTCCCTGCTGGCTCTTTGGGCGTGGGACCAATCTCCAGACAGATGGCCATTTTTGTGCCTGGCGCGGCGCCAAGTGGGAAAGGGTGGTTTTGAGGCTGAAGGCAGCAGGAAAGCCTGCAGCCCCCAGGTCTGTGGGGCTACGCAAGCGGTTCCCAAAGAGCTTTAGAACAAGGCATAGTTTTCCCTGCTGGCTCTTTGGGCGTGGGACCAATCTCCAGACAGATGGCCATTTTTGTGCCTGGCGCGGTGCCAAGTGGGAAAGGGTGGTTTTGAGGCTGAAGGCAGCAGGAAAGCCTGCAGCCCCCAGGTCTGTGGGGCTACTCAAGCGGTTCCCAAAGAGCTTTAGAACAAGGCATAGTTTTCCCTGCTGGCTCTTTGGGCGTGGGACCATTCTCCAGGGATGTGGCCATTTTTGTGCCTGGCACGGCACCAAGTGGGAAAGGGTGGTTTTGAGGCTGAAGGCAGCAGGAAAGCCTGCAGCCCCCAGGTCTGTGGGGCTACGCAAGCGGATGCCAAAGAGCTTTAGAACAAGGCATAGTTTTCCCTGCTGGCTCTTTGGGCGTGGGACCAATCTCCAGACAGATGGCCATTTTTGGGCCTGGCGCAGCGCCAAGTGGGAAAGGGTGGTTTTGAGGCTGAAGGCAGCAGGAAAGCCTGCAGCCCCCAGGTGTGTGGGGCTACGCAAGCGGTTCCCAAAGAGCTTGAGAACAAGGCATAGTTTTCCCTGCTGGCTCTTTGGGTGTGGGACCAGTCTCCAGACAGATGGCCATTTTTGTGCCTGGCGCGGTGCCAAGTGGGAAAGGGTGGTTTTGAGGCTGAAGGCAGCAGGAAAGCCTTTAGCCCCCAGGTCTGTGGGGCTACGCAAGCGGTTCCAAAAGAGCTTGAGAACAAGGCATATTTTTCCCTGCTGGCTCTTTGGGCGTGGGACCAGTCTCCAGACAGATGGCCATTTTTGTGCCTAGCGTGGTGCCAAGTGGGAAAGGGTGGTTTTGAGGCTGAAGGCAGCAGGGAAGCCTGCAGCCCCCAGGTCTGTGGGGCTATGCAATCGGTTCCCAAAGAGCTTGAGAACAAGGCATAGTTTTACCTGCTGGCTCTTTGGGCGTGGGACCAGTCTCCAGACATATGGCCATTTTTGTGCCTAGCGCGGCGCCTAGTGGGAAAGGGTGGTTTTGAGACTGAAGGCAGCAGGAAAGCCTGCAGCCCCCAGGTCTGTGGGGCTACGCAAGCGGATGCCAAAGAGCTTTAGAACAAGGCATAGTTTTCCCTGCTGGCTCTTTGGGCGTGAGACCAATCTCCAGACAGATGGCCATTTTTGTGCCTGGCACGGTGCCAAGTGGGAAAGGGTGGTTTTTGAGGCTGAAGGCAGCAGGAAGCCTGCAGCCCCCAGGTCTGTGGGGCTACGCAAGCGGTTCCCAAAGAGCTTTAGAACAAGGCATAGTTTTCCCTGCTGGCTCTTTGGACGTGGGACCAGTCTCCAGACAGATGGCTATTTTTGTGCCTGGCACGGTACCAAGTGGGAAAGGGTGGTTTTGAGGCTGAAGGCAGCAGGAAAGCCTGCAGCCCCCAGGTGTTTGGGGCTAAGCAAGGGGTTCCCAAAGAGCTTTAGAACAACGCACATTTTTCCCTGCTGGCTATTTGGGCGTGGGACCAATCTCCAGACAGATGGCCATTTTTGGGCCTGGCGCGGCGCCAAGTGGGAAAGGGTGGTTTTGAGGCTGAAGGCAGCAGGAAAGCCTGCAGCCCCCAGGTGTGTGGGGCTATGCAAGCGGTTCCCAAAGAGCTTTAGAACAAGGCATAGTTTTCCCTGCTGGCTCTTTGGGCGTGGGACCAGTCTCCAGACAGATGGCCATTTCTGTGCCTGGCGTGACGCCAACTGGGAAAGGGTGGTTTTGAGGCTGAAGGCAGCAGGAAAGCCTGCAGCCCCCAGGTCTGTGGGGCTACGCAAGCGGTTCCCAAAGAGCTTTAGAACAAGGCATAGTTTTCCCTGCTGGCTCTTTGGGCGTGGGACCAATCTCCAGACAGATGGCCATTTTTGTGCCTGGCGCGGCGCCAAGTGGGAAAGGGTGGTTTTGAGGCTGAAGGCAGCAGGAAAGCCTGCAGCCCCCAGGTCTGTGGGGCTACGCAAGCGGTTCCCAAAGAGCTTTAGAACAAGGCATAGTTTTCCCTGCTGGCTCTTTGGGCGTGGGACCAATCTCCAGACAGATGGCCATTTTTGTGCCTGGCGCGGTGCCAAGTGGGAAAGGGTGGTTTTGAGGCTGAAGGCAGCAGGAAAGCCTGCAGCCCCCAGGTCTGTGGGGCTACTCAAGCGGTTCCCAAAGAGCTTTAGAACAAGGCATAGTTTTCCCTGCTGGCTCTTTGGGCGTGGGACCATTCTCCAGGGATGTGGCCATTTTTGTGCCTGGCACGGCACCAAGTGGGAAAGGGTGGTTTTGAGGCTGAAGGCAGCAGGAAAGCCTGCAGCCCCCAGGTCTGTGGGGCTACGCAAGCGGATGCCAAAGAGCTTTAGAACAAGGCATAGTTTTCCCTGCTGGCTCTTTGGGCGTGGGACTAATCTCCAGACAGATGGCCATTTTTGTGCCTGGGGCGGCGCCAAGTGGGAAAGGGTGGTTTTGAGGCTGAAGGCAGCAGGAAAGCCTGCAGCCCCCAGGTCTGTGGGGTACGCAAGCGGTTCCCAAAGAGCTTTAGAACAAGGCATAGTTTTCCCTGCTGGCTCTTTGGGCGTGGGACCAATCTCCAGACAGATGGCCATTTTTGGGCCTGGCGCAGCGCCAAGTGGGAAAGGGTGGTTTTGAGGCTGAAGGCAGCAGGAAAGCCTGCAGCCCCCAGGTGTGTGGGGCTACGCAAGCGGTTCCCAAAGAGCTTGAGAACAAGGCATAGTTTTCCCTGCTGGCTCTTTGGGTGTGGGACCAGTCTCCAGACAGATGGCCATTTTTGTGCCTGGCGCGGTGCCAAGTGGGAAAGGGTGGTTTTGAGGCTGAAGGCAGCAGGAAAGCCTTTAGCCCCCAGGTCTGTGGGGCTACGCAAGCGGTTCCAAAAGAGCTTGAGAACAAGGCATATTTTTCCCTGCTGGCTCTTTGGGCGTGGGACCAGTCTCCAGACAGATGGCCATTTTTGTGCCTGGGGCGGCGCCAAGTGGGAAAGGGTGGTTTTGAGGCTGAAGGCAGCAGGGAAGCCTGCAGCCCCCAGGTCTGTGGGGCTATGCAATCGGTTCCCAAAGAGCTTGAGAACAAGGCATAGTTTTACCTGCTGGCTCTTTGGGCGTGGGACCAGTCTCCAGACATATGGCCATTTTTGTGCCTAGCGCGGCGCCTAGTGGGAAAGGGTGGTTTTGAGACTGAAGGCAGCAGGAAAGCCTGCAGCCCCCAGGTCTGTGGGGCTACGCAAGCGGATGCCAAAGAGCTTTAGAACAAGGCATAGTTTTCCCTGCTGGCTCTTTGGGCGTGAGACCAATCTCCAGACAGATGGCCATTTTTGTGCTTGGCACGGTGCCAAGTGGGAAAGGGTGGTTTTTGAGGCTGAAGGCAGCAGGAAGCCTGCAGCCCCCAGGTCTGTGGGGCTACGCAAGCGGTTCCGAAAGAGCTTTAGAACAAGGCACAGTTTTCCCTGCTGGCTCTTTGGGCGTGGGACCATTCTCCAGGGATGTGGCCATTTTTGTGCCTGGCACGGCACCAAGTGGGAAAGGGTGGTTTTGAGGCTGAAGGCAGCAGGAAAGCCTGCAGCCCCCAGGTCTGTGGGGCTACGCAAGCGGTTCCCAAACAGCTTTAGAACAAGGCATAGTTTTCCCTGCTGGCTCTTTGGGCGTGAGACCAATCTCCAGACAGATGGCCATTTTTGTTCCTGGCGCGGCGCCAAGTGGGAAAGGGTGGTTTTGAGGCTGACGGCAGCAGGAAAGCCTGCAGCCCCCAGGTGTTTGGGGCTAAGCAAGCGGTTCCCAAAGAGCTTTAGAACAAGGCATAGTTTTCCCTGCTGGCTCTTTGGGCGTGGGACCAATCTCCAGAGGTATGGCCATTTTTGTTCCTAGCGCGGTGCCAAGTGGGAAATGGTGGTTTTGAGGCTGAAGGCAGCAGGAAAGCCTGCAGCCCCCAGTTGTTTGGGGCTAAGCAAGCGGTTCCCAAAGAGCTTTAGAACAAGGCATAGTTTTCCCTGCTGGCTCTTTGGGCGTGGGACCAATCTCCAGACAGATGGCCATTTTTGGGCCTGGCGCGGCGCCAAGTGGGAAAGGGTGGTTTTGAGGCTGAAGGCAGCAGGAAAGCCTGCAGCCCCCAGGTCTGTGGGCCTACGCAAGCGGATGCCAAAGAGCTTTAGAACAAGGCATAGTTTTCCCTGCTGGCTCTTTGGGCGTGGGACTAATCTCCAGACAGATGGCCATTTTTGTGCCTGGCGCGGCGCCAAGTGGGAAAGGGTGGTTTGAGGCTGAAGGCAGCAGGAAAGCCTGCAGCCCCCAGGTGTGTGGGGCTACTCAAGCGGTTCCCAAAGAGCTTTAGAACAAGGCATAGTTTTCCCTGCTGGCTCTTTGGGCGTGGGACCATTCTGCAGGGATGTGGCCATTTTTGTGCCTGGCACGGCACCAAGTGGGAAAGGGTGGTTTTGAGGCTGAAGGCAGCAGGAAAGCCTGCAGCCCCCAGGTGTGTGGGGCTACGCAAGCGGTTCCCAAAGAGCTTTAGAACAAGGCATAGTTTTCCCTGCTGGCTCTTTGGGCGTGGGACTAATCTCCAGACAGATGGCCATTTTTGTGCCTGGGGCGGCGCCAAGTGGGAAAGGGTGGTTTTGAGGTTGAAGGCAGCAGGAAAGCCTGCAGCCCCCAGGTCTGTGGGGTACGCAAGCGGATGCCAAAGAGCTTTAGAACAAGGCATAGTTTTCCCAGCTGGCTCTTTGGGCGTGGGACCAATCTCCAGACATATGGCCATGTTTGTGCCTGGCGTGACGCCAAGTGGGAAAGGGTGGTTTTGAGGCTGAAGGCAGCAGGAAAG
The DNA here is from genome assembly GCF_028500815.1 of Rissa tridactyla. Lineage (NCBI taxonomy): Eukaryota > Metazoa > Chordata > Aves > Charadriiformes > Laridae > Rissa > Rissa tridactyla. The sequence continues at coordinate 4,622 of NW_026529342.1, read as the reverse complement.
CCTGCAGCCCCCAGGTGTGTGGGGCTACGCAAGCGGTTCCCAAAGAGCTTGAGAACAAGGCATATTTTTCCCTGCTGGCTCTTTGGGCGTGGGACCAGTCTCCAGAGATATGGCCATTTTTGTGCCTAGCGCGGTGCCAAGTGGGAAAGGGTTGTTTTGAGGCTGAAGGCAGCAGGAAAGCCTGCAGCCCCCAGGTGTGTGGGGCTACGCAAGCGGTTCCCAAAGAGCTTTAGAACAAGGCATAGTTTTCCCTGCTGTCTCTTTGGGCGTGGGACCAGTCTCCAGACAGATGGCCATTTTTGTGCCTGGCGCGGCGCCAAGTGGGAAAGGGTGGTTTTGAGGCTGAAGGCAGCAGGAAAGCCTGCAGCCCCCAGGTGTGTGGGGCTACGCAAGCGGTTCCCAAAGAGCTTTAGAACAAGGCATAGTTTTCCCTGCTGGCTCTTTGGGCGTGGGACCAGTCTCCAGACATATGGCCATTTTTGGGCCTAGAGCGGCGCCTAGTGGGAAAGGGTGATTTTGAGACTGAAGGCAGCAGGAAAGCCTGCAGCCCCCAGGTGTGTGGGGCTACGCAAGCGGATGCCAAAGAGCTTTAGAACAAGGCATAGTTTTCACTGCTGGCTCTTTGGGCGTGGGGACCAATCTCCAGACAGATGGCCATTTTTGGGCCTGGCACGGTGCCAAGTGGGAAAGGGTGGTTTTTGAGGCTGAAGGCAGCAGGAAAGCCTGCAGCCCCCAGGTCTGTGGGGCTATGCAAGCGGATCCCAAGGAGCTTTAGAACAAGGCATAGTTTTCCCTGCTGGCTCTTTGTGCATGGGACCAGTCTCCAGACAGATGGCCATTTTTGGGCCTAGAGCGGCGCCAAGTGGGAAAGGGTGGTTTTGAGGCTGAAGGCAGCAGGAAAGCCTGCAGCCCCCAGGTCTGTGGGGCTAAGCAAGCGGTTCCCAAAGAGCCTTAGAACAAGGCACAGTTTTCCCTGCTGGCTCTTTGGGCGTGGGACCATTCTCCAGGGATGTGGCCATTTTTGTGCCTGGCACGGCGCCAAGTGGGAAAGGGTGGTTTTGAGGCTGAAGGCAGCAGGAAAGCCTGCAGCCCCCAGGTCTGTGGGGCTACGCAAGCGGTTCCCAAAGAGCTTTAGAACAAGGCATAGTTTTCCCTGCTGGCTCTTTGGGCGTGAGACCAATCTCCAGACAGATGGCCATTTTTATTCCTGGCGCGGCGCCAAGTGGGAAAGGGTGGTTTTGAGGCTGACGGCAGCAGGAAAGCCTGCAGCCCCCAGGTGTTTGGGGCTAAGCAAGCGGTTCCCAAAGAGCTTTAGAACAAGGCATAGTTTTCCCTGCTGGCTCTTTGGGCGTGGGACCAATCTCCAGAGGTATGGCCATTTTTGTTCCTAGCGCGGTGCCAAGTGGGAAATGGTGGTTTTGAGGCTGAAGGCAGCAGGAAAGCCTGCAGCCCCCAGTTCTTTGGGGCTAAGCAAGCGGTTCCCAAAGAGCTTTAGAACAAGGCATAGTTTTCCCTGCTGGCTCTTTGGGCGTGGGACCAATCTCCAGACATATGGCCATTTTTGGGCCTGGCGCGGCGCCTAGTGGGAAAGGGTGGTTTTGTGTCTGAAGGCAGCAGGAAAGCCTGCAGCCCCCAGGTCTGTGGGGCTACGCAAGCGGAGGCCAAAGAGCTTTAGAACAAGGCATAGTTTTCCATGCTGGCTCTTTGTGCATGGGACCAATCTCCACAGATAAGGCCATTTTTGTGCCTGGCGCGGCGCCAAGTGGGAAAGGGTGGTTTTGTGTCTGAAGGCAGCAGGAAAGCCTGCAGCCCCCAGGTGTGTGGGGCTACGCAAGCGGTTCCCAAAGAGCTTGAGAACAAGGCATAGTTTTCCCAGCTGGCTCTTTGGGCGTGGGACCAATCTCCAGACAGATGGCCATGTTTGTGCCTGGCGTGACGCCAAGTGGGAAAGGGTGGTTTTGAGGCTGAAGGCAGCAGGAAAGCCTGCAGCCCCCAGGTGTGTGGGGCTACGCAAGCGGTTCCCAAAGAGCTTTAGAACAAGGCATAGTTTTCCCTGCTGGCTCTTTGGACGTGGGACCAGTCTCCAGACAGATGGCTATTTTTGTGCCTGGCACGGCACCAAGTGGGAAAGGGTGGTTTTGAGACTGAAGGTAGCAGGAAAGCCTGCAGCCCCCAGGTGTTTGGGGCTACGCAAGCGGTTCCCAAAGAGCTTTAGAACAAGGCATAGTTTTCCCTGCTGGCTATTTGGGCGTGGGACCAATCTCCAGACAGATGGCCATTTTTGTGCCTTGCGCGGCGCCAAGTGGGAAAGGGTGGTTTTGAGGCTGAAGGCAGCAGGAAAGCCTGCAGCCCCCAGGTCTGTGGGGCTACGCAAGCGGTTCCCAAAGAGCTTTAGAACAAGGCATAGTTTTCCCTGCTGGCTCTTTGGGCGTGGGACCAGTCTCCAGACAGATGGCCATTTTTGTGTCTGGCGCGGCGCCAATTGGGAAAGGGTGGTTTTGAGGCTGAAGGCAGCAGGAAAGCCTGCAGCCCCCAGGTGTGTGGGGCTACGCAAGCGGTTCCCAAAGAGCTATAGAACAAGGCATAGTTTTCCCTGCTGGCTCTTTGGGCGTGGGACCAATCTCCAGACAGATGGCCATTTTTGTGCCTGGCGCGGCGCCAAGTGGGAAAGGGTGGTTTTGAGGCTGAAGGCAGCAGGAAAGCCTGCAGCCCCCAGGTCTGTGGGGCTACGCAAGCGGTTCCCAAAGAGCTTTAGAACAAGGCATAGTTTTCCCTGCTGGCTCTTTGGGCGTGGGACCAATCTCCAGACCGATGGCCATTTTTGGCTTAGCGCGGCACCAAGTGGGAAAGGGTGGTTTTGAGGCTGAAGGCAGCAGGAAAGCCTGCAGTCCCCAGGTCTGTGGGGTACGCAAGCGGATGCCAAAGAGCTTTAGAACAAGGGCATAGTTTTCCATGCTGGCTCTTTGTGCATGGGACCAATCTCCACAGATAAGGCCATTTTTGTGCCTGGCGCGGCGCCAAGTGGGAAAGGGTGGTTTTGAGGCTGAAGGCAGCAGGAAAGCCTGCAGCCCCCAGGTCTGTGGGGCTAAGCAAGCGGTTCCGAAAGAGCTTTAGAACAAGGCATAGTTTTCCCTGCTGGCTCTTTGGGCGTGGACCAATCTCCAGACAGATGGCCATTTTTGTGCCCTGGCGCGGCGCCAAGTGGGAAAGGGTGGTTTTGAGGCTGAAGGCAGCAGGAAAGCCTGCAGCCCCCAGGTCTGTGGGGGCTACGCAAGCGGTTCCCAAAGAGCTTGAGAACAAGGCATAGTTTTCCCTGCTGGCTCTTTGGGCGTGGGACCAGTCTCCAGACCGATGGCCATTTTTGGCTTAGCGCGGCGCCAAGTGGGAAAGGGTGGTTTTGAGGCTGAAGGCAGCAGGAAAGCCTGCAGCCCCCAGGTCTGTGGGGCTACGCAAGCGGTTCCCAAAGAGCTATAGAACAAGGCATAGTTTTCCCTGCTGGCTCTTTGGGCGTGGGACCAGTCTCCAGACAGATGGCCATGTTTGGGCCTGGCGAGGCGCCAAGTTGGAAAGGGTGGTTTTGAGGCTGAAGGCAGCAGGAAAGCCTGCAGCCCCCAGGTGTGTGGGGCTACGCAAGCGGTTCCCAAAGAGCTTTAGAACAAGGCATAGTTTTCCCTGCTGGCTCTTTGGGCATGGGACTAATCTCCAGACAGATGGCCATTTTTGTGCCTGGCGCGGCGCCAAGTGGGAAAGGGTGGTTTTGAGGCTGAAGGCAGCAGGAAAGCCTGCAGCCCCCAGGTGTGTGGGGCTATGCAAGCGGTTCCCAAAGAGCTTGAGAACAAGGCATAGTTTTCCCTGCTGGCTCTTTGGGCGTGGGACCAATCTCCAGGGATGTGGCCATTTTTGTGCCTGGCACGGCACCAAGTGGGAAAGGGTGGTTTTGAGGCTGAAGGCAGCAGGAAAGCCTGCAGCCCCCAGGTCTGTGGGGCTACGCAAGCGGTTCCCAAAGAGCTTTAGAACAAGGCATAGTTTTCCCTGCTGGCTCTTTGGGCGTGGGACTAATCTCCAGACAGATGGCCATGTTTGTGCCTGTCGCGGCGCCAAGTGGGAAAGGGTGGTTTTGAGGTTGAAGGCAGCAGGAAAGCCTGCAGCCCCCAGGTCTGTGGGGTACGCAAGCGGTTCCCAAAGAGCTTTAGAACAAGGCATAGTTTTCCCTGCTGGCTCTTTGGGCGTGGGACCAATCTCCAGACAGATGGCCATTTTTGGGCCTGGCGCAGCGCCAAGTGGGAAAGGGTGGTTTTGAGGCTGAAGGCAGCAGGAAAGCCTGCAGCCCCCAGGTGTGTGGGGCTACGCAAGCGGTTCCGAAAGAGCTTTAGAACAAGGCATAGTTTTCCCTGCTGGCTCTTTGGGCGTGGGACCAGTCTCCAGACATATGGCCATTTTTGGGCCTAGAGCGGCGCCTAGTGGGAAAGGGTGATTTTGAGACTGAAGGCAGCAGGAAAGCCTGCAGCCCCCAGGTGTGTGGGGCTACGCAAGCGGATGCCAAAGAGCTTTAGAACAAGGCATAGTTTTCCCTGCTGGCTCTTTGGGCGTGGGACCAATCTCCAGACAGATGGCCATTTTTG